>NW_022196912.1:99664954-99682595 GCF_008632895.1 Mastomys coucha
GGACAGGAAAAGCAGTAAGCAGAGCTCCTCTTACGTCCCAGGGGCTCATATCCCCAAAGATGCCCTTATCTCGTTGGCAGAGACGACTACGCAGGGCCGCCCGTAAGCAGGTGCTAAGTGGGCACCTACCCTTTTGTCGCTTCCGCCTCCGCTACCCTAGCCTGTTACCTTCCACTTTTTGGGTATGGAAAAGTCTGTCCCGGGGATGGCCCCGGATGCAGGCTCCCTCTTTGGGCCGGAAGAAGCAGAAGCCAGAGGGACGCCAGAAGCCAGTCGAACGGCAAGCTATGGAAGCTGTTCAGAATGTAACGCCTGTGGTGGTTCCTCCAGCGGAAACACTGCCAGTGGCTGCTTCTCTAGAAAACACCCCAGAAGATGCCCGAGGAGGACCATCCAGAGAGGGGATCATTCAAGAGGCAGCTATGGCCCAGGGCCAACCCCATAGAGGATCCTTGCCGAGCCAGACTATGGCGATGGCACCAGGGGGCCGTGATGGGCAGGTGCTGGTGATGGACATGCTCACCACCACGAGGTTCAAGGCCCAGGCCAAGCTGTTCCTGCAGAAGCGCTTCCAGTCTAAGACTTTCCCCTCCTACAAGGAGTTCCAGGCTCTCTTCCCTCTCACTGCCCGCTCCACCTACTATATGTGGAAGCGGGCGCTCTATGAAGGTCTCACGCTGGTTGACGGCTGATGGGAGGGGTATAGAGCGTGGGAAGAAGGGGAGCCTCCTGACTCGCTGGGCTGTCCTTTGCTCTGTCTTTTGTAATTTCTTGATGGAAGGGGTTGAAATCAGCCACCTGTTCTGTCGAAAGCTCCAGGAGGGCCAATTGTCTCTTTGATTGTTGGCTGGTCATAGATTTTTGTTGTTTCATTTTTCTTTTTTTCATTAATTTGGGTTGGCAGCCCCACCCCCATCAGTGTTAAAGCTCTGTCATGATTGTGCCTTGACAGAATAACTACATATACCTTTTCTTTTCTTTTTAAAGGTTGTATCTTTTTTTTTTTCTTCTCAAAGACATCTTCCAGAGGAACATAGGATTGAGTCTGAGGCAGCTGTCTGGCTTCTGCCTCAAAGCCTCAGTGGGGAAGGACTGAGCTTCACAGAATACACCATGGTGGTCTCTAAGCCAGGGAAGACCCCCTAGGCACTGGAGATAACAAAGAGGGCTTCCCCCAGGGGCAGGGGGGATCTCTTCAGATCAGGTGTCTGTCAGCCTGGCTGCTGTTGGGGACCTGCCTTTCTGCTGAACCTCCTCAAATGCCAAGGCACGTCATGGGCAAGGAGCTACAAGGTTACAAGGCTGTTTGGGGGGAAAAGAGGGGAGGTGTTGACTTTTCATTGTCCAGCAGCACAGTTGGAAACCCAAAGAAAATAAAGTGAAATCTTGCCCACACACAGCCTGTGGCCTCTGGAATTTGTTTGGCTAAGATAGGACTAGCCTCCCTTCAGTTTAAGAGGCTCGGGAGACCATTTCTGTCTTCTGATAGTGCATGCTTGGGACCAGGGTTTACCTGATGGGACTCTATTCTGAATGTACAGGGTCTGGCTGCATGAGACTCTGAAGGCTAGGCCCAGCTGCAGATAACGGCTGTTGTCTATTGAGGTGAAGCATCCATGAGGGAGAGATGCTCTTAGGTCTGGTCTCCAGTCTTGGTTTCCTGTAGCCAACATTTTTTTTAAAGATTTATTTATTTTATGTAGATGAGTACACTGTAGCTGTCTTTAGACACACCAGAAGAGGGCATCAGATCCCATTACAGATGGTTGTGAGCCCATGGTAATGTGGTTGCTGGGAATTGAACTCAGAACCTCCGGAAGAGCAGTCAGTGCTCTTAATGGCTTGAGCCATCTCTCCAGTCCTGGAGCTGACATTTTTATGGTCCTGGGTTCTGCCTTTTGCTTATTCCACGTCTATTCCATCACTAAGTCTGGTTGACTAGGAGGTGCTGGGGTGTGGAATCCAGGGTCCTGTGTATACCGGTCAGATGATCCATCACCCTGAGTCACAATCCCAGCCGTCTTTTACTTTAATTTCAAGTTGTCCTTGGATTCCTCCCTCCATTCTACTGCCTCACCTCACAGGTCCCTCCTTCCCTCTCTCATTTGGTATCGGATCCTGTCACTTTCCTGCTTAAGATGTGTCTGCTGGGGCTGGAGAGATGGCTCAGCAGTTAAGAGCACTGACTGCTCTTCCAGAGGTCCTGAGTTCAATTTCTAGCAACCACATGGTGCTCATAACCACCTGTAATGGGATCCAATACCCTCATCTGGTGCGTCTGAAGACAGTGACTGTGTACTCATATACATGAAATAAATAAAAAGTCTGTGGCTGCCTTTTGTTTTGCTCTGTTTTTTTGTTTTTTGTTTTTTGACTGTGGCTGCCTTTTAATAACAGAATTCCTTCCTTAAGAAGGGCTGTGTGGCCGGGTGGAGGTGGCACACGCCTTTAATCCCAGCACTTGGGAGGCAGAAGCAGGTGGATTTCTGAGTTCGAGGTCAGCCTGGTGTACAGAGTGAGTTCCAGGACAGCCGGGGCTAGACAGAGAAACTCTGTCTTGGAAAAAACAAACAAAAGCAAAAAACAAAGGGCTGTGTGGCCAGGCATGGGAGAAAAAGACAGGTGGGTCTCTTGAGTTTGAGACCAGCAGAGTTTACAGTGTAAGTTCCAGGACAGCCAAGCCGAGGCTGTCCAGAGAAACACTATCTTGCAAAACAAAACAAAAACAAAAGGGCTGCCCACTATGCTTCGGCTACATTTGCTGCTTCTGTCCCTGAATGTCCTTATTGCTTCAGGACTACCATACTTACTACTTTGGTCTAAAACACTCTTTCTTCCTCCTTGTTTAGTTCTCTCATTTTTCTCTTCGCCTCTTATCTTCCCCCTACGAGTTGACATTGAACTCATAGAGATCTACCTGCTTCTGCCTTGAGGATGCTGGATCAGAGTCATGCATCATTGTTAACATTTTGTCTAAGCTCCGTCCCACAGTTTCCTGGCAACAGCCAGGTATGCCTGACTCACTATAAAAAGGGTTGCTTGCCCCCTCCGCTCCCTCTTGCTCTGTCCTCTTACCCCTTACTCCTCCCTTACTCCCCCCCAGCCCCTCTGCATTCTTCTCCCCCCTCTCTTCCCATGCTCATGGCCAGCCTCTACTCCTACTCTCTCTCTCTCTCTCTCTCTGTTTCTACTACCCTTTCAACTCTCCTCCCCATACTCTGAATAAACTCTCTACTATACTATACCATCTTGTGGCTGGTCCCTCAGGGGGAAGGGATGCCTCAGCACTAGCCAACAGAGGCACTCCCTTCCCCCACACCCGACTGCACATCCACCACCAAACATATTCCTTCTCTTCTTGTTTTTTTTTTAAATATTTATTATTATATGTAAGTACACTGTACCTGTCTTAAGACACTCCAGAAGAAGGCATCAGATCTTATTACGGATGGTTGTGAGCTACCATGTGGTTGTGGAAATTTGAACTCGAGACCTTCGGAAGAGCAGTCAGTGCTCTTACCCACTGAGCCATCAATCCAGACCCCTTCTTAGGTTTTTATAAAACAACAATCACGAAGCCTGACTTTCTGTGTTTCTTTTTTTCTTTGAGACAGCCCTGGAACTTGCTCTGTAGACCAAGCTGGTCTCAAACTCAGCTTCAACTGCTTTTGCCTCAGAGTGCTGGGACTTAAGGTATATGCCACCACTGCCCAGCTTCTCTCTCCTTTAGTATGTAGCCCATGTTGAGCATCCATGAATCTCAGATCTTCATGCTAAAGCCTCCCGAGTGCTGGAATAACAGGTGTACGCTCCCATAGCCAATTCCAATACTTTTCCCTGTTGTCTACACAGACATCGTACCTCTGAGTCCCTATTATATTACCCTTTTGAAATCTCTAGTAGGTTCTTGTTTCTATTTGTTGCGTTCTCGTTTGGTTGCATGCAGACTGTTTGAAAAACAGTTTTTTCCTTTTGCTTACAGCACTGAATCCCATAGATGATAGATTAATTTTAGGCACAGAGCAGGTGCTGGTATTGAAAAGAGTATGGGATCATGCTTTTATCCTTTCTTAGTGTTAAACCTGTGAGCTCCAGTTCTGCAAACCTAGTCAATGGTGCTCTTAAATATTCCCCATAGGCCAATTTCCCCCTCTATCTTCATAGCCACCCTGTAATCTGTGCCAACAGCAGCTTGTCTTCCATAACAATTATTCAAATCGACTCTGCCTCTACTGAACCTATTGTTGCTGCTTGACAAGGCCCAGAGTGATCTTCCCTGAACCTGATCCCTTGCTGGCTTTCCCATTGCCCTCAGCACAAATTCCAAAGTAGTAAGTAAGGCCCACCCAGTCCAGTCCCTACCTACCGCTGAGCTTCTCTCTAATTCTCATGTTGTACCCATCACACAGACCTTTCTTTCTCCTGTATGCTTCCTTCCCATTACACAGGGCTTATACCAGAGCCTTCTCTTTAATGCTTGTTGATGTTATGCCCTGGACTGAGTTCTGGGGTCTCCACTGCACCGGTAAGGATTTGATGAAGGAATTGGACCAGGGGAGTTCAATGTAACTTGCAGTGGCAACTTCTGGCCAGCAGGTGGCAGTCCAGTGCAATGAGAGACTGCCATTGGGTGGGAGTTAAGTTCCAATTCCTTTCCATTTGGGCCGTGAGGTATTCCCAGGGTCCCTCTTGAACTCCATGTCAGAAAGTACATTTTCTTATCCTCAGCACCAGAACAGGACCTCCGAATCTGGGAAGCAGAGTCTCCTAGAGGGACCTACAAACCATCCTGGGGGTTTGGATACAGCTCAATGGATAAACATTCACCTAATATGGGTGATGCCCTGGATTCAGTTTCTGGTACTTCAAAACATCTATGGATTACTGCCTAGGAGGAGGGCTTGTCGGAAATGTGGATTCCAGGCTTCCATCCAGATTTACCAGTTCCCACCTCAGACATTGATGTGACTCCTTTTTACCATGTGAAGGCAAGATATCAGTTGTACCCATGGTAGTATGGAGGGGGGGCACCCATCTTCCCCATAGTGAGAGTTAGGTGAGTGAGTGTGGTGGAGGCCCCTTGGAGCCCGTAGGGACTGGTTTCTGCTTGAGGACTGGAGAGCAGGCTAATGCCTGAGAAGATGCTTGCTCTCCAATAAAGCATGCTCTGGTCCCATGATGGGAAGAGGGAAGAGAGCGTCATTCAAGACCACTGTGAAGCCTTCAACTGGCAGCAGAGGTTTTAACTTCTGTTGGAAAAGATGTGTCAGTATCATTGGAGAAGGTGTGTGTGTGTGTGTGTGTGTGTGTGTACAGTTTGGTTAATGGTTAGAATAGCTGTTTCCTTTATAGTCTGCCTACAAAGGCAGAGGAACCTAAGTTGTGTTCATACCTGTCAATGATGATTCATGCTAAGGTCTCACTATGTAGCTTTGTCTACCCTGAAACTCACTCTGAAGACCAGACTGGCCTCAAACTCACAGAAATCCGCCTGCCTCTGCCTCCCCAAGTGCTGGGATTAAAGGTATGCACCACCGTATCCAGCTTTATGCTGGTTTTGAGGTTGATATTTGTTGAAATTCTGTGTGTGTGTGGTGTGTTTTTTTTTTAAGAATTATTTAATGTATATGAGTACACTAGTGCTATTTTCAGACACAACAGAAGAGAGCATCAGATCCCGTTACAGATGGTTGCCAGGCACCATGTGGTCACTGGGAATTGAACTCAGGACCTTGGGAAGAGCAGTCAGTGTTCTTACCCGCTGAGCCATCTCGCCAGC
This sequence comes from Mastomys coucha, assembly GCF_008632895.1. Classification (NCBI taxonomy): domain Eukaryota; kingdom Metazoa; phylum Chordata; class Mammalia; order Rodentia; family Muridae; genus Mastomys; species Mastomys coucha. The sequence goes on from NW_022196912.1 coordinate 99,670,734, forward strand.
CCTATTTGTGTTTTTTTGATACCACTTTCCACCCTGGATACTTATGGGAAGAAGGCCCAGCACAGCGAGGTGTATATCAGGAGGAAAACAATGTGGGGATTTAGTTTTATCTCTCTGATATTCTGTGTGGCCGTAAGGGAAGGTTTTTTTGTTTTTTTGGTTTTTTTTTTTTTAAAGATGTCTTTAAGATTTATTTATTTACTTTATGTATATGAGTACACTGTCATCTTCAGACACACCAGAAGAATGCATCAGATCACCTTTACAGATGGTTTGAGCCACCATGTGGTTGCTGGGAATTGAACTCAGGACCTCTAGAAGAGCAGTCGGTGCTCTTAACTGCTGAGACATCTCTCCAGCCCTAAGGCAAGGTTTTAATTTACTTAAATTTATTATTTTATGTGTTTGGGCATTTTGTCTGTAGGCGTGTTTGTGTACCACATGTGTGCCTGGTCCCTGCAGAGGCCAGAATAGTGTCATATCCTCTTGGACTGGAGTTACAGGCAGTTGTGAACCATCATGTAGGTGTTGGGAAACGAAGCCCCATCCTTTGGCTAAACAGCTAGTGCTCTTTTTTGTTTCAAGATAGGGTTTCTCTGTGTAGTCTTTGCTGTCCTCGAACTTGCTCTGTAGACCACTGACCTTGAGCTCAGAGATCTGCCTGCCTCTGACTCCCAAGTGCTGGGATTAAGGGTGTGCACCACCATCACCTGGCTTAGCAGTGCTTTTTAACTGTTGAGCCATCTCTCCAGCCACCCAGAGAGACTATTTTAAATATAAAAGTTTTACTCTAGGTGACTGGATGTGGTGGTGATGTGCATCATCAACCCTGGCACTCCGGAGGCAGAAGCAGGTGGATCTGAGTTTGAGGCCAACTTTCAAGCGGATCTCTTGAGTTGTAGGTCAGTCAGAGCTATGTACTGAGACCCTGTCTGAATAAACACTCACCCTAGGTCACATGAAACAGCTCAGTAAGGGGACTTGCTGTTAAACTGGAGGACCTGAGTCCCAGTTGATGGCTAGGCTCCTGCAAGTTGCCTTGTGGTCTCCACATTCATGCTGTGGCACACACCTACAATCACACCAATAAACAAGTGTAATTTTTAAAAAGGTAAAGATGAGGCTAAAGAGACAGTTTTTTATATTTCCCACCGAGGAAATCTTTCACTCTTCTTATGGAGATCATTTTGGCTATTGTGGCACCTGATTTGCTGCTGAAATGTTTCTCGAGGATGAGCTGGGTGTGGTGGTATGTGACTGTAGTCTCAGTCTATGGGAAGCTGAGGAGAAGGCCAGCCTGGGCTACAAAAACAAGGGTACTCCCATCTCAAAAAACAAACAAGCAAAAATAAAAAAAACAAGAAAGCCTTTCTTGGGAGTTCATTTCTGTTTTTGTTTTTGTTTTTTCGAGACAGGGTTTCTCTGTGTAGACCAGGCTGGCCTAGAATTCAGAAATCCACCTGCCTCTGCCTCCCAAGTGCTGGGATCAAAGGCGTGTGCCCCCACTGCCCGGCTTCAGAAGTTCATTTCTATGGAGTACTCATGTGGCCCTGGATTAATGATGGTTCTCAGGAACCGAGTGGCCACCTTACTTCCCAAATAGCCCTCAGTAGTGTTTCAGCCTCACCTGCAGCCACTCAGGATTCACTCTCCAGTCCCCACCAACTCTTCTCTGGGAAACCTGTTTTCTATAGCATCCAGCTATCAGTTGAGCTGGCTTAGTTAGCTCAGCATATTCTCCTACTTCTCCATTGCATTAGGTCTGAGGGAACATATCGGGGGTTTTGCAAGACTGCATGCTGCTGGTGTGTCACAGGAGGGAATCAATCCTTCCCTTAGTCCATCCCTGCCCTCTCCACTGAGCAGAGCTCTCGTACCAGCTCACACTTGTGGGCCCCCGAGCCATCCTGCCAAGTTCTATCATCTGTGACTGAGGTGCAGGGCCCGTGTCACTGCCGAAGGAGCTGGGAGGTATACATTCTCACCGGGGACCTCTGATAGCCAAATGCTAACTAAGGAGAGTCACTGGGCTTCGACTTCTCCAAGACTTCTGTTGGTGGGCGAGGCTGCTGTGGTTGGCGGCTCACATAGGTCTCTAGATGATCCACACAAAGCGGGTGCACCAGGAAGCTCATGCCGGCTTTGCTTGGCATCTGAGCTCATCCTGACCATCCACTCTGTCCTTGCTTAAGAGGCAGTAGGGGGAGGGGAGGCACTGGAGTATGTTGTTCAGTGGTAGAGTGCTTACAAAAGCACTAAGCTTGCCTCCTCCTCAGAAGATTGACTTCGGTTTGCTGAGTCCTTAGGAGGCTGCTAATCTGAGGGACAGTTCTGGCATAGTAGTCTTTAGGGGGGATCAGGAAGCCAAGAAGCAAGGCTTAGTGCATGCAGAGAGAGCGTGCTGCAGCCGTGGGCTGTCTGCCCCACTTCTCACAGGAACCTTCTCCCCAGCTACCGACCATCATGGTTACCTAGAGGGTGTTTCTAGCAGGTTCCCAAGGGTTCCGGTTGCTGTTTACCTCATGGAAGAGGGGTGGGGCTTTTAGGGATGAAGAACAGCCGAAAGTAGGTTTAGTGGTGTAAAAAAAAATATGTTCCACGGAAGATGACTTTGAAAGTAGCATGAAATCCGTTTAACTGTCAGTGCTTCTGTGCTGAGCAGAGAGAGCTGGGGGCTCAGCAGGCAGCTAGGAGACTCAGCAGGAGATGCTCACTCAGAAAATAATCGCTTCCGGTCTGAGGGTGCCCACTGGGGTCGCAGAGGGTAGCAAGGCCACACACTGAGGTTCTCCAAAGTGCTGCGGTTCCAGATATCAGCCCTTGGTATTGGGGTGGGGGGCTGGGAGGAAGAGAAGCCAAGCTGTGGGAGTCAAGAGGGAGGGCTTGGAAAAGAAACGAGCGGTTTGGCTTCCCTTCTCCAAGCTCCCAGGCCAACCTGACTGGGAGCCGGTCTTCTGTAGCTTGTGAATGTTGGTAATTTCTAGGTTCCCTGATTTTGGCAGAAGTCAGAATTGGGGACATGACTGGCTATGTGGCAAGTGCTGGGGGTTCGCAGGGATCTTCAGAGCTCAGCTCCCTGAGGGCAGGAAGGAGGCTGCTATCTGTGGGCTATTAGCCCTGTCATACATTACAGCTGCGGTTATTGTCCTAGCTAGGGTTGTACTGCTGGGAAGAGACACCACGGCCACAGCAACTCTTATAAAGGAAAACATTCAATGGGGCTGGCTTATAAGCCAGAGGTTCAGTCCATTGTCCTGGTGGGAAGCATGGCAGTGTGCAAGTAGACATGGCGCTGGAGAAGGAGCTGAGAGTTCTACTGCTTGATCCACAGAGGAGCAGGAAGAGACACTGAGACAGTAGCCTGGCTTGAGCCTCTGAGACCTCGAAGCCCACCTAGTGATGTGACAGTGATGCACTTCTTCTAACAAGGCCACACCTCTTAATAGTGTTACAAAATAGGGGTTAGGACACCAGGCAAGCGGCTCGGTTGGTGGACTGCTTGCTTAGCACACACAAGGCTCTGGGTTTGGTCTCCAGTTCTAAATAAACTGCATGTGGTGGTGCTCTCTTACAGCTCCAGGACTCAGGGAGTAGAGGCAGGAGGATTCGAAGTTCAAGGTCATCTTCAGCTATACTGCACATTTGAGGCCAGCCTAGGAAATATGAAGCCCTGTCTCAAAACAGGCCCAATGAAATGGTGGGTTTTGGTTTTTTGTTTTTTTTTTGTTTTTTTCATACAGGGTCTGTCTTACTATGTAGATTTGTCTGGCCTGGAACTTGCTATGTAGACCAGGCTGGCCCCATTCTCACAGAGATTCACCTGCGTCTGCCAAATGCTGAGATTAAAGGCATGAGCCATCACAGCTATACACAACTGTAAAGGCACTTTTGACCTACAAGTCTGGTGACCTGGGTTTAATTCCCCAGAACCCACAAAAAGCTGGGGAGAAAGAATGGACTCTACAAAGGTGTCCTTTGACCACTGCATTTGTGTCCTATTAATACACGAAAAATATGGGCTTGAGAGATGGCTCAGTGGTTAAAAGCGCTAACTGCTTTTTCAGAGGACCAGGGTTCAATTCCTAGCACCCACATGGCAGGTCAGAACACCTTCACACACAGCTGATACCTTCACACAGACAAACATGCAGGCAAAACATCAATGCACATAAAATAAAAATAAATAACTTTTTTAAATATATGATAATAAGGTCCAGAAATAAAAAGGAGAAACTGACTTGAAGTTTTGACAGAAGCTAACTGCATAAAGATGGAAGAAAGACCATCTTCCATTAACGGTGCCAGGACTCATGGCTTGTATTTAGGAATACGCCTCCCTCTGCTGTGGACTGGGATAGGTTTCCAGAGACTTAGAGGTTGGGGAAGGGAGGCTGGAGAGATGGCTTCAGGGTTAAGAGCACCGGCAGCTCTTCCAGGGGACCTGGGTTTGATTCTCAGCACCCACACAGCAGCTCACAACCATCTGTGACTCCGGTTCCAGAGGCTCCGACACAGACATACATGAAGACAAAACATCCATAGCCATAAAATAAAAACTAAAAAGCAAACTGCCAAGGCTGGCCTATACTTCAGTGGGAGAGCACTTGCCCAGTATTAAAAACAAAACCCACAAACAGTGTACTGATTGGGGAAACTGAGGAAGGAAGGAACTGATAATACAGGGGCTGCTGGGAAACCCTACGAGGGTGAGATTGTCATACAGCCATTTTGCTGCAGGGCTTAAAGGCTCCAAACCATTCAAAATGTCAGTTTTCTGAGAGTATCCATATTGGCCGTGATGTGTTTATGTGTGTGATTGTTTCACGTGAGTGAATGCGCACCATGGTGGTAGAAGGCTGGAAGAAGAAGGCATTAGATCCCCTGGAACTGGACTTAAAGGCGGTTGTAAGCACCATCTGGGTGCTGAGGCCAGCCTGGGTCTTCTTTGTTTAAGACAGAACCTCTCTATTATGTAGCTATGGCTGTCCTGGAACTTGCTGTGTAGACTGGGCTGGCCTTGAGCTCACAGAGCCTTCAGTGCTGGTAGCAAGGCCCAGGTCGTTTTGCAGAGCAGCAAGTGCTCTTAACCACTGAACTGTCCTTCTAACTCCAGCCAAGACACATTTATAGAAATCGGCAAACTACCAATCAGCCAGATATGAGAGACTTCACTTTCCCTTCATTTTCCCAAAGTAACAGGTGTCAGCCAGTCTCTTCTGCCTATTCAGACTTCACCCTGTCTTAAGTCACCCCACCCCCAACACACCTCTCCACTGCTCTCATCTACCTCTAAAGCAGTCACCTGAGTTACTGTCCCTCTTGGGGTGCAAGGAGCACCTCCGGGGAGCAGAGGCGTGTCTGACTTGCCCTGCTGTGCTCCAAAGCCTGTGCTGACCTCAGGGACCGGAGGTTTGATCAGGACAGGAGTTTTGTTGCCTTCCAGCTCTGGGCAGGGTCCCTGTGTGAGCCGTCCTGCAGAGGCAGTGACCTGAAGCTACTGTTAGGTGCCGGTCTGCTCTTCCTAGGCCAGACAAGGAGGAGACAGAGGAAGATGAGCTGGGGAAAGAAGAGGGAAGTCCCCGTTGGTCTAGAACCTTTGGAGCAGGTGAACATGGTTTAAACCTACTGGGGAATTTGGAGATAGTGCTGTCACTGGGTGTACAAAAAGGAAAAGAAAGAAAAAAAATTAGGCAAATGATTTATATTCAGTTACATTTGAATTTCAGATAAAACTTCTTTTTTTTATGTATATGAGTGCACTGTAGCTGTCTTCAGACACACCAGAAGAGGGCATCAGATCCCACTACAGATGAGCCACCATGTGGTTGCTGGGAATTGAACTCAGGACCTTTTGAAGAGTAGTCACTGCTCTTAACCTCTGAGCCATCTCTCTAGCCCCACTTTTTTTTTTTTTTTTTTTGAGGTAGGGTTTTGCTGTGCTGCCTTGGATGGGTTGCAATTGGCTAGTCCAGGCTGGTTTTGAACCTACAGTGACTGTGACTATCTTGCTTCTGTCTCTTAAGTGCTGAGATTATAGGCATGTACTACTGTGCTTAGTTGAAATAATATATTTTTAAAATATTTATTTGGAAGCCAGGCCTGGTGGTACATGCCAGTGATGGTTTGTATATGCTTCACCCAGGGAGTGGCACTATTAGAAGGTGTGGCCTTGTTGGAGTAGGTGTGGCCCTTTTGGAATAGGGGTGTCATTGTGAGTGTGGGCTCATCCTAGCTGCCTGGAAGCCAGTATTCTGCTAGCAGCCTTCAGATGAAGATGTAGAACTCTCAGCTCCTCCTGCACCATGCCTGCCTGGATGTTGTCATGTTCCTGACGATAATGGACTGAACCTCTGAACCTGTAAGCCAGCCCCAATTAAATGTTGTTCTTATAAGAGTTACCTTGGGGGGCTGGAGAGATGGCTCAGTGGTTAAGAACATTGACTGCTCTTCCAAAGGTCCTGAGTTCAAATTCCAGCAACCACATGGTGGCTCACAACCACCTGTAATGAGATCTGATGCCCTCTTCTGGGGTGTCTGAAGACAGCTACAGTGTACTCACATATAATAAATAAATCTTAAAAAAAAAAAAAAAAGAGTTGCCTTGGTCATGGTGTCTGTTCACAGCAGTAAAACCCTAAGACCACATGGGAGGCAAAAGCAGGCAGATCTTTGAGTTCCAGGATAGCCTGGTCTACAGAGCAAGTTCCAGGATAGTCAGGGATACATAGAGAAACAAACAAACCCACAACCTCTCCAGTCCTTCTACCTTCTCTTTTGAGTCAGAGTCTCTCCATGAGCCTGGAGTTCATTGTTTCAGTCAGGCTGGCTGGTCAGGGAATCTTCCAGGTCTGCTCTGCCTTCATCTTCCCCTGCAGCACTGGTGACAGATGTAATATCAACACACCTGGCTTTTTACCTGGGTCCTGGGGATGTGGATTCTGGTCCTATGTTTGCATAGTAGCCTTTTTACCAACTAAGCCATTCCCAGCCTTCATGGACTAAAATTGTTATTCCATTACCATGAAAGCACACACACACACACACACACACACACACAAGCGCACAGAGAGAGACACAGAGAGGGACAGAGACACAGAGACAGACAGACAGAGAGAGGGCAGGGGGGTGTGAATAACTGAACAACCACTCAGTGTTCCCTGTCCAGTCTTCTTCCTCCCTGCGGAAGCTGTGGTTAGCCCTCTATGGGGAAGGGGAACCACTCAATGTTCCCTGTCCAGTCTTTCTCCCCGTGGGAGCTGTGGTTAGCCCTCTGTGGGGATGGGGAACCACTCAGTGTTCCCTGTCCAGTCTTCCTCCCTGCTGAAGCTGTGGTTAGTCCTCTATGGGGATGGGGAGGAAGGCAGGGGACCCATCTCCCGCAAGCTCCATATCCTTCTTCATTACCTAAGAGACACTGGGCATCTTGAGCTTGACTCTGTGCAGCTTTCCTGAGGATTGTTTAGAGCAAGTGATAGGCTGCTCTGCATCTCACCTGCGGACAGACAATCACCAGGGTGCTTTCAGACTCTCAGTTGTCCAGGTCAACTGCACACCAATTAAAATCACAGTCTGCGCGGTCTCATTAACATGTCCTGTGATTCCTACCTTCTAAATACAGACTCTGTCTTTTCATTTCCTCCTCACATTGGACTGAGATGTACTCCTAATATACGAGATGGGTCCTTCTTCCTTCTCCCCCCCATCCTCCTTGTTTTCCTTCTATAACTAGGCCTTCAGTAATCCTGGGTGATGTGCATGCAAGGCAAGTACTCTGCCAATGAACAGAGCCACACACCCAACCTCCCTCCCATTATAACCCCCTTTAATTAAGAAAGCATTTTAACTTTCTAGAAAAGTATTTATTTATTTATTCACATGACTGCCCTATTTGCACACATGCCTCCTTGCATGATAGACTAGGGCATCGGATCCTATTACAGATAGTTGTGAGCCACCATGTGGTTGCCAGGAATTGAACTCAGGACCTTTGGAAGAACAGTTAAGTGGTCTTAACTGCTGAGCCATCTCTCCAGCCCTCCTGTAGAATTCTTGCTAGAGATTTATGTTCTCAATATAATTCTGGGAGAACACCAGACAAACTGGGCTTTGTGGCACATGCCTTTAATCCCAGCATTCCAGAGGCAGAGGCAGGCAGACCTCTGTGAGCTCGGGGGCCAACTAGAGCTACACTGGGGGTGGTGGTGGTGGAATATGTCTTGAAATAACAAACAAAAACAAAACAAAACTAAACTAAAGGAAAAGAAAAGAAAAGAAAACATCAGACAAGCTCAGGCTGAGAGACTGTGTGCATTGTGATTGACCAGTGTTATTTACAAGTAGTCTCAGCTCTTGGAAAGCAGAGACATAGGCTAATCTAGTATTTGAGGCCAGCCTGGTCTCCATATTGAGAAAAACCAAACCAAACCAAAATGTCAAGGTCACATAAAACAAAACCAAGAAACTGTCACAGATTTAAGGGGACAGAAACATGAGAGCTTGGTGTGGTCTAGACCCTGGACTCAATGCACGCCAGGAAAAGATGGGGAGAAACCCGGAGCACTGTGGGCAAGTCTGCAGTCTAGATAATAGGACTGTTCTCTTTCACTTTCCCATTATGATTATTTTTACCACACTTCAGTGAGTTGTTAACACCAGGGGAAATTAGGTACAGGGCATATGGGAATTCTGTGTACTATTTTTTTGTAGACTTAAAAGTACTTAAAAAGCTAAACAGAAAATATAGGAGGGGGGGTGCTGGAGAGATGGAACAGTGAATAAAAGCACTTACTGCTCTTGCAGAGGACCTGAGTTTGGTTCCCAGCACCCATGTGGGATAGATCACAACCACCTGTAACTCCAGGTCTAGGGGATCTGACACCCTCTTCTTGTCTCCAAGGGCACCAGACACATGCCTGGTACACATACATGCATGCAGGCAGGCATACACTTATACATGTAAAATAAAAATAAGTAAATCCTTTAAAAAGGAAAAGAAACATTTTAGGGCTGAGGATGTGGGTTAGTAATGCAGCGTTTGCCAAGAATGCCAAGGGCTTGGGTCCAGACCTCTGCATGGGAAAATTATAAATCTCTTTACAATGCTGGTGGCATATTCCTGTAATCCAGCACTTGGGAGGTAGAGGCTGGAGGATCAGGAATTCAAGGCCAGCCTGGGCTACATAGTGAATTAGAGACTAGCCTGTGCTACATGACATCCTTTCTTAAGCTCAAAAAACAGAATAAAACAAACAAATGGAGAATCTACTTTCCTCTGTAAATGCTTTTGCTCAGGTATTTGATCACAGTGGAGAATAAAACCCAAAACTGACACAAAGATCAATATACCCATGTAATTGTGTTTCTGTAGAGCAGCAGCGAACACTCTGAGGAGTAAATTGAAAAGGCCAGTTCTAGTAACACGGCGCTCAGAAGCTGCCTGGAAATAAATGTAGGCAGGGAGCTAAGGATTTGCCCACTGAACATGGCAGAAGGATGCTGAGTAGGGAAATGGGCCTGCTGTGGTGCTACGGGCCTGGAGTCCTGGCACTCACAGGAGGGAGGCAGGGTTAGGAGTTCATAGGGTTAGCCTTGGCTACATAGTGAGTTAATGGTCAGCCTGGGCTAAATGAGACAATCTGAAGAAAACAAAAAGAGGGCTAGAGAGAGGACCGAATAGTTAGCACACTTGCTGCTTTTCCAGAGGCTCCAAGCACCCAGGTGTTGTGGCTCACAACTGCCTGTAACACCAGCTCCAGGAGACCTGACCCCTTCTGGCCTCTGCAGGTACTTACACACACACACACACACACACACACACACACACACACACACATACACACACACAAATACATTTTTTAAAAGTTAAACAAAAAACCAAATACATACATTAGAAAACTTACTATCACTAAGGTAGTAATCCTCCACAAATGCTGTAAAATCCTTATCAAAGCCCCAGTGATGGATCTACCCCCTTTCCTCTTTTAAGCAGAAATGGAAAAGATGAGCCCTCGGTTCTCTCGGGACTGCCAAACGTCCCGAGTAACCAAAACAATATCAAAAGAGAAAAGAGAGTGTTGCTAGAAAATTGCAAGTTTTCAATGTTGAAACTATTAGGAGGCCTGTGTGTGGTGGTGCTCACCTGCTCACTTGCTATCCCAGGACTGGGAGGCTAGGCAGGACTTCGTGTTCCAGGCAGGAGGAGTTTGAGTTTCAGGCTAGCCTGGACTCTACAGAGAGACAGACCTCAATGAAACAAGCACACAGACGATATAACAACTTAAAAAATAACTTACTGCCGGGCAGTGGTGGCACACGCCTTTAATCCCAGCACTTGGGAGGCAGAGGCAGGTGGATTTCTGAGTTCGAGGCCAGCCTGGTCTACGGAGTGAGTTCCAGGACAGCCAAGGCTACACAGAGAAACCCTGTCTCAAAACTCCCCTCCCCCTCGCCAAAAAAAAAAACTTACTACAAAAATTATAGTCATCCAAATGATATAAAAACATAGGCCAGTGGAAGATAATCCAGAATCCAAAAATAGAGGCTGGAGAGATGGTTCAGTGGTTAGGAACACTGGCTGCTCTTCCAGAGGCTCTAGGTTCGATCCCCACCACCCACACAAGGCCTCACAACTCTCTGCAACTGCAGTTCCAGGGACCTAGGGGACGATTCTGCCTGTGATTTGCCCATACATATAAATAACAACAATAGATCTAAACAAAAAGAGATCCCAAAAGCAAACCGCAAATATCTCTGGCTAGTAGATTTTTGACCAGGGTCCTGAGAGCATTCCAAGAGGAAGAATGGAGTTTGAGGGGTTTTTTGTTGCTTGTTTTTAACAAATGATATCTTTATACCTGGACAGTTACTTTTAAAAGACTGAAGTGGGAGGTGGTCGGTGGAGAGGTGGCTTAGCGGTTAAAAGCATTGACTGTTCTTCCAGAGGCCCTGAGCTCAATTCCCAGCAACTTCATGGTGGCTCACAACCATCTGTATTGGAATCTGATGCCCTCTTCTGGTGTGTATCAGGACACCTACAGTGTACTCATCCTACATATAAAATAAAGAAATAAAATCTAAAAAAAAAAAGGAAGGAAAAAAATAGACTGAAGTGGAGCCCCTACTTTATTCTGTAAATGATATTAACTCAAAGAGAATCAATAACCCAACTGTAAGATCTCAGATCATAAATCTACAGCCATAGGTAATAGATTCTCAGATAGGTCAGCCTAACACTTGGTGAACAGGTCAGTGCAGAGCTGTTGGAAAATTCCACTAGACCCCTCCCCTCCAGGAGAGACAGGTCAGAGAGCAGGTAGATGGAAGGGAGAGGCTGAGTAAACACCTACGACCTCATTCCCTAAAGACCAATCAGTTTAAAGGGCACACTGTTCCGCCAATCATATCGTGCCTAGTTGCTGATGCTCTACTCTGCCCCTGAAAACTGTAGAAAAACTCACCTAACGCGGTCCACTGAGGGTCGCTGCCTCTCCTTCAGGTCTGGGACGACCCTAGTGCACTGACTGGAACAATAAATTCCTCTTGCTTTGCATCGATTCCAGGTCCATGTTATTCACCATAGAGGAGGGTGTAGGGAGGGGGCGGGGAAAGGGGTTTCCCCTGTAAGTTAAGGAAGGCTCCTCAGAGTCTTAGAACAGGAGAAGGATCTGGAGTTCAAGGAGGGCCTCAACTTCACAGGAACTCTGAAGCCAGCCTGGGCTACAAGTGTTTCCTAAACTAAAACCAAAACAGAAAGCCTAAACACTTTCATGTGTCAAATGACATAAAAAATGCAGAAGAGGCTGGGCAGTGGTGGCGCACGCCTTTAATCCCAGCACTTGGGAGGCAGAGGCAGGTGGATTTCTG
>NW_022196912.1:99682973-99699945 GCF_008632895.1 Mastomys coucha
AAGATGGAGAAGAGACAAAAAACAAAACTGAGGTCAAATATTTACAAATTATATATCTTAAAAGAATTTAATATCTGGAATACATAACAAAATTTTTAAGCTAAAAGAAAAGACAAACAAGTGAATCATAAGTTGGGGGTTTGAGTAGACACAGATTCCAAGAAACAAGCTGCGCAGGCCTCTTCCCTCAGCAGCTGCTACTGAAGACGGCCAGGGCTACACTTAGCCTCAGATCCACAGACCACGGTAGTGTATAGCTTTTACCTTAGAAGTCTGTGTCAAGTGGAAGACATAATTTAAGTGAAATATAATGTAATAAAAGCTTCCCAGGAATTAGTTAGTAAATATTAATTAATATTATATAGTAAATAAATTAATATTAAATAATAAAAATTAATTAAGATCCCCAGGGAGGTGGTTTCTCAATGGTGAAGAGGAAGAATTCTCAGAGGAAAGGGCATCCTAGGTTCAAAAATACCCAGAACACAGAAAACGGGGTGTTTGGCTTTTGGAAAATGTGCGTGAGCGAGGTGGGCAGGGAATGAGGTCAGGAAAGGTAAGGAGTTTAGGCCCTGTTCATGAGCCATAGTAGACTGCATGTGGCTACAGGTTTTGTAACCAAGTGTGGCTCTCAAGGCTGTAAGCCTGCCTGGAATTCACATGGGCAGAACTGGGTGTAGTGGTCTACCTCTGGAATCCCAGCACCTGGAAAGTAGAATCAGCAGCCTTGGCTACATAGTGAGTCTGAGGTCAGACTGTCTCAACAAAATAAAATGAAATAGAAATCATTAACAAAATCACCTCTTGTTGCTTTCTCCCACACTTCTGGGTTCTGTTCGCCCAGTATAGTGCTAGCTGGAGGTCATGCGTGTGAGCATATGCCCGAGAGAGTGCATGCCTTAGTGCATGCATGCCTTTGTGCATGTGTGTTTCCTGGATAGCTATTTTGTCCCTTCACAATCACACCCTGCCCACCCAGCTTTGACCCCAGCATCTCTTCCCCGTTGGGCCTCTGCTCATTGCCTGGAATCAGCCTGCTTTCCTGACTGGCAGTCACACCTACTGCCTCCCCCTCCACCGGCTAAGATCTCCTTCACCCTTTCCCTCTCATGAAGCAGCTTTCAAATGTCACTGATGAGTGATGAGCAACGTCCTGGGTGCCAAATCTGAGTTCATCTTGGGGCACCTCCTTCTTCTCGTCCTCCTCATCTTATGCAAAGCTCCCCCTCTCAGCCACCCCCCACATCTGGGATCTCCAGCTTTACCCCTCTGCTCTGTTGTCTTTCTGACTTTGGCATGTGTTATAAAACAGCCAATGTGGCTGGGATCAAGGTATCCTGGAGTAGCAACTATCCTCCAGTCTCAGCCTCTGACTGCTTGGATTGCAGGTATGCACACCAGCATAGTTACGTCTTCTTAATGCTTTTCAGCTGGTGCCTGATTGATGTAAATACACATTACTGGTTTTCATATGTTGATCTTGTATACTGCAGTCTTGCCGATCTCATTTATCAGTTCGAACAGCTTGTTGGCATCCTTTTACTTTTCTATATGTATTAAGCCATGTCATTCTGCAAAGTGCAATAGCTTGACTTTTTTTCCTGATCTTCCAGGAAATGTGGCATTTTTTCTTCTTTTTTATCTATGAGAAGTGGGAAGCCTTTGAAGGCTTCACCAAGGGAAAGCTGGCTCTCTTGTATTTTCCTTAGGAAAACTTCCTTTAGTGCTCAGTGGTAAAGAACTGACTGTTCTTCCAGAACAGAGTTCAACTCTCAGAACCTACAAGGCAGCTCACAACTGCCTGTAACTCCAGTTCCAGAAGATCTGACTTCCTCTCACAGGCATCCACGTAGGCAAAACACCAATGCATGTAAAACACAGATAAATAAACAATTTAAAAAAGAGTTCAAAGTGAACTGGGGCTAGCGGGACAGAGAAGAGACTGGACAGATTTATCATAGCATTGGAGGGTTTTGGTGTTTTCATTTTTGTTTTTGTTTTTTTGAACTCTGAGACCAGGCTGGCCTCGAATTCAGAGATCTGAGTGCCTCTGCCTCCCAAGTGCTGGGACTAAAGGTGTGTGGGGGCCACCATCACCCAGTTGCATCAGACTTTTTGTTGTTTGTTTTTTTCCACATAGCAAATTATCACTTATCATTTGCTCTAGGCTCTTAGTTATTTTTATTTTTTGGTAAAAAGTCAGGTATGGTGGCACAGGTCTACACTTCTAGCACCTCTGAGTTAGAGACAGGAGGATCTTGAGTTCGAAGTTACCCTTGACTACATAGTGAATTCTAGGCTAGCCTGAAAAATCAAACAACAAAAAAGTTAAACACCACACAAGGGGCCAGGGAGAATGCTCAGTTGGTAAAGTGCTTGTTCAAATATCATGAAGACCTGAGTTCCATTCCTGCTGTGCACATAAAAAGCTGGGCATGCACATAAAAAGCACACCTGCTTGTAATCCCTGCTCTGGAAGGCTGGGACTGTAATGCCCCTGAGCCTAGTCGGGAGCCAATGTAATCAAACTGGCAAGCTCGAGGTTCAGTGAGAGACCTTGTCTTAGGAAATAAGCCAAGGGCTAAAGAGATGGCTCAGCAGTTAAGAGCACTGACTGCTCTTCCAGAGGTCCTGAGTTCAATTCCCAACACCCACATGGTGGCTCACAACCATCTGTAATGGGATCTGATGCCCTCTTCTGGTGTGTCTGAAGACAGCTACAGTGTACTGACATATATAAATTAAAAAAAAATCTTTAAAAGAAAATAAGCTGGAGAGAAATTGAAAATAACAAACATTAATTTCTGGTCCACATGCTTACTCACACACATATACAAACAACACACAAGTTTTACAATCTTGTTTTCTTTTTCTTTCTTTCTTTCTTTTTTTTAGACACTGGGAATTGAGCCAGTCTTATTTGAAGTACTCTCCCATTGAGCTGTATCCCTGGCCCCATTAATGCTTTTCATTTTGAGAAATGCCTAGGTTAGCCAGGCTACCTTTGAGCTTTCCATCTTCTTGCCTCTGCCTCCTCAGTGGCTGGGATTCTGGGCCTGTGCCACTAGGCCCAGTGCTTTCTTGATCTTATCCATGTAAACAGACACTTTTCTTTAAAAAAAAAATATTTATTGCTAGACAGTGGTGGTGCACGCCTTTAATCCCAGCACTTGGGAGGCAGAGCTAGGCAGATCTCTGAGTTTGAGGCCAGCCTGGTCTACAGAGTGACCAGGACAGCCAGGGCTACACAGAGAAACCCTGTCCTGAAAAAGAAAAAAAAAGGTGTATGTATGTGCACAAGTATACGGGTACCTGTAGAGGCCAGAAGAGGGCAGCAGAGCCCCTGGAACTGGAATTATAGTCCGTTGTAAGCTACCTGGTCCTCTATAAGACCAGCAAGTGCTCTTAACCATCTTGAGCCATCTCTCCCAGAACTTGCTATGTACACTAGGCTGGCCTCGAATTTAACAGTTCACAGAGGTGCTGTCTGATTCTGGCTTCCAAATGCTGGCTTTAAAGTTGTGCGCCACCACACCCAGCTTCTATTTATTTATTTATTTATTTTGATTTTTTTGTTTGTTTGGTTTTTCAAGACAGGGTTTCTCTGTATAGCCCTGGCTGTCCTGGAACTCACTCTGTAGACCAGGCTGGCCTCGAACTCAGAAATCCACCTACCTCTGCCTCCCAAGTGCTGGGATTAAAGGTGTGCACTACCACCGCCCAGCTATTTTGATTTTTCAAGACAGGGTTTATTTGATGTAGTCTGGCTGTCCTGGAACTCTTTCTGTAGATAAGGTTGGCCACAAACTCACAGAGACCCACCTGCCTCTACCCCCAAATACTGGGGCCAAAGGCATGTGCCACCACCCTCCAGGCACACTCAACTATCCAGTTTTTTGTTTTTAGTGTGAAGTTCAATAATATTAAATACATTCAAGCTGCTATCCCACTGATCTGCACACCTTTTCACCTTGCAAGCTGAACTGTCTTCATTAAGTGTAAACTCCCTGCCCTGTCTTCCCTCTGCTCCTGACAGCTGCCAGTCAATTCACATCCTGTCTCTACGGGTCTGAGCACCCCAGAAACCTCACAGAAGAAAACATACAGAGTTTGTCCTTCTGTGGCGCCCTGTTTCTCTAGCACAACAGCCTTGAGGTTCATTCATGTGGTAGCATAGGGCAGGACACGAAGGGCGCTTTCGAAGTCATCTGAAGGGATCGAGAATAGGATCCAGGAGCTTGGGGGACAGTCAAGTCAGAATGAGTGCAGGGAGGTAAGGCGTGGGCCGGAGGGAGCAAGCTCCTGCTGTTGGCCTGGGTGGCAGATGATGGACAGGCTGGTGGTACTCACACTTGTAGACTGCTTTGGAGAACCGGATCCAGAATGACCCAGGGGCGGAGCTGCGAGTAGAGGACACCCTTATCCCTAGATTATCCAGGAGACCAAAGAGAGGCAGGCAGCCACTCCAGCTCCCTGTTTTGTGACCTGTGGGGTGCAGACTTCACAGCACCAAGGGTGGTCTTTGTGGCATCCCAGATGAAAGGCAGAAGGAGCGGCAGATACACCAGGCAGGACATTCCAGGGGTCCACATTCTTGTCTCTGGTCTCTTTTTCGAGCCCTCCCAGGAACCGGAAAGTCTCCTTCTCAATGTCACATAGCTGTAGAAAGAGCCTAACCCTGACGGTTCGCACAATGAGTGAGAATGTGAGCGGGCTGGAGCTAGACCCTGATGCTGAGCGCAGAGACAAGTCCCTGCTCACCAGAGACATGCCACATGCTCAATATGAACAAGGGTGGTTGGTGGCTCATAAACTTGGTGTGGGGGAAGGGTGGGCTGTCAGAAAGTGCTGCACCGGAAGAGGTTTTGCACCTTATCTAGGAAGAATGAGGTCAGATAAGGGGATTCTGGGCTCCAGGGAGAGACTGAGCAAAGAAGGTGAGAACCAGGCAGCTGTCTTCAGTTTGCTTCCAGTGAAACCTGCCCAAGAGCCAGCAGGCACCTCTGCAGCCAGAGATTAGTGTCTCGGGCTGCGGAAGGGCTGGGTGGGAGAGGCTGGAAGCCTTTTAGGGAAATGTCTGCTGGGGGATGGGAGGGGTGGTCTTTGTTTTTGTTTTGAGATAAGGTCCCCAGTAGCCTAGGCTGGCCTCAAACTTGATAGTTACTTATGTAGCCAAGGATAATCTTAAACTTCTGATCGTTTTGACTCAACCTTTGAATGCTGGGACTACAGGCATGTGCTCACCTGCCCAGTTCATGCGATGCTACGGGTGGGCGGAAGCGAGGGCTCCCATCATGTTACACAAGCACTCTGTCAACTGAGCTACACCCTTAGTCCCTAAGGAAAAAAAAGTTAAGAAACTTCATACAGCTATTTACTAACCTCTTCCCCCGCCCCCCATCTTATTTTTTTGACGAAAATTTTCAGTTTGCAACCCAGATTGCCCTGTAACTCATGCATAGACAGCCTGGCCTCCAACTTGTAGCAATCCTCCTCCGTTAGCCTCCAGGGTTCAGGGATCACAGGTGAGTGTATCCTCCAGCATAGCGCTTGGTGCTAATGAAGGGGTTCTATGAGGTTCATTTGTGAACTCCGCACAGCCATCCTCACACTCACAAACACCACCAGATCCCCCAGTTTTGCAGATGGGAAAACGCAGACGAACAGCTTGCCCAAAGGGGATGTGACTTGAGCTGGGGACTTTGTCTCCAGGAAGCTGTGATCTCAGGTTGCCAATATTCTGCTTCCATGCCCATCTCTGAGTAGAAGTGTTTAGGTACAGGGCTGGGAGAAGCCATGTCTAGAAAGTGGCTTCAGACAGGATGTTACCAGTGGGTGGTGGCAGTCATATGCTCCCAAGGCCTGTGTGCCTATTTACTATGATACAGGCTTCTGTAGCCTCAGTCTCCCTGTCTGTAAGATGGGGACAGGAACAGACCTGTCTGTGGTAGAGTTTGTTAGAAGGCCCTTTGTGTACTTGAGATACCCTGTCAATGTGCCTGCCCCCACTTCACTGTGATTCGAAGGAGCCCAGGTCACCTTGTCCTCTGGGATGCTTCTGGGGAGACCTGCTCTCTGGGAGTTTCTGCCATTTCCTTGCAGAGCTGGAACTGGCTCTGAAGCCAGCCATGCCTTGCAGAGAGTGGGGGGCAGGGTTAGTTCAAGGGACAGAGGCTGGAATGTTGGAAATTCAAATGAGCTGAGCTGCATGAACACCTTTTATTCTTGTTCAGAACATCTGAGTCTCCCTGTGGGGACTCCTCTGCCCAGAGTGGTCCCTCCCTTTGTGCAGGAGAAGATGTGAGAACCCCTGGGGATAAGATGAAGCAAGGTTGTCACTCTCTCACCCACTCTGGGCCTTGCCACCAAAAATAGCAAGGACCAGGGTGTCAGCCCTACCAGAGGGGCTGTCTGGGGAAGCCTTTGAACCAGGAGATACCTGGGAGCTAAGGCTGAGTCTGTTAAAGTTCCAGGAAGGCCGCAGCAGGTGGTCCTGGCTTTTCTTTGCCTCTGGGATAATATCACGGGGCCAGATCAGTAGCACCAGGGCCTGGGTAGTGAGGCCAGAGGTTAGCTCCTAACCTGCTGTGTGACACTGGGTAACACATCCTTTCTGGGTTTCCATTGTTTCTTCCGCAGCCCGACCATCTGTGGCATGGTCGATTATGGTTCTTTCCTTTGCAGCGTCTTGACAGGTGAAGACAGTGGGTTCCCTACAGCTCCGTCCTGGGGGAGCTGCTTTAGGGAGGGGAGAGGCTGTGAGCACACACAGACCATGGCCAGGGACATGGCCAGGGACAGGTAGGCGTTTAACCCTCAGGGCAGCCCAGGCACAGACCTCTGTGTGCATTTGTGTAAAGGAGTTAGCGTGCTATCTGCTAACTCTGTTTTTGTTTGTTCAGTTGTTTTTTTATTTAAAAATTATTATTATTATTATTTTATTATACATATTTGCTTTACATCCCTCTGCTCACTGCCTTACCCCTCCCGGCCACCCCTTCCACAGTTCTTTCTCCTATCCCCCTCTCCCCATAACTGCTAACTTTTTGTTTTGTTTTGTTTTTTGAGACAGGGTTTCTCTGTGTAGCCCTGGCTGTCCTGGAACTCACTCTGTAGACCAGGCTGGCCTCGAACTCAGAAATCCACCTGCCTCTGTCTCCCAAGTGCTGGGATTAAAGACATGCGCCACCACTGCCCTGGCCATAACTGCTAACTTTTATGTTCTAGGGTAAGAGGAGATTTAGGGTCCTGGGCTCGTGGCCAGGGCAACAGAAAGGGGAGTATTTAGAAGGACAGAGCCTACTTACTAACTGGTACAAAATCATGCCACCATTTTGAGAATCTATGTGACTATATGAAGACTTGATGTCCCATCACTCTGCTTATGGGAAAAGCAGGTCAGAAATGGCTGCTGAGCCCTGGGAACTGGTTTCTAGCTGTCAGAAAATGCCTTTTCTTAGAATGGAGGCAGGCTGCTATCCTTACTTGACCAGTCTTCCACCCTTTTGCCTGCCCTGGGGCTGTGGGGGACTGGCTTTCTCACCAGGGCATCCCCAAGGCCTTTCCACACAGGCCCCTCTCCACACAGCTTTTTTAGAGGCTTTTTAAGAGTTTTTTTAAGGCTGCCAAACCCAGGCCAGGTGGCCTCGACACTCCCATTCCCCTCCCCAGCACGACTGTCCCCCTCTGCCAGGTACTTCATACACTAAGCAAGAACTTTTCTTGTCTTCCTCTCAGGAAGCAAACCTTGTCATGGAATTAGAAGGTTGAAGGGCAGTGAAGGCAGGTACGACATAAGGCAGCTGGTGAGGGGGACCCTGGAATTTTGGTGTGTGTGATGGGGGGTGGGGTGGGGAGAGGCTGCCCTGCTAGCCGCCCTGACTTCCCTGTGCAGCAATTTCAGTTTCTATTTTAAACAGTTTGGGTTGGTTGCTTCCCTGCCTTCCTGCTGGGTGTTTATAGTGAGGAAAATAATTGGTAATATTTGCACAGATGTGCTGGCACTGCAGCTCATCACAGGCACCTTTACCCAGGGGACTGCCCCAGCCCCAGCCCCTAGTCTCTCTGCCAGTCAGAGGAACCAGCCGACAGCCCTGGGCCTCGGGCAGGAGGCAAAAGCAGAGCTAGGAAGCAGGAGGACTGAAGTGCCCCAGGCATGCCAGAGGCAGGACTCATCCAGAGTGCGGGAATGTGGATGTCTGTGCTCCAAGGACTCTAGGACAAGCCCAGGCTCCACAGAACAGGCCCTTCCCAGCAGGGGGAAGACCCCAGAGCCCTTTCGCATCCATCATCTTTGGTAGACCCTGAATTTGTATATGAGGATAGGGATGGAAGGGAGAAGGCTGTGTGGAGGATGGGGTGGGGGCAGGGAGGGAAACCCATAGACTAGGGTTGAAAGTAGTGGATCAAACTAGCAAGGGTGGTAAGTGCCTGTATGAGGGAGCCTGAGAGACAGAGTGAGACTTCATCTTAAGAAAGGAGGGAAGAGCACTGGGCACTTTAACCTGCCTCTAAGCCTTTAATCATAGCACCAGGAGGAGGCAGAGGCCAGCCTGGTCTACAGAGTGAGTTCCAGAACAGCTAGAGACTTGAAAAACCAAAAAAAAGGGAGGAGGTGGAGGAAAGAAAAGAAAAAAAAGAGAGAGAAAGAAGGGAAGAGAAAAAGGAAAGAAGAAAGCGAGGGACAGAGGACACAGGAAGCCATTTGTCTCCTTTTCCTTCTTCTCAAGGCCCACAAGCATACTGAAAGACAGGGAAGGGAGTGGGTATTGTCTGGGCTGTGAGGCAGCCTGCCTAGTTAAGCCTGGGGTCTTGAGACAGCCTAGAGAAGGAATGGTGGGCAGAGCTGGCTGACAGTCCTCCACATCCTCCTTCGTCTCTTGAGCATTCACGTGCCCCACGCAGTCTGCCTGGTGCACGGCTGGGCCTGTTTGCAGGAGCATGTATATGCAAATGTGTGCACACTTGGTGCATACACATATGGATATGAATGTGCATGTGTGTGTGCCTGTTTGGGTTTCCTTCAAGCTAACTTGAAGGAAAGTTATCACAGTGCCTGTGATGAGACTTACTAGTTTGATCTACTACTTTCAACCTTATGGGTTTCCCCTCCCCGCCCCACCCTATCCTCCACACAGTCCCATTGGATAATGGGGAGCAATTTTGGGCAGTGTAGGAGAGCAATGGAAAAGAGACAGGTAACAGCCAGGGAGGGCCATGTTACCAATGGACTGCTTCAGCAAAAGATGGAAAAGTCCTATTGGGGACCCCTGGGAACTAGGGGCAATATACCTATTCTCCCATCCAAGGGGCAAGACATTCAAAGCTACTCACTCACCCACTCCCACCAGGCACTGAGGGAAGGCTGGTCGCCTCTCCAGTACTTTCAGATTGACCTGCCCCGGGGCACAGCTCACCAAGTCACTGTAGGTAGAGTGGGCAGAGGGATCTGGGCAGATGTTAGCACATGTGCTAAGGGTGGTGAATATGTAATGTGACTCCCAAGGGACCTTCAGATGGCTCCCGTAGAGGCCTGCCTCAGCAGAAGAAAGCTAGCTCTTTCAAGGTCACATTCCCTTCTGGGTGGCCCAAACCAGCGACAGATAGATGAGAGGGAAACAAGGCCTGGCTCATTGCCCTAACTTGTGTCGACCCTGAAGAGCACCCTGGTTCTATCCTGCGTTGGTCAGACTGTTTATCTAGACTGCCAGGCAGCCTGGCCTCTTCCTATTCCCAGACCTACCAACCCCTTCTACAAACACTCCTCCCATGCTACTTTCTCTTCTTGGTTTGCTTGCTTGTTTGTTTTCCTTTGTTTTTTTTTTTTTGAGACAGGTTTTCTCTGTATAGCCCTGGCTGTCCTGGAACTCACTCTGTAGACCAGGCTGGCCTTGAACTCAGAAATCCGCCTGCCTCTGCCTGGCAGCTACTTTCTCTTCTAAGGTCCCTGGCTCCTATAGAACACACGGTTGTACACAGAGCCCTGTGGTATATATGGATGCCCATGGGGGATGGGATATGTAGAGCATACTTCCCCAGGACCTTTTAGATACAGTGACTTGGAGGCCAAGCCAGTTCCTCTGCTAAGTTCTGAGGACAGAGAGGATATTGGGAATTTAGTGCTGAAGGTGGTACCTGAGGCATGGATAACTTCCTCTCCACCCTTCCAGGAATAGCTCTGGGAACAGAAGACATGGGGGATCCAAAAATGGACAGCTGGGCAATGGGACCACTGGCACGCCTTACTCTGTGTCTATCTCCAGGTAGCTCCAGGCAGCTGTGTAGAGTGTACTCTGCTTCCCATCTCTCCCCCTGATCTCCAAGGCCCTTGGGTATACCCAGGAGAGCTTCTTCTGCAGGCTTCTGTCTTGTCTTACCTTGCCTTGCTTAAGTCAAATGGAATCCATCAACCTCCATCCCAGCTTCCCCAGGTGAGCAGTCTATGAGCAGCAGTGGCCTCTGACCCCTTTTTCTTGAGGTCCATATGGAGATCAGAACAAAAGACTTGGGATACACTGGAGAAGCATGGGATACAGGCACAGGACAGCACGAGGCCCCAGGTGGCACCAGGTGTTACAGAAAAATTTATTACCAGAATAAATAAAGACAGTAAGGGGATAGTAAAACTGCCGGTGCGGGGAGTGGAGAGTGGAAACCTGGAAGTGAGGAAAATAGGGAGGGTGTGGGGCTAGACAGGGCATGGAAATAGCCAGGTCCCCCAAATCGTGCACAATGGTCCACAGCTTAAGTCCCAGCGGGCCTGCCTTCCCACTGTACCATGTCCTTTGCTGTTCACATCTCTCAAACTCTAACATCTCTTAGTGCCTGGGGGTGGAGGGGTTTAAAAGCAGTCGAGAGTGGTGGTTATCAGTGAAGGTGCCCAGGCGCCATTACCACCACTTCTCCATCATTCAGAGATGGGGAAAATATCTCAGGTGGAGAGAAAGGCTAGGCCTTTCTGCTCAGGTTGATGGAGGGTTTAGAAATGGCTGCAAAATTACTCCAGACTGGATACTCCAGGCAGAATCCAAGCAGCCTAGGAACCTCCATGGGAGGCTCTGGCACACCATGCCCACCAGCATGGAGAGTTATGGAGAAGCGAATCCCTTAGGCATCTGTCTCTGTTCCTCCTCTGCCTACATTCTGTCATCCCCAGAGTCCCTTCTCATCCTTTCCTGGATGAGACTGGATCCAGGACCCTGTGAGCTATAGCTGGGAAGTAGCAGTACCCTTCTCCGTCTCCAGGGGTCGGGTACCATCTCAGGACCCTTCCAACAGAGCCCAGAAAAGATGGTGGGTGAAGAACAGGGGAGGTCATGTGATCCTGGAGTATCCCAGGCCTCCTCCGTCCTCTCTGTCACTGTATCTGCCTTTTTTTTTTTTCTTTCAGGTATAGAAAAGCCCTAGCAACCTGCTCTCTGGCTCCATCTTTACCTGGGAGACACCGCAGAGCCTCTCCCACAGTAACAGGGAGACACGTGGTACCCAGAGTCAGAAAGAGCAAGAGATGCCTGGGGTCCATGTTTTCCTTTCCTGACTGGAGAATCGTGGGCCTTGAGGGGGTAGGAGGTGGGGCAGCTGCTCTACATTGTGCACAGGTAAGAACCCTCTTGACCGAAAAGTCTGGCCAAGTCCTTTATCCCTTGGGAATTCTTTCTCCTTCCTGAAACCTCTCTGTGGGGAAGGTGGCAGGTAGAGACTGAGCTGCCTGTGGGGCAGAGGTCCTGTAGGGAACGGGCGGAGTATACCAGGCTAGGCCGGTTGGACAACCTTGCTGCACCTGCTTCCCATCCATACCCAGCCAGCTCTGGGACTGGAAACAGTGGGCAAGAGGGCGAGATTGTGTGGGCTGCAGAACGGGAGGCCTCTCCTCAGCAAGCCATTGTCACAGGTTCTCTCCAGGGTCAAGGCGCTTCCTCGAATACACAGTTACAAGCTTTGCACCTTCCGCCGGTAAGCCAGGAGAGCCGGGTGATGGGCTTACTGACTACTAGCCATGGCCATTCTGGGACATATAAGCAGCCAGAGCTACCACCACAGCCACATAGAGACCAGCCCCCACAGCGATGGAGAGTGTGGCCAGGAAGAGAGCCCGGCGGGAGGCAGTGCTGGCCAGGCGGAAGTCCCCTTTGGAGATGGCCTTACTGGTCTAGGGAGACAAAAGATGGATATAAGACAATAGCCCCATCGCGCCCCCCCCCAACCAGCCCAGTCCACCAGGCCCTTGACCCCCATCCTGCAGGTGAGTGTCAAGTCCTCCAGCTGAGAGAGGCGGCCAGGGAGGCCCTCCTGGGTCCCCTGTACACTTACCCCCTGCGAGAAGTAGAAGGCAGCAATGCCCAAAGGCCAGAAGCAGCAGAGCATGGAGAAGAGCGTGAGCCCCAAGTGGTCCCTGGGAGGCAGGGTGAGGAAGGCGTCTTCACACTCACTCTCCGTGGAGGTGCCATCGCTCTGCAAGAGAGTGAGAGTCTGAGTCCGGTTCCCTTAATTTCTCTTTAGGCTCCCACTTCTCTTCCATAAAACCCGTTCGTATGTAGCTGCAGGCAGCTACACAAACCAAACCAAACCAAACCAAACTAACCAAACAAACAAAACTGAAAGACCCCCGGAGCTAGAGAGACCCTCACTCAAATTTCGGGATGACACAACCACCCAATGACTCATGAGAGACCGATCTTGCTGCAATCACATGAGGTTTATTGGGGATAAGCCAGATGTGGGGTCGAACAGGTAGCCTGGCAGGCCAGAGGGGTTCGACCACGAGCACGAGGAGTAAGGGGTATTTAAAGGGAAAAACCACAAACTGGGGGGAGAAGGGGTTACCAAGGAAACATAACAAGAGAACAGTGGAAAATTCTAAAGAGACCCAACCCCTATTTGAGTCAGGGTCATTAAGGAAAACGTCCTACACACTCATTATGCACAAGAATGTGGTCTGGTCAATGTTATTCACTTTATGGCTGATGGTTCCCTAGAATCACCCAGATGGCTCATATCCTGCCTTTTGTTCTTGGACCTAACTAGGGGGAGGCTTTGTGGCCAACAGGTTTCTGAAACTGGCTAGTCTACATTCTTGGCTTGTAACAGAGACCTTCTATGTCCTTTAAGTAAAGGTTATACAGTATACATACATTTCTACTAATCCATTTCCCTTTTCATTAGTATGCTTTTTTCCAAATTTCTAAATCTTCCAGTCTTTCAAAACCAAAAAAACAAAATCAAAAAACCCCTCAGCGGGCTGGAGAGGTGGCTCGGGTTAAGAGCACTGACTGCTCTTCCAGAGGTCCTGAGTTCAATTCCCAGCAACCACACGGTGGCTCACAACCATCTGTAATGGTATCCAATGCCCTCTTCTGGTGTGTCTGAAGACAGCAACAGTATACTCATAAATAAAATAAGTAATTCTTAAACAAAACAAAACAAAACAAAAAACCCTCAGCAACAAAACAGGTACTACCCAGCGGGTAGATACAGAGTAACCTAGTCTGCTGTTGAGAGTGGAGGCTGGTCTTGTCACTCTATGTCACTCCCCTGGGAGCCTTTTTAGTGACCTGGTGGAAGGGTGTGAGTCTCTGAACCCAGAGATGTTCATCTCAGGAGAGAGACAGAGGAAGATGGAAGATAAGTGTTCTCAGTGCCCGAAGACCGGGAGATCAAGTTAACAAATGATGCAAAGGTTCACAATGAAAGACCCTGTCACTTTAGAAATCACCCTGCAGGAGATATTAAATTACACAGAGCGATATTGGAAAAATCGGGGTATAAAGCCACAACCTTTGCTAGAGAGAGGCAGAGAAGAAACATGATCAGCCACCAACATAGTCACATTATTTTCAAGTGATCAACAGATGCTATTTACAACGGTTGCTCTTTATCACTTGGGTTGATAGTTAACCCAAACTAGAGCTCCCTCCTCCTTCAATAGGGTATCACCATAGCCCACGCTAGCCTTGAACTCACTGAGTAGCCAAGGCTGACTTTGAACTCCTAATCTCTCTGTCTCCTCCTCCCAAGTGCTGTGAATACAAGTTGCCTTCTTTTTGTGTGTGATGGGGTCTCTGTATAGCGCAGGTTTTCCTTGAAGTCGTTTATATAGACCAAGTTAACATCAAATCCCTCATCTTCCTGCCTCTGCTTCCTGAGTGCTGCAATTAAGGGCATGCGCCATCATGCCCAGTTTAGAATCTATTTTGTTTTGGTTTGGATTTTCGAGACAGGGTTTCTCTGTGTAGCCCTGGCTGTCCTGGAACTCACTCTCTAGACCAGACTGGCCTCGAACTCAGAAATCCACCTGCCTCTGCCTCCCAGGTTCTGGGATTAAAGGCACACGTCACGACTCCCCGGCTAGAATCTTCGTTTTAAAAATGCTACTTACCTCCTCCTCCTGGCTATCCTCCTGGCTCTGCTGCTCCTCTTGAACCCCGTAGGACACGGTGTGGATGGGTACATCCTCCTCAGCTTGCCCAGCTTCTGAGCCCTCCTCTGCAGGTCCCACTAAGGGTTCCCTGGCTTCGGTGAAGCTGGTCTCACAGCTGCCTGCTTTGGGCTCTCTGACCTTGTCCCTTCCCAGGAGGCAGCTGGGCCGATACCAAGCCTCCATGGCCAGTTGCAGGGACCCCGGGTCTAGGAGCTGGTGGGCACGGGTGGGACCAGCACCTCCTAGCAGGTAGGAATAAAGCTTCTCCTGGCAGGACCAGGCGGGCGGGGCCTCCGGGTAGGGGTAGGGCCTGTGGAGGTGGGCGGGGCTTCTTGGCAGCAGTGGGTTCTGTAGTTCGCTCAGGCTCTCCATGGTTCCGCAGGCCGACCTTTGCCAAGGAGGGGCGTCTCCACGCAGCCTGTCAGGAGAGCAAGAGAGGCAGTCACAGAGGCCAGGCCGCTGGATACATGGCCTGGAGTGGTTGAGCATGTGAACTCTGTGCTCCGCCTTGGCCCTATGTGCTGCTTTGCCGTTTGTCACCTGTGGGACCTTGAGCTAGCTATTTCTCAGAGCCTCAGTTTCTCTGTCTGTGAAGTGGGGATGGCGGGGGTACTCACTTCAAAAAGTTGGTTCATTCATTTACTTTCTTGGCACATGATCATTCAGGACTAGTGCCTGCTATACGTCAGGCACTGTACCCAGTGCTGGGAATATAGCACTGGCAGAGGCAAAAGTCAGGGGAAAAGAGAGAAGTGTGTCTGCTAGTCTTCAGGAGTTTAATCCAGGGCAGAAGACAACTATAAAACATCGTCTGCCCTGAAGGAGAAGTACAGCGCTTGGCAGCACATGGGATTAAGAACTGACAGAGAGGCAGGAAAGGCTGAGGCATGGGAGGGCGCGTAGCCTGGGTCTGAATGCTATCCAGTGGTCAGTGGCTTAGTCCTTGGTGTGCTCAGAGATTGTGGGAACACTTTAGAGGCGGGGCCTAGTGGGAGGTTTTAGGTCCTGGGGAGTGTGGCCTTGAAGGGGACTGCTGAGAGCCTGTCTCTCTTGCCTACTCATGTTTCTTTTCTTTTTTTTTTTAAGATTTATTTATTTATTTATTTTATGTGAGTACACTGTTGTTGTTGTTGTTTTCAGATACACCAAAAGAGGGCATCGGATCCCTTTACAGATAGATGGTTGTGAGCCACCATGTGGTTGCTGGGAATTGAACTCAGGACCTCTGGAAGAGCAGTCAGTACTCTTAACCGCTGAGCCATTTCTCTAGCCCCTCTTTTCTTTTTTTCCTTTTTCTTTTTTCTTTCTTTCTTTCTTTTTTTACTTCCTGGCCCCTATATGGGAACTAGACCTTAGGCTGAAATCTCTGAAGGAGTCAACACAAGACTTTATTCTTCTTAAATGGATTATTATATATCTATTATTATTATTATTTATTTATTTATTTATTTTGTTTTAGTTTTTTTCTTTTTTCTTTTTCTTTTCTTTTCTTTTTTTGAGACAGGGTTTCTCTGTATAGCCCTGGCTGTCCTGGAACTCACTCTGTAGATCAGGCTGGCCTCGAACTCAGAAATCTGCCTGCCTCTGCCTCCCAAGTGCTGGGATTAAAGGCTGCAGCAGCACTGTCTGGATTAGTTTTTGTTTGGTCTCAGCACCGGGAAAGCTCATTTCACACAGAGGGAGTAATGTCAGCCAAGGTCCTGTGGCTGGACAAAGGAGGGCAGGGACGAGTGTCTGGGAGAGGGCCGACATGGCTCAAGGTACAGAAGGGGCTTGAGGGCCAAATGCTAGTCCTGCTAAGGCTGCAGACACTCGGCAGAAGAGATGCATGGGATCTAGCTCGTGAAGCGCTTTCTTTTTTTTTTTCTTTTCAAGTATAGAATAGAGTTTATTTAGGGCATGGGGAGGGGAGTAGTTGAGGCAGAGAAAGGCAGAGAGAAGGAGAGAGTAGAGAAGCAGAGACTGACCACGGCCACGAGAGAGGAGAAGAGGGGCAAGAGAGAGGGTAAGAGCCTGGAGCGCTTTCTCATCTGCCCGTGCAGAGGGCTTTGGAGAGGGTCTCGTCCAACTCTGAAAACATAATGGTGCTTTTTTCTTAATATTAAAAATTAAAAAAATTTTTTGAGACAGTGTTTCTCTGTGTATCCCTGACTGTCCTGGAACTGACTCAGTAGACCAGGCTGGCCTCAAACTCAAGGCTCTGCCTGTCTCTGCCTCCTGAGTGCGGATTAAAGGCATGTATCACCACACCCAACTTTAAATATTTATTTTAAGATTATTATTATTATTATTTTGTTTGTTTTTTAAGTTAAATTATTTTATTTGAGAAAAGAGGGCACACGAACCCCATGTGGCAATGTCCAGATCCAGTGGAACCTGAACATGAGAATGGCACCACGAATTCATGGACACTTTAAGATTATTATTACTGTCTTTATTTATGTGTATGTATATGTGTGCACAAGCACACAAGCCCTGGAGATGGCTAAAAAGAAGGTGCTGTCTCTTCGAAGGCTGGAGTTACAGGTGGCTGTGAGCCACTCGATGTGGGTGCTG
>NW_022196912.1:99700589-99713360 GCF_008632895.1 Mastomys coucha
GAGCTGGAGAGAAGGGCACAGGTGATGTTACAGGTCTTGGGGTAGACGGAACTGGGGTTAGAGGAGGGTTTTTGTTTTGTTTTGTTTTTCCAAGACAGGGTTTCTCTGTATAGTCCTGGCTGTCCTGGAACTCACTCTGTAGATCAAGCTGGTCTCAAAATCTTCCTGCCTCTGCCTCCCAAGTGCTGGGATTAAAGGCGTGTGCCACCACTGCCTGGCTTGGGTTTATTCTTAAATCTGTGTTTAGCTTGCACAGGAGCTGTTTATGGCTACAGTTCTTAGCAGGGGAGGGAGCTTTCCCGGACCCCCAAAAATGTAATTTTAGGAGGAGCACTTTAGGCTAATCTGCTCTCTCTAAGATCAGCTGAGCTTGGGACGTTCCTGCAGATCTAAGGCAGAGCATCCTGGGTGCTGAGGTCTGCACCAGTGCCCCCAGCTGGAAGTTCACACATCCTCCGGCTCGGATCCTGGATGTACTGGAGGGCTGCCTTCCCTCCCTCCTTCCGCTGTCTGTTTACCCAGTACCTGGAAGGTTGGCCGAAGGGAAGAGGAAAACCACTGAGTATGTCTACAGCAGATCCACACACTCCAGCAGGGAGGAACAGATATGGAGAGAGGGGAGACGCAGCCTCCGGGACTTCCATAGTTTCGGGATGGTTCTGGTGAGACTTGCCCTGAGTTTTAGTCTGCAGACTTGGATTCCACCTCGGCTTTGATGACACTGGTGAACTGGCAAGACCCTGAGTTTCATCACCCAGAAAGACTACCAGGGATACACAGAGAAATCCTGTCTCAAAAAACAAAAACAAAGCCAAAACCAAAAAACAATAAAATAAATAAAATAAACAGATGATAAAAATAAAATAAATAAACAGATGATAAGCCCTGCCTATCCTGTGAGTTTGCCTTAAGGATCCACAAAGATGTCTGAGGTGGCAGGGTCCTGAAGATGATATATGGGAGAGTCTAGTTTTTAAATTGATTTATTTATTTTACATGTATGATACAAATACACATGTACATACAGCACATGCTTGCCTGGCACCCATGGAGATCAAAAGAGAGTGTCAGCTCGCCTGGACCTGGAGTTACGGATAGCTGTGAGTCACCATGTGGATGCTGGGAACTGACTTGGGTTCTCTGGAAGAACAACAAGTGCTCTTACCCACTGAGCCATCTGTCCAGCCCCAGAGGCTGTAGTCTTTATTTCTGGGCTTCAAAACTCGTCTTCACCCACTGGGGCCTTTCTGACTTCCCAGCTGCCATTCTGCTAATGATAGAAAAAGGGAAAGCCTAGGGAGACATTTCTGTTCTCAGAGCTGAGCTTATCTGATCCCAGCCCCAGTCCCGGCCCCCATCAAGCATTCACCATCAGCCCCTGGGAGGCAGTCATCTCTACATCTGCCCCCAGGGGACATGGGTGGATTCTGGAGAGATGGTTCTGGAATTTTCTGAAGACAGAATGGCTCCAGGAACCATGCCTGGGTAGTGGACCAAGAGGGAGTACACCGAGGAGAGGGGCATTGGGATAGGGACAGGGCACTGTGGGTGTGTCCCAGAGGTCTTAGGCTTCCCTGACTGATTGCATTGGGGAGGGCCTGGACTGATACCTACGTGAGGGGAAAGGGATGAGAAGAGGCTGCCATGGTGCTGAGCCCCTGAGAGTTCTGCACTGAACCTGGAGCTAGAGGAATGTCTAATGAAGAATAACGAAGCACAGCAGACAAGACATGTGGCCCAACAGGCCAGCTCCCGAGGCACAGAGGGTACAGGTGGTGCTGGGGTGTGGGGCTGCCATGTGCCTACGGGCCCTACTTAGACATAGCTCTGTTGTGAGTTCCGTGTGACTGTCACCCAGCTGTGACAGAAGCTTCCCAGTGTAGTGATGGGGCATAAAGCTTGGGTTAGGATGTAGGTTCATCTCTCAAATGCAGGGCCTCATTTCTCCTCCCTGGGAATCCAAAAAAAGCAAGGAGCCCTTGCACTACTGTGAACGGGAACAAGGCTCCTTCCTGATTGCAGGGAACCGGAGTGCCCCAGGGTCTATGCTTGGGCCGCTCTGGGGAGGGAGATTCTCAGCAGGCCAGGAAAAGCTTCAGAGCCCTGTGGCATCCTCCTGTCTCCAAGCAGATGTGCTCCACAGCTGTGGAGTTGGAGGCCACAGGAGCCCAGGGCTCGTGGGTTGGAGGTTAGGTACATTGGGAGCCCATTCCTGGTCTGTTGGCCTTTTCTGGCCTTTCAGGTTTCCCTGAGCTCACCCATGAAGGGTTGGGGGAAGGGCCCACAACTGTATGATTATGATTCTATAGCTCCAATGGAGCCCCACAGAAGGGGGTCCTGTTAAAGTAGGAGATAGGTGAGCACATTCAGAACCTAGTGAGGTACACCATCCTGATTTTCGGCCATTGCCCAGCGGGCAGGTTGACTGAGGTGAGAGAAAGGCAAAATATCTGCTTTGGGCGGAGAGACAGCAGAACCACGATGTTGGCTCTGCCTTCCCAGTTCCACCTATGTTACCCTAGTTCCTGTCTTATGCCTCCCGCAACAAAGGAGGCACACAAAGGTCCCAGAGGACCCTCAGTCTCTTCTCTAGATAGTCTTAAAGGATAGCCCCTGGGTCTATGGCCTCCAGGGTCTCAGCCAAAGCAGCGCTCTGCCTCTCTTCTTGTGGCTGAGGTGTACAGGGGCCTTGAGGAAGAGCGGGCAGCCCCAGGGCATTTAGAGCAGCTAAATACATCAAACTCACTCCTGTCCTAACCTCTATAAGCCTTGGCAAGTCTCTGCCCTCCCCCTAAAAGGGATCGAGAGATGCCTGGAGACCATAAGACCTGCTTTGTTTCCAGCCCAAAGCAGGCAGAAGCAAGTTGACTCTGGCTCACTCTCCACTCCTGTCAGGCTCTCTAGCTCAGACACCCAGCCGAGCCTCTGTAGTCCAGGCCCCTACAGCCTTTCCTGGAGTCCCTCCCTCCTTGTGCTCTGAGGGGTCCCTCCAGTCCCTCAGGCAAGGCTTGCCCGCTTCGAACACAAAGACGTGTAATTTTTACACGGCGAAAGAACAAGAAGTCACTTGAATGCCCAAGAACTGGAAACAAGTTCAGTAAATGATGGCATACAACCCGGTGGTAAAAGGCCTTTGAACAGGTTCACAAAGAATAATGACTTGATAAAACGCTCCTTGCCGATCCAATGAGAAGGAAGAAAAGCCATTGGTGTGTGCAGCCATCTCTACTCTGCCAAATGTCAACAGTGATTAGCGCCTGCCTGGGGGGAACACAGGTGATTTTTACTTTCTTCTTCATGTCCTCTTTTCCTGTTTCCCACTTCTATGTATGTATGTATGTATGTATCTATCTATCTATCTATTCATCTACAATGAATGTAAATGTAAATTTACTATTTACAATTCTAAATCAGAAAAAAAAAATTAAGAGCTTAGATTTCTTCTGAGCCAGATTACCTGAAATCCATCGAGGGCTAAGAGTTCCGTCTGGTTTGTGGCTGACCATATTAGAGCCCTTCCCTGCCCACACTCCTCCCCATACTTCTGCTTTGGAAAAGTCACTGGTGGGTGGTTACAGCCAAGAGTCATGAATCTTTATACAGCTCATGTCTACCCTCCCACCTCCCACCTCCCCCCACCCCCAACTACAAGGTCACTAACAGAGTTCAGGTCCTCATCCCAGGGAGTCCTTGGTGGAAGAAAAGATGGTGGGTCACCAAGCTTTCTGTGCCATTGATATGGCTGAGCCTTTGGGCCTGATCCTTTGATCTGCCTTTCTGTGTTCTTGTTCCCCAGAGCAGGAGACCATGGCAGAGCAGATCTCATGACTACCTGGTCTTACATTAGCTGAGTGTGCCTTCTAGACACTAGTGTGGTTGCTGGTGCCTGTGGGGTGAGTGAGTGTGTGTGTGCATATGCGTTTGTGTGCCTGCACACACATGTACTGTGCTCCAGAGGACAGGCATGAGAACGCCTGGGATTCTGAAGTTCCTATAAATTACACAGTTGGAGTTGTGAGTCTGGATGCTGCCAAACGGAAGTGGGGAGAAGGTGTCTCTGAGAAGGCCACACCCCTGGGTTGTCTCCTGAACTGAGAATTAGCTGAGTCCCGAGGTTGAAGCTTTGCATGCACAGACCAAAGACAGGAAACCATCCAGGGATTCCCCCAGAGTCCAATTACAGCTTCCTGTGATAGGTGCAGAACAACAGTAGACATCCTAATCCAGAAAATGTATGGGAGAGTTAGGAGAAGCTGACTGTAAAAACTCAGCTCAATCGTTCCCTGGAATTCTACTGGGAGCAGAACAATAACTCACACTTATTGAGCTTTTTACCATGTGCCAGGAACCAAACTGTTCTGAGAGCTCATTTGACTCTGTAATTCTGATGGGAGCACAACAATAGGGGGCGGCGGCTGAGGGCTTTCTCTTCTAGCTGTGACAGACTGTGAGTGTCAACGTTAAACTGCCAACAATAGCTAGGAAAGCTGGGGTGGGGAGAGACACGAGGAAGGCCTTGAAGAATCATCAAGGGTGCCAGGATTCAGGAGGCTGCAATACCAAGATCTCAGAGGAATGGGAGACCCAGAGAAGTCCTGCTCTTCACTTCGGGACCTTTCCTCCAGCCGTAACTTTTTTTTTTTTTTAAATGTAACTAGAGCTTGAACCTTAAGCATATTTGGCAAGTGCTCTTCCACTGGGCTATAGTCCCAGCTCTGTATTTTTGTTTTTCAATTTGTGTGTGTGTGTGTGTGTGTGTGTGCGTGTGCATGCGCGTGTATGTATATGTGTGTGTATATATGTGTGTGTTTGTGTATGCGTGTGCATGTGTGTGTACATGTGTGTGTATAGGTGCATGTACGTGCGCGTGTGCGTGTGCATGTGTGTATGTGTGTGTATATGTGTGTGTGTGTGTGAGAGAGAGAGAGAGATAGTGGGTTGCCTAGGCGTGTGCGTGTGCATGTGTGTATGTGTGTGTATATGTGTGTGTGTGTGTGTGAGAGAGAGAGAGAGATAGTGGGTTGCCTAGGCGTGTGCGTGTGCATGTGTGTGTACATGTGTGTGTATAGGTGCATGTACGTGCGCGTGTGCGTGTGCATGTGTGTATGTGTGTGTATATGTGTGTGTGTGTGTGTGAGAGAGAGAGAGAGATAGTGGGTTGCCTAGGCGTGTGCGTGTGCATGTGTGTATGTGTGTGTATATGTGTGTGTGTGTGTGTGAGAGAGAGAGAGAGATAGTGGGTTGCCTAGGCTACTCTTGAACTTTAATCCTCCTGCTTCAGTCTTCTGGGGATGGTGGGACACACCTGTGGTGCTAGCACTTGGGAGCTGGGGACAGGAAGACTTCCAGCTACCTAGAGTCTGAAGCCTACCTGGGCTAGAGACCTTGTCTCAAAAAAAAAAAAAAAAAGTTAGATTTACACCCAACTATGTCCTGTGTCAGTAACTATAGGGCCTGCAATGGAACAAAGATTGGCATACGTTTTAGTCCACTTAGGTGGAAGTCTAGCTGGATGAGGCGGGAGATGCCTGCAATCCCCGCAGAAGGATCAGGAGTTCAAGGGCATCCTCAGTTACAAATTTACTTCAGGGCCAGACTGAGCTTCGTGAGACCTTGCTTCCCCATGCCCCTCCCCAGACCCCATACACAAAAGGCCGATATTGTAATAGAAAGTAGATCAATGGTTGCTAAGGGCTGGGCAGGGGGAGGGCACCCAGAGGGTCCAAGGACTCTTTGAAGAGATAGGACGGTTCCCTATCTTGATTTAGGGGTGGTCACATGAGTGAATGTATGTATATGAAGTTTATATCAAATATATATAAATTTTAAATTAAAAAGGCAAATGCATTCTAAAAGAAGATAACAGAAGTGTGGTGGTGCATGCTTGAAATCCCAGCATGAGTTCTAAGTCCTTGCCAAGTGCTTCAGACACAGTAACTAACTCACTTAACTATCTTCATGCATGGGAAAACTGGAGCCCAGAGAGACTAACAGGTTTTCTAAGAATACACAGCTGGTGAGCGGTAGAGCCTGCTAAGTCTGTCAGGCCAGAATACATGTATTTAACTACCAAGCAGATAGATACCTTGTCGACCAGGAGGTGTGTGTGCATGCCTCTGTGTGTGTGTGTGTGTGTGTGTGTACATGTATGCATATGTGAGAACATGTTGACTTCCGTGTCAGTTCTTGCGTTCGCCCTGTTCACAACAGAGTTGGTTTGTCACTCGACTCTGTGTCTGTCCCACTAGCTGACTTGAGAGCTGCCCAGGACTCTCCTGTGTCTGCCTCCCATGTTCCTGGAGGAACACAACACAAGCTGTACATGACAGTTCTGAGTTCTGGGGATCTGAGCTGAGCTCTGGCTCAGCATGGCTTTATCCACTGACCCACCTCTCAGTCCCCTGTTTGTTTCTGAGACAGGTCTGGAGAAGTTGCCAAGGCTGGTACGGAACTTGTGATCCTCCTGCCTTTGCCTCCCCCAGGGCCAGCTCCATAAACTGTATCTTAAAACCTTACAACAGAGCCGATGTGGGGGCACATATCTGTACTTCCAACATTCAAGAGGCTGACACAGTAGATTTGTGAGTCCCAGGCCAGCCTGAGCTACACTGAAAGACTCTACAAATGAACAAAACAAAGAGCAACAAAGCTGATTATTATTGCTTCCTACTTCTCATTCAAGAAAACCAAAGCCCAAGAAGGTTAAACCCTGTCTCAGAAGAAAAAAAAAAAGATGAGGAAATTTGGGGTGACTTGGCAGCCCAGGGAGGAAAATCTTTGGCAGCCTGGATTCCAATAAATCCAGAGCTATTATTGAGGGTCCTGGACTATCAGCCACCATCTCTCAGTGTGTTTGGAGAGGTGCTTTTAAAGCAAGAAAGAAACACCAGGACTTCTGAGTGGTGGTGCAGAAGACTAAACAGAAGTGATTACAGTCCAGGGAAAAGGTAAACTCTTTAAGAACAGCACCAACGGCACCACCTTCCGTCAGTAACACATAAACCGCTTGGCCAGCCGTGACGAGCTCTGACTATGGCAGCTGTTGGTAGAAGGCTTATGCCAGATTGATGGCTTTTGGCCCTGTAAGCAAGAAAGCCACTAAGTGAGCTTGGTGCCGTTAGCTGGAGCTTGCGAAATCTGCCAGAGAAGGGAGAAAGACAAGGGCAAGGTGAGCTTGAGCCAAGGAAAATGGAGAACATGGCTTTTTGTTCATTTCAGCTCAGCAAACTTAACACAATTGATCATCTCCAACGCCGTTGTCTCCATCAACTCCTCATTTTTCCCAGCTGCTTTTGGCCGCTGTTTGTTTCTTACTGGTCACATCTGGTCCAAGCTAACCTTAAATCACCAGGTAGCAGGCCTGGAGGTGGTGGTGCATGCCTTTAATCCCAGCACTTGGGAGGCAGAGGCAGGTGGATTTCTGAGTTTGAGGCCAGCTTGGTCTACAGAGTGAGTTCCAGGACAGCCAGGGATACACAGAGAAACCCTGCCTCGAAAAACCAAAAAAAAAAAAAAAAAAAAAAATCACCAGGTAGCTGAAGCTGGCCTTGAACTCCCGACATTGGTCTCTACCTCCTGAGTACTGGGAATATGAGAATGCACCATCACGCCTGCCTCTAACACTTCTTAAAGAAGCTGTAGTCTCCTTCCCTTGAAAGTAAAAGTGTAAGATGGCAAGATGGCTCAGTGGGTAAAGACGTTTGCTGTCAAATCTGATAACTTGGTTCAATCTCTGGGATCCACATGGCAGAAGAGAAAAACAACTCCTGAAAGTTGTCCTCCAACCTCCACGTGAGAGATAGCATAGACATCCCTGCCTCCTACCCCAAATAAAATTAATACCACAAAAATTTAAGAATCAATCAAATCAAGGGGCTGGACTTGTGACTAGGTTCATAGAGTAGTTTACCCAGGATGCAAGAAACTCTGGGCTTGACGTCAGAACTTCATGAGCCAGGGTGGTAATGCTGTAATCTGAGCACGGCAGAGGTGGAGACAGGAGGGAAGATCAGGAATTCAAGAGGATCCTTGGCTAGTCTGGGATACAGTACCCTGTAGCTATGTGACAGAGTTCTTGTCTAGTGGGCACAAGGACCCAAGTTCAACCCCCAGCGTCACGAGAAGAGAAAGCTACTGCAGAAAAAAACTGGTTGCCAAACTTAGCAGCAAGTACTGTGACACTGTGCCAGAGTGTTTCCATGCCTGCCCCTCCTCTTGGTCTGAGAGAGCTGAGACATGCACGGAACACAGCAGCAGTGATGGGTGACTTGGGAGGCTAGCCTACAGAAGGCTGCATGGCCTTCACCTTCAAGGGACACTCCCTAGGAACCTTGAGCTGTCCTCTCGTAGCACTTGGACTGTATGTGACCACCATGCCAGAGAGGCTATGTGTGATGTGAGTAGGGGCTCCAATCGACAGACCCCGGGGCTGTCCTCTCTGTCATCAGTAAGACACCAGGCATGAGAACTAAGCTGTCTTGGGCTCTCGGTGTGTGCCCATCTGTTGCCAGGTGAGCTCTGTCAGTACCACATGGAGTAGATGAGTGCACAGCTAGCTCTGCCTGACTGAGTATCTGACCCGGCAAAGTCACGGATATGATGAGGTGTCTGTTGTTTAAGCCGCTGTGTTTTGGGGGTGGTTTAGGGAGCGATAGACATCAAGGACATCCTCCTTGGTGTCTTTAAGCCTTTCAGTCTCTGTCTCCATCTCTTCTCCACTTCACAGCCATGTTTCTGGGAAGCTCCGCTCACATGCTTTAGCTCACAGCTTAAAGGCCACTTCCTTGGGAAGGCTCTCCCTACATCCTCCGTTTAGCTTTTGGTTCCCTGGTTATCGGCACTCCACTGCTCCACGTTCTTCCTCTCAAAGTGCTTATCACAGTCTCTATTTATATACGTGTGATTCCTTGATTAGTGTCTTTCTCCCTCACCAGATTGTGAGCTCCAGAGGGGTGGAGACTGGATATGTCTTGCTCATCCATATATTCCCTTGCTTGATATATAGTAGGCACTCAAGAGAGAGCCTCATGAATGAATGATGGAATTCACAGGCACATGAGCTAGCTGTACTGTGTTATACTGAGGCTCCTTGGTAAGAACAGACTTTCTAAGGCCACAGAAATGGATCAGTGATTAAAAGCATCTGGGCACGGTGGCACATGCCTTTAATCCCAGCACTTGAGAGACAGAGGCAGGCAGATCTCTGAGTTCAAGGCCAGCCTGTTCTACAAAGCTAGTTCCAGGACATTCAGGGTTACACAGAGAAACTCTATCTTTAAAAGTACACAGAGAGGAGGATGGGTGGGAAGGGAGGGAAGGAGGGGGGAAGGGGAGAGGGAGAGAAAGAAAAAGGGAGAGAGAAAAAGAAAAGGGGAGAGTGGGGCTGGAGAGATGACTCAGTGGTTAAGAGCACTGACTGCTCTTCCAGAGATCCTGAGTTCAATTCCCAGCAAACACATGGTGGCTTACAACCATCCGTAATGGGGATCCGATGCCCTCTTCTGGTGTGTCGGAAGACAGTGACAGTGTACTGACATACATGAAATAAACAAATAATTTTTTTTTTTTTTTTGAGACAGGGTTTCTCTGTGTAGCCCTGGCTGTCCTGGAACTCACTCTGTAGACCAGGCTGGCCTCAAACTCAGAAATCTGCCTACCTCTGCCTCCCAAGTGCTGGGATTAAAGGCATGTGCCACCACTGCCTGGCTTAAATAAATCTTTAAAAAAAAAAAAAAGAAAGAAAGAAAGAAAAGAAAAAGAAAAAGAAAAAGGGAGAGAGAGGGTTCAAGGGCTCTGAAGCCTTCTTCTGGCCTCCATGGGAACAACGCACACAAGTGCTGCACAAACATACATGCAGGCAAAAAATTAAAATGAAAAGAAAATACTTTCTAGGATCTGAGCTAGAGGGCATGCACCTGCCAGAGACACACTCAGCTCTCCACAATAGACATGTCATCTTGGGCAGTTACTTCAGGTCACTTCTCAGGTTCCAAAAATAGACAGGGAGCAGCACCTGCTGTGGGGAGGGGTGGGGAGGGGTATATAGTACAGAGTAGCCAACACAAGGTTCATATGGAAGGCGGGAAGCTGTGCAGCTGCACACTGAGGTAAGGGACCTCTGTCCTGAGATGGCGGGAACTAGGAAAGGCTTACAGCGGGTGACATGGGTCCTGAAGATTAAATGGAAGTCTCTTAGGTGAGAAAATAAGAACAGGACATTTCTCAGAGGAAACCAGCGATGGTGGTTGGCGGTAGGGAGGGGAAGCCAGCTGGTTTGGCTGATGGGAGGAAGCAGGTAAGGTGAGAAGGCCTCCTACACCTACAGGCGAGTCGTAGTGAACCCAATGGGCACAACCGGGTATAACATGACCTTGACTGTGTTCTAGAACACTCTGGATGACACCAGTGAGTGGAAAGGCTGAGGGCTGAGTCAGAGTGGAGACTAGGAGCCCTGTTGAGAGAGACCATTCATTGGTGAGGGTCTGAGAGAAGGCTCGGGGGCTAAGAGCATTTGCTGCTCTTCCAGAGTTTCCAGCACCTACAACAGACAGCTCACATTGCCCTGCAACTCCAGCGCCAGCAAATTTGTACCCTCTTCAGGCCTCTATAGGCCTCTATAGGCATCTGCACACACAGACACATACACATACATAAAAATGACTCTTGGATGGGAGGAGACTGAAACTACGGGCCAGAGTGTAATGTATACTTTTTAAGTTCAGCATAAGAAAGGCAGAGAGGCAGGTGGATCTCTGAGTTCAAGGACAGCCCCATCTACATAGCAAATTTCAGGCCAGCCAAAGCTCATAGTGGGACCTTGCTTAGAGAGGGGGTGGAGGGTCTGCTAGTATAGCTTTGATTTTAGTCAAAATAAATAAGATACAGAATCAACCAATAGTGAGTACAGAAAGAGAATATGTTATATAGCTTGGTGTGGTAGCTTATACCTGTAACTATGTTAAATAAAATAAGGTATGGAAGAA
This sequence comes from Mastomys coucha, assembly GCF_008632895.1. NCBI lineage: Eukaryota > Metazoa > Chordata > Mammalia > Rodentia > Muridae > Mastomys > Mastomys coucha. The sequence continues at coordinate 99,711,572 of NW_022196912.1, forward strand.
AGAGCAGAAAACCAAATACTGAATGTTCTATCTCATATATGGTAGCTTAAAAATAGTTGATGTGAATGTAGAATTGTGAGGTATTAGAAGCTGGGAAGGGCGGATAACATTTGAAATGTAAACAAAGAAAATATCTTGGCTGGAGACATGGCTCAGCGGTTAAGAGCACTGACTGCTTTTCCAAAGGTCCTGAGTTCAAATCCCAGCAACCACATGGTGGCTCACAACCATCTGTAATAGGATCTGATGCCCTCTTCTGGTGTGTCTGAAAACAGCTACACTGTACTCATATAAATATAATAAATAAATCTATAAAAGAAAATTAATAATAATAATAAAAGAAGCTGGGAAGGATAAGAGAGAATAATTTCCCACACTCCACCACAGAGTTGGATGATTACAGTTCATAATTACCCACCACGCATTTAATAAAGATCTAGAAGAGAGGTCTCCAAAGCTCCAGACAAGGAATGATAAGGAAATACATACTGAACATCACAACATGTTAATGGAAAAAGAAGGAGGGATCGAGGTGAGGGCGTGGTGGGGCAGAGTGGAGGGAGAAGAAGTCATATATGAAGAGTGAGGAGTCAGGAGGCCCTAGTGTGGTTGTGGTTAGCCAGAAGAGAGAGGATGGAGTTCCGAATAACTTCAGATTTCTGGCCAGGTAAAGACTGGTGTGAGAAACAGAGAGGGAAAAGCTACAGGGATGCTCCTGGTTCAAAAGGGCAGGAGGGTATAAAGACTAGTTCTGTTTCTTCTTCAGCTTAGGGCCTGGAGGGACAGCTCAGTCACGGGCTGTGCTCTCTGTGCGTGCATAAGGACCAGAGCTCAGATCCCCGATACCCACATAAAGAGCAGGGCCTAGTGTCGAGTCTGCAAACTTAGTGCTAAGGAATGGACAGGGCCCAAGAGCTCAGTGGAAGGCAGCTTAGCCTAGCCAGTGAGCACCAGGTTCGGTGAGATAACTTGTTTCAAAAAATAATGTGGAGATGAACTGAGGAGAATGCCTGAGGAGAATTTGGGCCTCCATGTGCTTTTGTGCATACCCAAACACACTTGCATGCACACGCACAACACATCATGAGCATGAGTATGTATATACACACACACACACACAGAGAGAGAGAGAGACAGAGAGAGAGAGAGGCTTATCCAAATAGCAAGATGTGTGACTATAAAATAATAAAATAGCCAGGTGCAGTGGGACATACCTTTAATCCCAACAGTCAGGAAGCAGAGTGAGACAGAGCACTGTGGTTTCAAGGCCACTCAGGGTTACAAAGGGAGACCGTGTCTCAAAGAAAAGAAAATAAGAACAAAACTAAAACAGAATGACATTTCTGAGCTAAAAAAAAAAAAAAAAAAAAAAAAAAAAAAAAAAAAAAAAAATCCCAATAGATAGAGCAGATTATCCTTGATGAAGAAGCCTTTGGGATCCTGCAGCCCACCACGAGAGGTAAGGGCAGCTCCCCCTCGCCTGAGCTGCCTATGGAGAAAACAAACCGTGCTGCAGGGGAGACCCAAGCCCTACGTTCATAAGTAAAGCTGGACCAAAAAAGGATAAAGGAAAACAAGCACAGCACAGTAAAAAGAGGATGATTTAGGAACAAAGGATGACCGAAGGAGATTGCAGAATCATTCAAATTACAGAAAGGAGGCTCACGACTTTTAAAAATCACAATCCTGCCGGGCAGTGGTGGCGCACGCCTTTAATCTCCGCACTTGGGAGGCAGAGGCAGGCGGATTTCTAAGTTCGAGGCCAGCCTGGTCTACAGAGTGAGTTCCA
>NW_022196912.1:99713382-99738276 GCF_008632895.1 Mastomys coucha
AAAAAAAAAAAAAAAAACCCCAAAAAATCACAATCCTGGGGGGTGGGGGGTGAGCACATCACGTCTACAGAGCAGCAAGAGACTGCTGTGAAGAAGGAGCACTTCACAAACATCTAAGATTTTGAAACAAAGTAATTCTCCGAATTTTGTAAAATGCAACAGAGGGATTGGGTAATGGAACGGCCATTATCTCAAAAGATAATGTTAATGGAATTTCCCAAGACAGAGCAAAAAGACAAAAATATGGCATGTATGTAATAAAAATAGAGACGTGGCGGAGAATATTAGGTCTTATGCTTGAATAACAGGATGTTGAGAAAGACACAGGAAAGACCAGAGGAGGAAAAAAACCAAAAACCAAGGAAGCATCACAATGCAGTGGGAACACTGATCTGATCCTTACAGACTCAGTTACAAAACAAAAAGAATCCAGGTGGTGTGTGCCTGTAATTCCAGCACTCAGGAGGCAGAGGAGGGTGGATCTCTGAGTTTTACGACAGCCATGGCTCCAACAGAGAAATCCTGTCTAAGAAAACAAAAACAAAATAGCCACAATAAGAAAAGAGAAAGATGTAGAAGAAGAAAATGTTTCATGAGAAAACTCAGAATATTTGGACTGTGAAGACCTACTATGTCATAGGCTGGAGAAACAGGGTGGAGAGTAGTCAGTGAGTCTGGTTTGAAAGCATCTTGGGATACAAGGACAGAATTCTGCCTGTTGCCGGATGTATAAACTGGGAGGCCGGGCGGTGGTCTGGGCGGGAGAGCTTTGAGAGTCATCCAAGGACTTTAGAGAGAAAAGAGAGAGAGCAGAGGAAGGAACCAGAAAGGAGAGGACAGAAGAAGGACGAATAAAGCAGCTTGGGTGTTTGTTTTCCTGCTTCTTTGAGAAGTGCCTTAGTTGTTGTCTTCCGGGGAGACTCGATCTAGCACCCAGGGCTCCTGTGGGCAAGGCTGTTCCCTCCCTACGTGCCTTGTGGCTGACACGGGTGAAGACTGCCTGGAAGACGGTGGTGGTGCCAGCTACTCAAGTGATTCCATTTCCAGGTGGAAATAAACCGAATCTTCACTCTTGATGAAACAACCCACCTCTCCAACGACAGAGCTCATGCTAAACCGCTTCCAACAACAGTTCTCAAGCTGTGGGTCTCGACCCTTTGGGGCTCCATGACCCTTTCACCGAGGTCACTGAAGACCATTGAAAACCGCAGATATTTACATTGCGATTCATAACAGTAGTAAAATTGAGTAGTATGAAGTAGCAACAAAAATAATTTCCTGACTGGGGGCCACCACAACCTGAGGGACTGTATTCAAAGGTGGCAGCATTAGGAAGGCTGAGAGCCACTGACTTAGAAACAAATGGCATCTTAACAATGGGAGATAATGTAATATAATACTCTCACTCCCTACTTGGTTAATGCAGGATTTGAGTAGGGATTTGGGATGAAGGTGGTTGTATAGGAGAAAGGAAATTGGAGGTGAGACTCATTCATATAAAAAACAGGCATGGTCAAGTCTTTATTGCTCCCAGCTTGCCATAGGGACCCCCCCCCCCCGTAGGATGCCAGCGGAACACCTGAGTGAGGACAGAGAGCAGGAAAGGCAAGTTTCATGAATTCGAATGTTACTGCTTCCCTGAACGAAGCCTGCTCCTCCTCTGTCTCACCTTTCTGGGACCCACAGATGAACTGGCCTTTGGATCTGAAGGTGATTAATAATGTGCACATCCCCAGACGTTCTTTGACTCTGCCACTGTTTGAATGTCATAGAAGAGATTTGCATGTATGTCAGTGTCTCAGCTCTTCTTACACACACACACACACACTTTCTTTTCTTTTTTCCCACCCTGAGACAGAATCTTGTTATGCAGCCCAGGCTGGACTGGAATTCACTATGTAACCCAGATTGGCCTCAAGTTTCTTCTGATCCTCCTGCCTCAGTCTTCCAAGTGTTGAGGTTACAGGTACGTCACCCTGCTCCACTCTGTACACCCTATTTCTCTTATTTAAAACAAAAGTAATTTTTTGTTGTTGTTGTTTTATGTGTATACATTTTGCCCATCTGAATATGTGCCTCAGGTCTCCTGGAACTGGAATTAGAGACAGTTGTGATTTGTCATGTGGGTGTTGGGAATGGAGCCTGGGTCCTCTGAAAGACCAGGACATGCTTTTAACCACTGAGCCATCTGTCCAGCCCTATACACCCTATTAACAACCATGTTTAATTTACTCTTCCTCTTTATCAGCTCGCCTCACCCCTATCCTAAATAACTAAGGTCACACACACACACACACACACACACACACACACACACACAAATATACCATTGCTGACTGCTGTCTTCTTCTGAAGGGGAAGGGGAGGAGGGTGCAGAAGAGGGGCACAGGGATCATGATGGATAGCTTTCCCTGGCTGGAAGAGGAAGATGCTCTCTGCCCGGGTGATTACAGGAGCCCTGAACCCTGCTGGCCCTGGGGCAGGTGTGGATACCCACACATCTGCAGATGGAGGGCACTGTATTTTCCTCTGCCTAGTCGCAGGCTAGTTCTCCCACAGACCAATCCTGGAGAAAATAAAACCCCTTTCCTAGCCTGTCGCTGTCACTTTGTTATGGGGGTTAGTGACTGTCCATTAACTCCAGAGAGCTGATTCTTGCCAGCGCTGCACCAACAGCTGGGAGCCAGAAAGCGCTGACATGGGGGAGGGACCAGCCCCCACCCTGGCTGGGCACTCAGGGGAAGTAAGAGAGGTCACTGGCACAGCTTACTCAGCTCTACCCGAGTGCCAATTAGCTAAGGTTTTTCTGAGCATTGGCTGTGCCTTCCACAGTTGAGGGAAAATGATTGTAAGAGAAGCTCATTTTATTTATTTATTTATTTCTGGTAAAAAAATAAAATAGAATTCTCTCCATGGGGATGGATCTTTCCTAACTGTCTCCTAGTCTTCCCAGGAGGGAAATTCCCAGAGGCAGGGTCTCTGGGAAGAGAGGGTCAAGCCCCTGGCCCACTATTCCTTGGTGGGGTAGATTCTGGCCTCTTGGCTTAGAGGCTAAGGTGCCACCACCTTGGTCACTCTATATACACTGTAGCTTTTCTTGAGGAATAAGAAAAGCAGGAATGCCAAATGTGTAAGTGGCCTTTCCTGCTTCTCCTAGCTTTCTTCTATTCCATTCATAAAACCCACTTCCTCCCAGACAGGCATTAACTTACTCGTCAGGCCAGGTTAATGGAAGTGGCACCCTGTATGCGAGGAGACCAGACTGAGAAGTTTGTGGTTTGGGCCAGCCTCGGAGAGCTCTGTAGAACACCAGGCCCTGGGAGTCTTAGGTCTCATCTGGTTCCAGCCCCTCGTGTTATGGATGAGAACGCGGAAGGGAAGACACCTGCCCAGATCTACAGCCAGGCAGCTCTATAACCAAACCCAGGACCCCTGGTTTCCAGTCAAACTCTTTGACTGATAACGTTTTCACAGTTCATCCCTGTGTTTTACAGCCAATTACCGAGTCATTCCTATGTTCCAGGTGCGGTGGGGGGAGGGGTGTGGAGGGAGGCAAAGAGCCTAGAACAACACAATCCCTTCACCAAGGAGCTATTTTCCCTAGATCTGCGATTCTTGGAGAAACATAAAAACAAAAACTATGAGTCAGACTCTCGCCCTATATTATCTTCTATAGGTGTTGATGGAGGAAGGGGGCAGGACATCCTTTTATTTCCTGGGGATTTAGGAGTTGGACTTCACTGTTTCTGGGACTCCTTAGAAGGCTGTGGGCAGAAGGAGCCATGGCTGGACTGCAGAAGAGGGGCTGAGGACGGCAGTGACCAGATCACTGTTAGCAGGCCTGACTAGGGGACCTGGACAGTGAGAGGAGCTTACTGTGAGGAGATGTGTCTCCTGGCATCTCAAGACAGTTTCCTGAGGTGGGCAGATGCCCAGAGTTCTCATCCTCACCCTAGGGAGGAGGAAACTGAGCTTTATAAGCTTGGACAACTGACACCGGGATTTCTACCAGAGCCTTTTCTACCTCTGAGGGTAGGAAACTGAGCTGGTGTGTGTGTGTGTGTGTGTGTGTGTGTGTGTGTAGGAACCAACAATCTAAAGCTGGGGTCTGAAGCTGGTGGTCAGACATAGTGGTGAGCTAGTCAACCTCTACGCAGTTTTATTTTCATGGGTCCATTCTGCCACTCACAGAACTCTGGGCTGAAGAACTGGAAGCACTTTGCAGGCCTGAATGAGCTCATGCTACATACTCTTGCCAGAGAGAGAGAGAGAGAGAAAGAGAGAGAGAGAGAGAGAGAGAGAGAGAGAGAGAGAGAGAGAGAGAGAGAGAGAGAAACTACCAAATGGAGGATCTGTCGGGGTCATCAGCATTCAGGCTTGTAACAGAAAACCAGATCCGGGTCCACTACTTTGTCCTCCCAAACAAGCAGTGTGATGCCAACCCGACCCCTTTGAGTGAGGAAGAGGGTCACGGATAAATCTGAGGAATCTCTGTCACCTTCTCCTTTCCCCAAAGAAATGTATCAACCAGTCCTGAGGAGATAGACACCCCCACCCCCATTTCCCTGTCCCAAGGGCTATTCCAGGGCAAAGAAACCTAAGCGCAAAGAGATCACAATTTCTCCAGTCACTCTGGTGACCAGGCTTGGATGGGAGGGAATAGCTGAGTGAACCCCACTCAGATTTGTCCAATGTCATGGAATCTTAGTGAAGAGAGATACCAGGGAGTCTGGGAGATTCGCATCAGTGTTCCTGTAGTCAGTAGGCAAGGCATCTCAGAGCTGCCTCAGGTCAGTCAGGGCCAAGGCCTGGAGGTATAGGGTCAAGGTGCCCAGGTGCCTATCACAGTCTGGATGCCTCAAGTCTCTCCTAGAGTCACCCAACAATGGGGTGAAGAGTGAAGAGCTGGCCAGAGCTCTGAAGGAGCGCAAAGACCTGTAGGGGGTTGGAGCTTCAACACGGATGGGCTCCCCCAGTTTTCCCCAGCTCTCTCGGTGCCTAGCTCTGCTCTGCGCTCCCGCTGTGCCCCCAGACGGCTCCTTACCTGTCGCTCTGCGGACCGTCCCGCCTCCTCGCGGGGCTTGGGGACCGGGCATGGGCCGGCGAGCAACGGCGTCCCCGCCTCGCGGGCGGCTGCGGTGGAGCTTCCAGGAGAGCTCCCTGCTCCCGGCCCGCTGTCGCCGCCGCCGCTTCAGCACCGTGGACAGCTCCCGCGCGCCCGCCGCCGCCCCGCGCGCCCTCCACGGTCCCTGGAGCCCCGCATCCCGGCTCCGCCGCGCTCAGCTCTCAGCCCGGCCCGAGGCGGCTCCGCGCCGACTTGGGGGAGCGGCGAGGAGGGTCCCCGCCTCCCGCCGCCACCGCCTGCCTCTCGCCTCCGTGCTCCCTTCCACGCTCCAGAATCAGCCCACCAGGCACTCCGGACCCAGCTCCCGGGAGGGGCGGGGCGGGGCGGGGCGGGGCGGGAAGTCGGGGAGCCTGGAGGAGGCGGCGGCGGCGCGAGGGGCGCGCAGCTGGAACCGGCTTTTCTGCTTCCTGGAGCCAACCCTCTTCTTCTCCAGCTTTTCTCCCCTGCCTCCCCTCACGCACCCCAGAAGCGATGAGCGCGCGACCCTTGGGCTTCTTAGAGCATTTTTGAGCTCCGAGGCTCCCTAGCTCTGAGTTCAAATTATTGACCAGCCCTAAAAGGAGAATTTATTGAGTGCCAGGTAAATAAACCACGCCAGGTTATTTAATATTTATTTATTTAGCCAGGGTGATCTCATTTAATTTTCTTAACAGTTTACTAGGTGCCCTCGTCTCCCAAATATGGATGAGTGTGCTGAGCTCAACACAGCTTAAATATCGGGATTTGTGTTGGGAAGTATGTAGGTTCTTTAGCCCATGAGTTTTGGTGATAGTTTGTTCCAATCACCCAGAGGAAGTTACAAAACCTATCAAATTCTCTAGACGGAATCCACCTATGAGGGGTCATATAAGGACATATATGTAACACATTGGCATCCAGTATGCCCAGTGGGTGAGCCATCTCTGCAGTTCTCCCAGGAGGAGACCTGAAATCTGACCATAGGTGGCTCTGTGTTCCCCACTGTGCAGCTCTTTTCCTGAGCTGCCATAGATTTTTTTTCCTCTTTGGTCGTTTTTTTTTCCTTTTCTTTTCTTTCTTTCTTTCTTTCTTTCTTTTTTTTAAAAGATTTATTTATTTATTATATGTAAGTACATGCTTACTCCGGCTCTGCTCTGTCTGGCCTGAAGATGTATTTATTTATTATATGTAGGTACACTATAGCTGTCTTCAGACACACCAGAAGAGGACATCAGATCTCATTATGGATGGTTGTGAGCCACCGTGTGGTTGCTGGGATTTGAACTCAGGAACTTCAGAAGAGCAGTCAGTGCTCTTAGTTGCTGAGCCATGTCTCTGGCCCTGTTCTTTTATTTTATTTTTTAAGCATGGTGGTGATAGTCTACCATACGCGTTTCGAATAGACCGATATAGGTATTTTTCATGCCTTCCCCTTTACTCATGAGATTCATCATGGTACCCAGAAGTCAGGGAAAAAGCATATTCTCATTAAGGGAAGGTAAATAGGGATGGGCAAGGGGAACTCCAGACAGAACATGCTGAAGCTGGGGCGGCTGTAGGATCCCTCGCTTCTCCCATGCAGGGATGCCAGCCTACACTGAATGGGAGCTCCAGTGGGCACAGGACATCTAAAGCAGCTCCCTTTCGCTCCCAGCATGCAGAGGAAGGGCCACAATCTGGTCTGCATCATTAATAGAGGGATTGGGTCTCTCCTTCAAACCCGGCAGAGAGCTTCCTTGGCCTAGGGTCTGTCTCAGGTCTGGGATTAGTGGCTGACTTGCTCTTCCTGACTTTGCCCACTGGAGTTATACTAGAAAGGCTCTTGGGCCACGCACATGTACACAAACCCCTCCCTGAAAGCGTCATCTCTTGTGTTACTTGGCTCACTTCTAGCCTCCCTGTCATAGGCACATAGGTCCCCTTACTTGGCTTTGGCCTCCCTCTGCTTGTCCCTTCCCCACCCTGGTTTTGGTTAATGCCTGGGCTGCTTACTGAATTACTAATTAAAGGGATAATCATAATGATATTAATAAAAAATAATAAGCCAGTGAAGCAAAAGCTGCATAGAAATTTCAAATACTAAGTGCTGCTGTCTGGAGGGAAGGATCCAAGAGAGGCCTTTAATTGGTGGTGTGTCACAAGCCATGGTGGGTGCTAGGAAACCTAAGGCGCTGGTCTTCCTTTGTCACTGACCTGGTAACTTCTAGCAGTTGCCTAATCTTCCTGGGCCTTTGCTCCTTTAGAATTTGAAACCTTTCCATAGCTTTGAAGTAAGGAAAATAAGCACTGTGTAATGGGTAATGTATAATGGGGAATGGGGAACAGTTGGCTAATGCAGCAATAAGAACTTCTAGGGAAATTACCTTTTACTACCTGCAAGGAATAGGTGGGACTGAGTCTGCGCCTCTGTACGTCTCTAGTGGGTTTTCCTATTTCCTCTCTATATCCCTCTGGCCTTTCTCCGTCATGCAGTGTGAGGAAATGCGGCACCTGGGAATGTAAAGAAAAGCCCAAGTCTAGGTCTTTGAAGGATCTACACTGGAGGGTTTTAGAAAGTTAGACATGTTGGCCAGTAATTTGACACATAGAGAGAAATGCTACCATGAAGTATGTGCAAAGCGCTCTCTGCCTGGAAAAGTCCTAGGGGGCTTCCTGGAGGAAGTGACATTTGAGCTGAGTTTTATTAAAGAGTGAGACATCTTCAAGGCTGAGTAGGAAGGCTGAAGTCAAGAGAGAAGGTCAGAGTCAGACAGGAAAAAGATAGTCCACCAAAGACATGTTGAGAATTTCAACAAGGCTATGTCAGTGGGACGAGGAGCCAGGAATGGGCTTAAGGCATTACGAGAGGAGAAGCAGACTGTGAGAAAGGGCACAGGAGTCAAGAAGCAACGTTGGAGCCAGGTGATAGTGGCAGTGATGGTGGCAGCAGTGGCTGTGGCAGCTGTGGTGGCTGTGGCACACACCTTTAGTCCCAGGACTCAGGAGGCAGAGGCAAGCAGATCTCTGAGTTCAAGGCAAGCTTGGTCTACAGAGCAAGTTCTAGGACTGTCAGGCTACACAGAGATCCTGTCTTGAAAAACAAACAAAAGATTGTGGTCTCTTTGGGCACGCACACACACACACTTACACACTCACACACACACACACACACTCACACATGCACGCATACACTCACACCATGCCACCACCGCCACCTATCTTCCCATTTTGTCTTTATGGAAAGGTAAATACCGTGGTGTCAGCCAGGAGAAGGGAGCGAGGCAGAATAGTTCCAGGAGTCCAAGGGAGGACAGAGCAGAGGTCACAGGAAGGGGCAGAGTAGTCCAGAATGAACACCTGGAGGAGATAACCTGGCGTCCTGTTCTCCCCGCACCCCTCTCACAGTCCTCAGGAGAAACTGGATGCTGCTGGGATATGATTTTGTTGAAGTCAGCTAATCTCTTTCCACCTGGGGACTTCCTTTCCTAAGTGTTCTCATGCATAAACTCCACATTCTTTTCACAAGGGGCTGATTTCTTCCCACCGGTTCCCTGGGGAATATAAACCAGCACCAAATGTAAGGAGACCTGCTTCACTTGCTCTCCGACAAACCACACAGTCAAGGAGAGGCTCCCCGTAAGGGGGAAAAGCACGGCCTAGTGAGCCTAGCTCCTCCTAGGGAAGTTCACGGTCAAGGCTATGTGTCCTACAGGCCCAGGGTGATGAGAAGGTGGGCAGACTAGAAGAGGACCGGAAAAATGAACCTTGGGGCTGACCACTGGTCAAACTCTGTACCCATAGCATGGGTCCAGAAGGACAGATCTCCTAGGAAGTACATTAGCAGGTGCAAGTAGGTTGTTGGAACGAATTGAATTCTTGACTCTGGACCCAATAAAGAAGCCTGGCAGCCCTCAAGCTTCTGTGGTTCGAAGCAGACACCCCAGCAATTGTATCCGAAGCTTGTCTCTTAAACCTCTCATTTGGGGGCTTTGGAAGTATGATACCAGCTGCTCACTTCTCTCCATGGGAGGTAATAAAGCTGAAGATGGGGCCATTTCTTTAGAAACACACTGGTTCGTTACAGGGAAAGATGAAAGGGGTTCTCAGCCCCAGTTCTGCCCAGTGTCCCACTGTCCAGCCAAGCCACACCTCACTCCAGCCTGGGGAAGGGAGTGTGTGAGGCAGTGCAGTTCTGTAAGAAGAGGATAACGGTGCAGAAACATAGCCACCCGCAGCCTGCACAGCTCAGACCTCCACTGCTCTCTCTGGCATCCACGAGCTGCCTCAGGCTATGGAAGCATTAGCTCATTGGCAGAGAAGCTGCACTGTTGGCACTGTCTCATGTTTGCAGAGCAGAGAAGCCTGACTATGTCTGTGTGAGGGCTTGGGGTGCTTGCTGGGTGGAGCGATAAGTACCAGCCGAGAACACTTTTCAATTGTCTCGCACTCTGCAGTGTGAAGCCGTGTCTGCTCGGCTGGTCTCTCGCTGGAGTCTCATCGACATGCATCACTGACAATGCAAAGATGAGGCCAACAAGTTCTAGAAGTTCCTCCCAACTTGGAAAAATAGTCAAGATCAATACCAAGGTAAAGGAGAAGAAATGCAATGGATGGGTAACTTCCCTCCTTCATCCTTGAAGCCAGAGCCTGACTGTGGAAGGGAACCACCCGGAAGCCTGCCTCTTCACCTTGACCTTGAGCAAGGCTGAGGGGGCCCAACCTCTTCTCTTAAAAGATCCTGACTGGCTGGTAGTGGTGGTGCACACCTTTAATCCCAGCACTTGGGAGGCAGAAGCAGGTGGATTTCTGAGTTCGAGGCCAGCCTGGTCTACAGAGTGAGTTCCAGGACAGCCAGGGCTACACAGAGAAACCATGTCTTGAAAAAACAAAAAAATAAAACAAAACAAAACAAAACAAAGATCCTGACTGAAACCTTCTGGGGGAGGGGGACACTCAGAAGAGCCAGGGCTGCTCCTGTGTGTATGATTGCATGTGTATATGTATGCATGTTTGTGTGTGTGCCTCTGTGTAGCCTTTAACGTGCCCTCCTGCCTCTTCCTCCCAGCTACTGAGATTCCAGGCATGTGACATCAAGCTTGTTGTAGGTAGTTATTAGACAGGGCTCACAAACACTAAGCCGGTATGCTAGCACCTTACATTCAGTGAATGGCAGGCACGGTTTGGAGTCAGTCTGATATCTTTTCCCATCCTTTCCCCCATGGTCCTCTTCACCCTCATCACTGAGGGACCTGGACACCTAATGATGGAGCAGGAGGAGCAGAGACAAGAGGAAACAACCTTGAAGTATAGAAGGGGCCTTGGCCGCTCATCCTGATAAGCAGGATAGAACAGGACCCCATATTTTCTATAGGAGGTTGGGCTGGTTGGGTCAAAGGCTGGAGATTTCTTCCCCATCCCTCTCTCTGGTTTGGTTTTGTTTTTGAAACAGAGTTTCTTTGTATAGCACTGACTGTCCTGAAACTCTCTCTGTGGAACAGGCTGGCTTCGAACTCATAGAGAAAGAGATCTGTCTCCCAAGTGCTGGGATTAAAGGCGTGCACCACCACCGCCCGGCTCTTTTTCCCAAGATGAGGTCTTACCATGTAGCCCTGGCTTGACTTGTCTCAAATTTGTAATCCTCCTGCCTTAACCTCTGAGAGCTAAGTGTGCCATCATGGTCATCAAGGCTGAGGAGTGTGTGTGTGTGTGTGTGTGTGTGTGTGTGTGTGTGTGTGTGTGCATGTAAACACATGTATATGATGCACACATGTACATGTCCATCTACATGCAGAAGCCAGAGACCAACCTTGGATGTTGTTCCTCAGGGACCACCCAACTTGTCTTTATGTTTTAAGATAAGACCTCTCACAGGCCTGAGGCTCAGTGACTAGGCTAGCCTGGCCAGCAGTCTTCCTGTCTTGGCCTCTTCAGATTTGAAATTACAAACCCATGCTACAACCAGGTAGTAGTGGCTCACACCTTTAATCTCAGCACTGGAGAGGAAGAGGCAGAGGCAGGTGGATCTCTGCTCTTATACTCTAACTGTAAGTATGCAAATAAACCCAGAAAAGAAAAGAAAAGAAAACACCGTAGAGGAATGAAAGCAGAGCCCTGTTAAGAGTTGTCTCCTGATGGAAGCATCCACAGTTCATCCACAGGAATCCAAGACTCTTCTTGATCCCTTTGCATTTTCTCCCTTCTCTGCGATATGCCTGCACTACTTTAAAATTATCTTAAAGCTGAAATAAAAATACATATTCACTGAGTGGAGGATGGATCCGGTAGGTACTCTTGAAGAATGAGTCTCTTCTCTCAATAGCTTCATCCCAGCAGGAGCAGCACTGGGGCTGGGGGGTGACCTCTACCTCTGGCCTGCCTCAGTGGGAGAATCACAGTAATGAGGTCGGATTTCTAAAGGATAATGCTCTCCTTATGGCCCCAGTGATCCTCATTGGGAAAAAAATGAGGGAGGCAGAGAAGACAGGAGTGGGGAGGAAGCAGAGAGTAGGAAACAAAATGGTGGGAGGGGAGGAGGAGGCAGATGAGCCAGGGTGGGGTGGGCGAGGCATGGGGAGGGAAGGAAGCAGCCCTGGAGCCTCCGGAAGGGTCAGGAAGCTGGCAGAACAGAAGTGAGGGAGTTGATGAGGCAAGATGAGGAGAATGGGAGGGGAGAGCGGGGTGAGGAGAGAGGGAGAGAGAGAGAGAGAAAGAGAGAGAGAGAGAGAGAGAGAGAGATCATAGCAAACTGGTAAGAGATTTAATTTTTTTTCACATGCCAAGCTTCCTGCTAAGCCGCAGTGCATTGCCCCAATATTACAGAAACTGTTGGTTTTTTTTTTTTTCCTTCTGCAGTTAAATGTTGCTTCCATTTAGGGGAAGCCTTTCCCAGGACTTGCAACTCTGGTCTCCTTCCCAGCAGCCTGTCCTCACCCCCCAGTCTTCACTGTTTCAGCCAAGGACCTTTCTGGACCACAGCCACTGCAGTTTGCCAGGGACAATGAGACCCGGCCGGGCTCAACACAGCTTCACCAGTCCATGTCGGGAGCTTTGGTACTGGCGGACATGAGTCAGGACATAAACACAGCGATTGATGCACAGCTGTCCCAGAACACAGTGCACGAAGGATGCCGAGCGCTTCCAGGTTTGAAACAAACAAACAAAAAAGCGTTGAAAAGATGTTGCGGGACAATGTGAGACCTTCAAAGGTCATTTCTGAAATCAGCTGCAAAGTGAAAAGTGAGGACCGGAGACAAGAGACTTGGCTGTGGCCAGGAGTCAGTTGGCAAGTGCTCCTGGCTTTAGGAGTTCAGACGAAGTCCTCTAGAATGGTCCCTTAGGAGTGTGGTTCTGTGCCTTCAAGGGGCTTGCGTGCTGGTACTTATCCTGTCTGCTTTCTTCCTTATCGTGTGCACAGGGGGAGGTAACTCACGAAGAAGCTCTACTTTTTAATTAAAATACTTATCATTATGTGGGTGCATTGGCTCTCTCCATTTGGAGTTCTGAGGATTGAACTCAGGGCTTTGGGCCTTCATGACAAGTGTTTTCACCCACTGAGCCATCTCTCAGGCCCTCTATCTTATGAGCTACCCCCCCACCTAAGCATCACTGGGCTGGTCACTGCTGGTTCTGAGGCTTGAGAACACAGACAAGAGCCTTTGTTGCTCAGCCACACACCTTGTGGAAAATTCCAGCCACAGGAGCACAGGAGCAATTCAATGTCGGCATTTTGCTGGAGCTTTCAGGCCAAGTGTCCTTGGGGCAACACAGCAAATATTTGAGGCATGTGGAGTGCATATGCCCAGGTTCCCACTTGCATGTGCTGCTGTTCACCATGAGCTAGCTAACCCACAGTGCTTCTACTCCAGTGGGTGAGGCTCTTGGCCTGTTTTCACAGGGAACCCTGATTGGGTACACAGGGAACAGGGTAGGAGACAAAAGTCAGGGCCTTGGTCATCAGAGAAAGGAGTATTTTAGCTGTGGGACAAAGCAGTGTATACATATGCACAGTAATGTTAGATCTGAGTGAACCTCTCCCTTGAGGATCCTGGTCCAGCCATGTGCCTATATTCAGATCTTAGCTCAGGGCCTTCTTCTTCTGCCTGGATTGGCTCTCCTTTCTCTGGCATCCCGTAGGCCTGTCTTTTCATACCATAGTGCTGGTGCACAGGACTTTCACCTGACTTCTCTCTCAGACAGGGCGTCTGGTAGAAGAATCAGGCTATTGTCCCAGTACCTTGCTGATGTCTGATGTAAGGAGACATTTCATAGATGTTGTCGAGTAGGGAAAAACATATATTCTCCTCCTACTGCCTGAAATACATAAACTATAATCCATCTTGTAGCATTCATTCATTTATTTATTTTAAACAGGACCTCATGTATCTGAGGTGAGCCTAAAATCAGTGTGGTGGTGGATATCTTTAATCTCAGCACTTGGGAGGCAGAGGGGTGTAGATCTCTGTGGGTTCATTGAAAGACTGGTTTAACATAGCAAACTCCATGGACAGCAAGGGCTACATAGAGAAACCTAGTCTACATGCACACACACACACATACACACTTCCTCCAGGCTGTTCTGGAGCTTAATAAATAGCCAAAGATAACCTTGAACTTCTAATTCTCCTGCCTCTACCTTTGGAGGGTGTACTGGCTGGTTTTGTGTGTCAACTTGACACAGGCTGAAGTTATCACAGAGAAGGGAGCTTCAGTTGGGGAAGTGCCTCCATGAGATCCAGCTGTGGGGCATTTTCTCAATTAGTGATCAAGGGGGTAGGGCCCCTTGTGGGTGGTGCCATCACTGGGCTGGAAGTCTTGGGTTCTATAAGAGAGCAGGCTGAGCAAGCCTGGAGAAGCAAGCCAGCAAGGAACATCTCTCTCCATGGCCTCTGCATCATCTCCTGCTTCCTGACCTGCTTGAGTTCCAGTCCTGACTTCCTCTGGTGATCAACAGCCATGTGGAAGTAAGCTGAATAAATCCTTTCCTCCCCAACTTGCTTCATGGTCATGATGTTTGTGCAGGAATAGAAACCTGACTAAGACAGAGGGCTAAAATTGTAGGCTTGTTCCATCATACCTGGTTTACACTGTGGTAGGAACTGAGCCCGGGTCTTCACTCATGCTAGGCAAGAAGTAAGATACATTCCAACCCATGTACCAGGACTTCACACTCATTGTTTGAGGGACATATTTTGGTGTCCAAAAGCTCAATCTCTCCTGGCAATGATGGCACAAACCTTTGATCACAGCACTCGGAAGGCAGAGGCAGAAGAATCTCTGTGAGTTCAAGGCTAGCCTGGTCTACAGAGAAAGTTCTAAGACAGTCAAGCCAAGACAAAAGAGAAACCCTGTCTCAAAAAACAAAACAAAACAAAACAAAAAACCCCAATCTCTTACAGAAGGCTTAATCTCTTTTCTTCTTTTAAAAATGTTCTTTACTGTGCCCCCACCCCCTTTAGAAGACTCAGTCTCATCAAGGACAGGCATGACTTCACTTGGCAGTAACGGGACTACCTTGCTGTGCCTCTTTTTCCTTCTCCAGGACTTACTCGTGGCTCAAGCATGTCTCTTTTTAAAATGATCAGAGCAGACAGGATTCCAGTGGGAGGCCCTGCCCACTCATAACCTACCTTATCCATTTACCTGGTTGCTGGGCAGGAGAGGCTGGGAAAATGTAGTGGCTAGGCAACATACAACACCTGGGAAAGGAAATTAGCCAGGAGTGTTTGCAGATTAAAGTGGCAAGGAAACTTGATGGAAACAAACATTCAAAGTACCTGCCAGGCTTTTAATAATGTCAAAGGAGATGCGCTGGAACCAGCTGGTGGAAAAAGATAAGAAATGCATTTGCTTCCTCTACTCAGACCACATTAACTGTCCTCCCACCCCCACCTTAAACCTTGTGTTTTTAACACTAGAAAACAATTGGTTGCATTTCCCAGGCAAGCTTCCTTGTGTAAGCCTCTCTATGGCTAGGAAAAAAAGTCCAGTGGTTTAGCAAATTCCTTTGGCCGCTTCCCAGGGGCGGTGTTGTTGACCGAGGTGTATCGGGACCCAAAGGCATCTCTGAGTCTTAGCCAGGCTCATCTGTGCCCACTCAGGACACAAGACAAATGATAGAAAAGAAGGCGAGCTGGGGACAAGAAAGGCTGAAATCTTCTGAAAACACGTGCCTACAATCTCTCAGCTCAAACCCCTGAGGCTAGATACTTTACAGAATTTTTCAAATTTTAACAAGGTGTTATGGTATATTGCATAAAATCCTTAGTGAGGTCTGAGGAAGTACGGCACAATCAAGCGGGTCAATATTTCTCCAGGAAAATGTATGAGCAGTCTCCCTGGCATAATCAATAAATATGTTAAATACCCTTACTGTTGCTTAGGTCAAGGTGTTCCTCCAAGCGAGCTCACCTTTAGACACAGGGAAAAAACGATCAATCTTGACTTCTCTCTCCCTTTCCCATCTCTTCTTCTCCCACTCATGTAGATACTAAACCTAAGGCTTCAGATATGCTAGTCAAGCACACTCCACCAGAGATACATCCTAAACACAGGGTTTCAAAATTCTATTTAAGAGTTTAGCAGTTCTAACCTTAAGTCCAGTCAAGTTGACCTGTAAAACTTCCCATGGCTGATTAAATTTCCTAAGTTTGTGTGAAGCAAAACCAAACCCTCCCTTAAAAGCAAAAACAACATGCCTGTTTGTAGTTTGCTTTTTGAGACAAGGTGTTCAGCTCAGGTTGGCTTCAAATTCCCTGTGTGGTTGGAGGATGACATTGATCATATGACCCTGAACTTCTGAGCCCCTGGAGTCCTGGGATTATAGGTATGAGCCAGCACATCCATTTTATGTAGTGCTGGGGATAAAGCCCAGAGCTTTAGGCCAGGCGGTGGTGGCGCACACCTTTAATCCCAGCACTTAGGAGGCAGAGGCAGGCAGATTTCTGAGTTTGAGGCCAGTCTTGTCTACAGAGTGAGTTCCAGGACAGCCAGAGCTATACAGAGAAACCCTGTCTTAAGAAACAAAAACAAAAACAAAAAAAACAAAAAACAAAAAACAAAAACCCCAGAGCTTTATGCATGCTAGGCAAGCACTCTACCATCCCATCCCCCAAACAACAATATTCTTTCTCCTGTCCTGGAACTCCGCTCTGTAGACCAGGCCAGCTTGGAACTCATACAGATCTGCCTGCCTGTGCCTCTCCGGTGCTGAGATTAAAGGTGTGTGGCCCAAACAACAGCTTCCTAAGTTTGTAAATTGTATCTAGGGCTTGGAGGCAGAGGATGAACTATAGCACACTATAGATTGAACTAAAAACAGCTCGGACCATCTATTCCTCTCACCCCACCCCCAACACGCACTTCAAGAGCCACAGAATAATTTCCCATAAGACAAATAGTAGCTGGAGACCCTGAAAACTTCATGAGTGGTACACAGATTGAAAAAGAAAAGGCTATTAATCCTCTCTTCTACTGACAACCCTAACAGCCCCGTTGTCTCTGGGTATGCTCACATCTCTCCTCACACAAGCATGAGCACAGCTGGAATTACCAAGATAGGGAAAGAATGTTCCCTTCTGAATCACAAAATCACACTGAGTGGAGGGCACCAGCCAAGCTCTGTAAGACAGTGTTAGCCCATTTCATGTCTAAGGAGAGTGAGGATAAGAGACGGTAAAGGTGGTGGAATCAGTAATGGAACCCTGATTAGCTGCCATGGTGGCAGAGAGCTTCACTAGTCCCTTACGTTGTCTTTCTCAGCACTGCCCCTGGGCACTGTTGACTATGGGTGGGGGCACTGAGTCACAGTCTAGGGCAGTCAGTCCTGTTTGCAGTGGCTTTTGAATCAGCCACACTATAAAAGCATACACATTTTTACATTTGTGGTGTATTTTCAAACTATAAAAACTTAGACAGGCTTAGCTAGATATAGTAGTATGATGCGACACTTGATGGGGCTGGCAATGTAGCTCGCTTGGTAGAGAGCTTGCCTGGCATGCACAAGGTCCCAGCACTGCATAGTCTGACCATGGTGGCATACACTTGTTATCTAGCCCTGAGGAGATGGAGACAGTCGAGTCAGAGAGGACAAGTAACACACCCCAATAAGAAGCAACCGAGTCCAACAGGTGTAGTGGTGTGTGCCACCACACCCTTACTTCCAGGCAGGCAGATCTCTCTGAGTATAAGGCCATTGTGGTTTCCAAAGCCAGCCAGGATAGACAGGAATACATAGAGAAACCCTGACTCAAAAACCAAAAGGCAACAAACAAACAAAGATAAGCTTATGCTATATAATCAAAATATGTCTCAACCAAGAAACAAAACAAAACAAAACAAAACAAGGAAGTATAGTATAGTTAGTGAAGACCTAACTAGACAGGAAGATCAAGGCCCTGCGGTGGGAAAGAAAGCCATGGGCAGGTGAGAAGGGAATCAAAGCAACCAAGGAGCCAAGTTCTAGGATGGGATATGCAGGGTCTGGGCCACGTTTTGTTTTTGCCTAAAACCACTAGGAGACCTCAAAGGTTTAATATTTCATCTGGTATGGTCAGATGCATCCTCAGAAGCAATCTCTAGCTGACAGTAGGTTTGGGGAAAGAAGTTAGGTGAGTTTAGGCACATCAGCTAAGAGGTCACTACCGTGGCCGTGATGAAATAAGGAAGCAGCATAGGATGGAGCCCGAGTAGAGGGAGTTAGAGGCACTCAGTGTAGGGGACTGCGAAGAAAAGAATCTCAGATAGGTCCAGGTTCCTGGTTTTGTCAACAGCTGTGAGGTGGGGGCCAGCACTCCCCAAAGCCACCGGAGGCAGCTTGAGTTCTTTCCTGAGATCTCTACTACAGGTGAAGCAAGAACTCTTTTGTTTTGTTTGGCTTGGTTTGGTTTGGGTTTTCAAGATAGGGTTTCTTTGTTTAGCCTTGGCTGTCCTAGAACTAGCACTGTAGAGCAGGCTGGCCTTGAACTCAGAGATCTCCCTGCCTCTCTGCCTTCTGAGTGACCCTCTATATCCTGACTAAAGCAAGGATTCTTTTTAAATTGTTGTTGTTGTTTTCAAGACAGGGTTTCTCTGTATAGCCCTGGCTGTCCTGGAACTCATTCTGTAGACCAGGCTGGCCTCAGAACTCAGAAATCAGCCTGCTTCTGCCTCCCAAGTTCTGGGATTAAAGGCATGCGCCACCACTGCCTGTCATAAAGCAAGGATTCTTGATTTCACTACAGAAAGAATTTCAGGATGAGTTAGTATGAAGCAGATATGGAGTTTATTGAGAAAAGGTTTCGGGGTTAGAAAGATGGTTCAGTGGTTAAGAACACTGGCTGCTCTTCCAGAGACCCAGGTTCGATTCTCAGCACCCACATGGTGGGCTCACAACCAGCTATAACTCCAGTTCCAGAGATCTGACACCCTCTTCTAGCCTCTATGGGCACCAGGTGTGCATTTGCTATACAAACGTATACGCAGGCAAAACATTCAAACTTTACATAAAGTGATAATTGAAAAGATTTGGGTTAGAGAAGATGGCTCAGCAGATAAAGCACCGCCAAGCATGAGGACCAGAGCCCATGGGACTAGAACCCATGTAAAAGGTGTGTGTGTGTTGCAGGCCCCCATAACCCCAAAACAGGAAGTGGAGACATGGAGCAAGCTAGCCAGCCAGCTAGCTAGAATTGAGTGAGTTCAGTTGAGAGATACTGTCTCAGTATTTGAGGTGGAGCGGGACCAAGGAAGACACTCAACATCAACCTTAAACCTCCATATATATGTCATACAAATGTGCATCTATATACAACTGTACCCACACACATGTGAACACATATACATAGGGAGGTAG
This sequence comes from Mastomys coucha, assembly GCF_008632895.1. NCBI lineage: Eukaryota > Metazoa > Chordata > Mammalia > Rodentia > Muridae > Mastomys > Mastomys coucha. Next base: position 99,732,273 of record NW_022196912.1, read on the forward strand.
ATAGATAGATAGATAGATAGATAGATAGATAGATAGATAGATAGATAGGTAGGTAGGTAGGTAGGTAGGTAGGTAGGTAGATAGGTAGGTAGGTAGATAGATAGATAGATAGATAGACAGATAGACAGACAGACAGATAGATAGCTAGACAGATAGATAGACAGGCAGATGATAGAAAGAAAAGGACAGGTCTTGTTGTCATGCACACCTGTCATTCCAACACTTGGGATGTGAAGGTAGAAGGATCAGAAATTCAGCATTACCCTTGCTATCCAGCAAGTTCAAAGTAGTCAAGACTACAGAACCTGTCTCAAAGAAAGGAGGTAGGAGAGTTTCAACATACTTTTAAGCATGAGTGCCTAATAGAAAGAGGCATTTAGGGAAAAGATAGTATATGCCCAAATCTGGGCATGGGCTTTTCGAGAGAGTTAGCTTCTGTGCTTAGCAGTAGCCATTTATGTGATTGTGATGGCTTAGACACACATGGTTGCTAAGGAACTTTTCTTCCTTTTGGGATAAATGGGATAAAAGGGTGGTTCCTCAGGTGCCTTGAACAACATTACAGTCTGATGAGTTCTGTTCAGTTCCCAGAGGTGGCACCAGGGGGTTACAGCTTGTCTTTTACTGTAAATAGAATTTATAGTCTTCTTTATGAACTTCCTGGAGAGTTGCAGGTTTATAGCTGGTGAAAAAGAAAGGCCATCCTTGGCCATATACACTTGGGCCTTCAGCACCGCTCATTGTTACAAATATATATATTTGAGGCAGGGTTTCTCTGTGTAGCCCTGGCTGTCCTGGAACTCACTCTGTAGACCAGGCTGGCCTCGAACTCAGAAATCCGCCTGCCTCTGCCTCCCAAGTGCTGGGATTAAAGGCACATGCCATCACTGCCTTGCATCACTTTAATATATTTCTAAATTAAAGGAATACTGTCTCAGTGAAGGCAAACTTTGCACCAAAGTCTGTTAATTGTGCTGGAATTCTTGACTCTTAGCTGGTGAGAGATTCTAATTAGACTCAGGGTAAGGGGCTTTCTTTCCCATGTCCTCTTAACTTTCCTTGTCTTTCTATCCTGCCTCAGTTTCAGGAATTCGGGGCAGGTGGTGCCATTTGTGAGGAGAACCCCCAGAAGAGCAGCAATTATGGGGGGTGGACCTGAGTGACTTTGGACCTGTTGGTCTGTGGTGCCTTTGAGCTACCCAAGCCGACTGTGTAATAGGCAGCTGGGTATGTTGGTCTAATGTAGAAATACAAACTTGGGGGAAATTAGCGGAGACCAGAATCAAAGCTGTGGTATGAATGCGAGGTCTGGGAGCAGGAATAGTTAGAGAGGACAGGTCCTGTCTCAGGACTCAGCATGTAACTGTGGGTGAGAAGGCTGAAAAGAAGTGGAGGCAAAATCAAGCCAAGGATCAAAGTGTGGGCACAGAAGTGAAGGGAGAGTCCCGAGAGAGGGATGCTCAGATGTGGAAATAGGATGTCAGGTCAGGGAGTCATAAGACCAGGGGCTAAGGGATGGCTCAGAGGTTAAAAGCACTCACTGATCTTGTGGATGATCTGAGTTCCCTGCCTTCACATGTGCACACACACACACACACACACACACACATACACACACATGGACCCAGATTCACATTCACATACACATATATACACATACTCACACACAGACACACAAATCCACACACAGACATGCACACACACACTCACACATAGACACATACTCACACATACATGGGACCATAAGGTTCACGTTCCATTTAACAACACAGAAGGAACTGTAATCTTAGGCAGAGCTGTGTTTGTGGACTGATGAAAGGAACGGAAAGAGAAGGAACGACTACACTCAATGTAGGCAGTTTCTGCAGCTGGGAAGGGGAGAGAAGGCCTGGGCTGTTAGCCGAGAGTCCGTAGATAACATGGTGTAGATGTAGCAGTAGAATGCTTAGGGTAGGATGGGAAGGGTCTAGCTCAGCGGCGCAGTGCTTGCTGTGCATGTACTGGGTTCCAAGTTTAATCCCCAACACAGCAAAACAAACAAATAAATAAAATGAAAATGCTTAGGCCATGTCCCACAGGATAACCTGGACTGAGTGTGTTTGCCCAAGACCTAGTTAGCTGCTATGAGTGCTCATTAACATGACACTCATCTGAAGTGAAGCAGGGAGGACAGCTGTTGAAGGAAGGGATGAAGCAGGAGCTGGCTGATCCCAGGGTGGCACAAGGTGAATCTGTAACTGTGGAGGAGTGAGGACTGGAGAGCGGTGACTGTCTGAACCCCGAGGGCCAGCGCTGTCCAGTGTCGAGGGAAGCATTCTGTGTGTTCACTCACTGCCACCCTCAAGGCCAGCTGCACTTACAAGCCCTTCTGAGGCAAGCTGAATGACAAAGTGGATTTGATAAAAATCAGTAAGTGGGAAAAGCAGGGCTGTACTGACGCAGTGAGCAGAAGAGTTCCATTGGCTTCTGGAACCAAAAAGACGCCCAAACCTCATTTAGATAAGTACTTGCAATAAAAGGTTTAACTTTGCAATTTGAGAATATTTTTTTTTATTTATATCATGCACACACATATATTTCTATGTATTCTTCTGTTTTGTTTTTGTTCTGTTTTGTTTTGTTTTGAGACAGGCTTTCTCTATGTATCCCTGGTTGTCCTGGAATTCACTATGTAAATCAGGGAGGCCTCAAACCTAGAGATCCTGCCTGCCTCTGCCTCTCTAGTGCTAGGATTAAAGGTATGCACTGCCTGCCTGACCTTTCTTCCTTTCTCTCTCTCTCTCTCTCTCTCTCTCTCTCTCTCTCTCTCTCTCTCTCTCTCTTCCTTCCTTCCTTCCTTTGTCCTTTCTTTCTCTCTCTCTCTTTCTCTCTTTCACTTTCTTTCTCTCTCTCTCTCTCTCTCTCTCTCTTTCTTTCTTTCTTTCCTATCTATTATCTATCCATCTAACCCCTCTCTCTCTCAATATATATGTGTGTGTGTGTGTGTGTGTGTGTGTGTGTGTGTGTGTGTGTGTGTGTGTGTCTGAAAGCCAGAGGACAACCTGTGGGAACTGGTTCTCTCCTTTCACCATGTAAGTCCAGAGGTCTGAACTCAGGCTTGGCGGCAGGCACCCTTGACCCACTGAGCCACATAGCCAGCCCTATATTCTTTTTCTTTAATGAAAGAGACCAGAGGCTCAGAGGGATTAGGTCGGCCTCTATTTTTGGAAACATGATGATCGTCTGGTGTGAAAGTTGACAGAATGACAGTGGAGCGACGTGTCACATCTAAAAACACAAAACAGCGCTAAGAAGGGAGCCCTGCGTGCGCATGCCTGAGGGGCTCGGACCCGTATGCCTCTCACCGGAACTTTCCTCAAGGACTTTCCAAATTGCAGCTTGCTGCACGAGTCACGAGGATGGCTATCCGGATGCAGGAGAACGAGTGCCTGACACACTGTCTTTACTAATGATCTGGTGTCAACTCCAGAGATAAGACCTTGTGACTAATTTTCTCTTTGTTGCTAAGGTTCTCTCTTTACTCTCTTTACTTTTTGTTCAACCTGGGAATCAAATCACTGGCTTCCTGCGCTTAGCACGTGCTCTGCTACCAAGCAGCCCAGCTTTTGCTTGTCTCTCCATGTTATGTAGGCTGGCACCAAGACATAGTAACACTTCACTACATTTTTATTGAAAAAGCTGGGTTAGGCGTGGTGGTGTGCGCCTGTGATCTCAGCATGTGGGAGGCTGAGGAGGATTGCCATCTTGAATTCAAGTCCGACATGAGCTATATAGTGATCTTGAAGTCACTCTGTCACAGACACTCACCATGATAGAAAGAACGAAGGGAGGGAGTGAGAGAGGGAGGAAGGACCCAGTAAATGCAGAAGTTAAGAAAAGCTGGGCGGTGGTGGCGCACGCCTTTGATCCCAGCACTTGGGAGGCAGAGGCAGGAGGATTTCTGAGTTCGAGGCCAGCCTGGTCTACAGTGTGAGTTCCAGGACAGCCAGAGCTATACAGAGAAACCCTTTCTCGAAAAACCAAAAAAAGAAAAGATGGGACAGGGCCTGGAGAGCTGGCCCAGTGGTTTAAGAGCACACACTGCTCTTGTGGAGGACCACAGTTTGGTTCCCAGCACCCATCAAAGCAACTCATAAGTGCTTGTAGTTGGACGGACGCCTTTGGTCTCAGTGGGAGCTTTACTCAAGCGCACAAAACCACACTCAAACTCACAAAATGTGTGTGTGTGTGTGTGTGTGTGTGTGTGTGTGTGTGTGTGTGTGTGTGGTTTTTGAGACAGGGTCTCTCTGTGTAGCCTTGGCTGTCCTGGAACTAGCTCTGTAGACCAGGTTGTCCTCTAACTCACAGAGATCTGCCTGCCTCTGCCTCCCAAGTTCAGGAACTAACAGTATGCCCCACCACTGCTCTGTTCACATAATTTTTAAAAATCTTAAAAAAAAAAAAAGACAAATGGAATGTACAAGGCATGGCAGAAATGATTCCCCATATTATTATATGACAAATTAAAGACATAAGAGGCAGGGCTAGGGATTTAGTTCAGTTGGTAGAAAGCATACACAAAGCCCCAGGGCTGGATAAATCAGGTATGATGGTGTGGTGCACATCTGTAATCCTGGCACCCTAGGAAGGCAGAACCACAAATTCAATCTTACCCTCAGACAAGAAGTTGGGTGTCTAATTAAAATAATCAGCAAAAAAACTTTACCAGCTTCTTAGAAGCACAGTCTCAGAGCTATGGAGAGTAACAGTTGAAAGATTAAAAGGGAAAACCCACACAACCACAGTATTGTGTTGGATTATTGAATACTTCTTTCAATAACTGATAGATTAGGTAGACAAACATTTTTTTTTTAAAAAAAATAAGGGAATTCATAGGAGAGTTGGAAAACACAAGCAACAAATTGGGTCTAAATTTAGAACACTTCACCCAAAGGTAGTGTCCTGGTGAGTTAGTATCATTAAGTTGGCACAGCCTAGAGTCACTAGGAAGAGGGACACTCAACTGAAGACTGCCTCCATCACTCTGGCCTGTGGGCATTGTCTTGATTAATAGTTGATGTGGGAAGACTTGGCTCAGTCCAGCCCACTGGAGAGATAGTTCAGCAGTTAAGAGCTCTTGATGCTCTCTGGAGACCCTGGTTCAGTTCCCAGGACCCACATGGTGTCACACAGCCACCTGTAACTCCAGCTCCAGGGGATCTGACACTCCTCCTCCTCCTTTACTCATTCATCCATCCATTCATCTATTTTTATTTATATGTACACTGGTGTTTTGCCTATATGGATATCTGTGTGAGAGAGTGGGAACTGAAGTTATAGACAGTTATGAGCTGCCATGTGGGTAGTAGGAATTGAATTTGGGTCTTCTGGAAGAACAGTGGTTTTTTTTGGTTGTTGTTTTCTGTTGTTGTTGTTGTTGTTTAAGATTTATTTATTTATTTTATGTATATGAGTACAGTGTAGCTGTCTTCAAACATACCAGAAGAGGGCATCAGATCTCATTCCAGATGGTTGTGAGCCACCATGTGCCATGTGGTTGCTAGGAATTGAACTTGGGAGCCCTGAAAGAGCATTCAGTGCCCTTAACTACTGAGTCATATATCCAGCCCCCTGACACCCTCTTCTGACCTGCCTCTGTAGGCACCAGGCATGTATTCAATATACATTAAAAATTCTAATAAAAATATTAATATGATTATTTAAACCCTACCATATCAATAATCATATTAAAGATAAAACATTCCTAATAAAGACACAGATTGACAGATTAGATTTATAACAAAATAAAATCCAAGACCCAAATATATATATATTGTTGACAATAAACAGACTCTAAGATGGACCAGATGACACAGATCTGGCCTGTAATCACAGATTGTTAGGAGTCTGAGGCAGGAGGATTGCAGCTTAATGCCTCATCTACAAGTTCCAGGTGAGCCCAGGCTACATAATGGGACTCCCAAAAAGAAGAAGAAGAAGAAGAAGAAGAAGAAGAAGAAGGAGG
>NW_022196912.1:99738507-99745507 GCF_008632895.1 Mastomys coucha
GGGAGGAGGAAGAGGAGGAGGAGAAAGAGGAAGAGGAGGAGGAGGAAGAGGAGGAGACTTTCCAGGGACTTTTTCTGGACAAGCAAGCACTCTGACATAGTGGGAATGGAAGAGAGGAGATGTCACCAGCAGGCTGAGGTCAGGACAGCTCCTGTAAGGTCTCAATTTCAGGTCCAGACGGTATTCTCATTTCATATTCTAAAACCACAAGGTGGAGCGAGCCAGTGAGTAAGACTGGTCAGGTTGTTAAGGGCAACGGCCTGTTGCTTCAGCTGTTTCTCCAGGTCATTCTGTTCCAGGTAGCAAGTGACATCATGCTTACAAGTGAACAGTACAGCCAGTGCTTTAAGTAAGTCACTAAATAAATTGCAAACTGAATCTAATGATTGGTCTTTTTACCTTGTTCTATTTTAAGAGAAGAAGGAAGAGGAAGAAGAGGAGAAGAAGAATAGGAAGAAGAAAAAAGAAAAAGAAAGAAGAGGAGGAGAAGAAGTTGTTGTTGTTACCATACAGCATGAACAAGTTAACTCTGTCTCAAAATAAAAAAATAAGAGGGCTGAGGATGTATCTTAGAGTAAAACACTCAACATGTGCGTGATTCTAGGTGCAATCCTAATCCTGCGAGAAAAGAAAAGGGATATATGGTAAAGGTACAAGCAGAGTAGAATTCAGGGATGAGCATGGCAGAGGCAGAGGCAGGAGGACCATGAGTTTGAGGGTAGCCCGGGCAACATAGCAAGTTCAAGGCCAGCCTAGCATACACAGGGGAGAGACCCTGTCTCAGAATAACCACATTGCTAAGCAGATAGCATAAGCCTATAATCTTAGCTGAGCTTGCTTGATAGAAAATATAAAGCCTTATTTTATTTTTATTATGTTTGTTTATTTATTTGCTTATCACATGTCTCTGTGTGTGGTTGCACTTTGTCCTGCAGACTACATATAGGGGCCAGAGGACAATATGTGAAAATTCTATCCTTCCACCACATGGGGCTCAGGGATAGAATTTAAATCATCAGGTTTTGGGGCAGGTACCTTTATCCACTGAGCCATCTTGCCACACCCCAAATTTTTAAAACCTTGTTTTAAGAAAGGGTCTTGCTAAGTTACCCAGGATGGCTTTGAACTCACTCTGTAGTTCAGGCAAGCCCTACATTTTCCATCCTCTTGAGCAGCTGGACTGACTGCAGGCCTGTTACCAAGCTCAGAGAGAATATACACTTTAAAATTTTTAATTCATGAGCTGGATGCAGTGGCTCTCATCACTTTGATCAAATATCTGACAAAAAAGCAGTGTAAGGGCAGGCAGTTTTGCTTGACTCATAGTTCAGGGGAGTGTAGTCCACCAGGGCCAGGCAATAGGAACAGTGTGTGGAACAAAGATGGGGATATCAATTCAAGGCTGCCTTTTCCCCTGTTTCCCTTTTGTCCAGCCAGGACTCCAGCTCACTTTCAGGTCTTCCCACCCCGGTAAAATCTCTGGGAAAACCCTCACAGGCGTATCCAAAGCTACGCCTTATCAAAGCTCTACAGTTTCTTTTTTTCTTTTCTTTTCTTTTTTTTTTTTTGGTTTTTCGAGACAGGGTTTCTCTGTATAGCCCTGGCTGTCCTGGAACTCACTCCATAGACCAGGCTGGCCTTGAACTCAGAAATCCGCCTGCCTCTGCCTCCCAAGTGCTGGGATTAAAGACATGTGCCACCACTGCCCGGCAGCTCTACAGTTTCTTAATCCAGTCAAGTGGACAAAACTAGTCACCACAATGTGGGAAACTGAGGCAAGAGAATTAAAGATTTGAAGCCAGACTGGGAGGTTTGGTGAGACTCTTTCTCAAAAGATGCAAATAAGCAAACAAAAAACAAATAAATAATCCGGTCAAGCACAGCCAGACAGGCAGAGCTTTGGGTTTGAGGCCAGCCTGGTCTATAGAGCCAGTTCCAGGATAGCCAGGGACACACAGAGAAACCTGATTTTTAAGGAAGTTTCAAGGTAGGGAGATGTTTCAGCAGGTAAGAGAGCTGGGGGAGAACTGGGGTTCGGATTCCCTGAACTCCTTGGGAAAAATACGTGGGCATGGCGGCTCACCTGGTACCTCAGCTCAAGGAGACTGGGGACAGGGAACGCCCAGAGCAAGCTGGCTAGCCTGCTCTGAGATTCTGAGAGCCTCTCTGGGTTCTTTGTGTGAGAGGCCTCACTTCCCAGAGGGATGGAGAAAACACCCAATGCACGTACATGTGTACCCACACATGCAAACACACATGCGCTTACATGCATAAACATGCACCACAAAGGAGAGGAAAAGTTAAGCGAAAAACTGGGTAAAAACACAAACTAAAAAAGAAGGAAGGAAGGAAAGGATGGAGGGGGCGTAAGCAACAAAAGTCAATGAAGTAAGTCAAGGAGATCATCCAAGATTACGGAGTCATCAGACAGTAGAACTGGCCCACAGTCAAACCTGTTTCCCTCCCACAACTGTGTTCCCTACCTGAAGGGAGGTGCTCCCATAGTTTCTCAGTTCTAGCCATGAGGGACCTGGCCTCATGTTTTTTGTGCTCTCATGTACGACCTACTATTGTTTATTTTATTTTATTTTTGCTTTATTTTCTGAGATAGGTTCTTGCTATGTAGAACATTGACCAGGCAGGCTTAAAATTTGCAGTGATTTCCTCCCTCAGCCTCCCGAGTGCTACAGTTATAAGCATGAGCCACTAAGCCTGCCTTTCATGCCCTGTTAAATGCCAGTTTGGTCAGGTCACAGGACTCAGTCCTTCAACTGGGGTTTAGCGTGAAGCTGTTGTCGTTTGGGTTTGAGTTTTGTTTGTCAAGAGTAGCCCTGTCTGTCTTGCTCTGTAGATCAGGCTGGCCTCGAACTCCCATAAATATATATGCCTGCCTCTGCCTCCCAAGTGTAGGGCTTAAAGACTTTCGGCATTACTTCCCCACTGTATGGAGTTGTTTTAAAGAAGAGATTAACATACGTATTCCCTTGACTTTAAGTAAAAGGCATTGACCTTAGTAGCATGGGTGAGTTTCATCCAGCAAACTGGAAAATCTCAGAGGAACAAATTCTGCCTGAAGACTGCAAACATGGGCTCCTGCCTGAGGGATCCCAGCCTGTTGGGTGTGTCCTACAGACTGCCACCTCCTACGGCTGTGGGAGCCAACTCCATGGAACCAGTCTCTTAATATGTTCTTATTTTATGGCTCCATTCCTCTGGCAAGCCCTGACTGGCATACCTACACACTGCCCATTTCTTCCATTCTTTTTTACAGTGGGGTAAGAAGGGACGAAGCTCAGTGACCAAGCACTTAGAACACTTGCCTTGCACATGTGAAGCCTTGGATTCTGTCTTCAGCAATGCATGCAAGCATGCACGCACGCACACACGCACGCACACACGCACGCACACATGCAGGCACACACACAGGCCCCTCCCTCTGTGATGTTAGAGGTGGCCTTGCAAGAAGCAGCAGACCAAAAAAAAAAAAAAGAAGCAGCAGCAGACCAGACCTCTCTGCTCTGAAATGGGCCCATCAACATGGAGGGGTAGGCACAAGAGAGAAGAGCAAAGAGTCCCCAGAGGGAAGGCATTCCCAGCATCACGGTCTAAGAACCAGTCACTTCAGATCATGTCCCAGCACGCTGCCTCCTTACATAGACAATCCGAAGTGAGAGCTCTTATCCCAGAAACCTCAGCAAACGGGGTGGAGTGGTGGTAGAGCTGTGGATTCCTAGTCTTGCTCTCCAGTCAGGGAGTCGCCTATGGATTGTTGTGGGTCCTGGGAATGCACATAGAGTTTCTGAAGGATGGAGCACAAACATTTTATATATGTGTGTGTGTGTGTGTGTATAATGCATGTGTGTATGTATGTATGTGTGTATGTATGTATGTATGTGTGTGTGTGTTTGTGTAGGGAGATCAGACTTCAACTTGCAGGATTTAGTTCTATCTTTCCACCCTGGGGAGACCTGGAAAGACCAAACTCAGGTCACCAAGCTCAGCAGCAGGTGCCTTTACTCTCTGAGCCATCTCACAGGCCCAAGCATTAGTATTTTTGAGATCCTTCCCAGGTGGCTTTCACCTGTGGCTGGGCTGAGCAAGGCTGGTCAAAGTGAGAGCCAGAGGGCCCTGAGGCTGCATTTCATATCACTCACAACCTGCTTCCGTCTCCACTATTCATTCTGAGTTATTCTCACCTTGTGCCTAGATAGGGCTCAAAAGACCATAGGAGGGCAGCCTGGCTAACAACACTCATCTCCTTACACTGCCCAGGAATCTGGTGCCTCGCAATCTCCTCTAGAGAAACTGTCCAGTGAAATGCAAAAATGCCAGGACCCAGGACTAGAGAAATAGCTCAGTTGATAAAATACTTGCCAGGCAAGCAGGAAGACCTGGGCTTGATTCCTAGATCTCACATAAAAATCCAGCTGTGATGGCAGGTGCTTATAATCTTAGCACTGGGAAGGCAGAGACAGGATAATCCCCAGATCTCAACAGGTGAGCCCAGGTCCCAATGAGAGACCTTGTCTCAAAGGTCAATGTCAACGGCATGGGAGAAACAGCTGAGACGGATGGCTTCTATATTCATGGGCACATACAGACACCAGGACACCCTCCCTTCTCAACCCAGCCATATTGTCCCCCTCTTCCTCCACCCTTTAGTGAAAGCCCTGAGCTCCCTCCTAGTGTCCTTTCCTCTGCCTGTGCTCTTCCCCTCCAGTCTGCTGATGAATGGAGCCCTCTGCGGACCTGTCCTTTCTGAAAACCATGACAGCGGGACTCACGGACAGCTCCCCAGAAGGCATCCCTGCTGGGGCTCTGTTCACTCTGTAGTGTCATAGCCTCTAGACAGCACCAGGGAGGGGGCAGCCTCACACCCTATAATATAGACGATGTTCCCTTCTCCCCTCTCTGCACTTTGAGAAAATCTCTAATGAGCAGACTATAGCAAGAACCACGGGGACAAAGAATTGCTCAGTGAGATTTTCCTAGTATTTCAGACTATCCTACTGATATTCTGGGCCTTAAGGTAGATGAGAAGGAAGGACAAAGATGGGGTGGGGGAAAGCCCCTCATATTATTAGTACCTATCATGTGCCAGGCCGAGCTGCCATCTTCTCTAAGATGATTTGAGATGAAGATCGAACTCATATGTTAAGTACTATTCCCCCCCTCACCCTCTTATGCAGACAAAAATGATACAAACAAGGTTTAATCACTTGCTAAAAATCACACAGCCGCGGAAGGAGAAAGCCCGGATTGGAGGCCAGGTTTTCAGGCTCCAATTCCTCACCACCTCTTCTAGCTCAGGCTGGCCTTGAACTTGCTATGTAGCTGAAGATGACCTTGAACTCCTAATCCTTCCCCCTCGATTCCAAACCCCAAGTTCTGGGATTACTGCATAGCACATATTCAGTAAGACTTTTAAAGATTCATTTTCCCAGTTAGTTATACATTTTCCCCCTGATCTTATAAGAAGAACCACTAGAGCTTAGAAGTGTCGGATCACATAGCTCATTTCCTGCCAAGCAGGAGCTGGAACCTATAGTCCTGTAGCCTGGCACACTGTGGCTCTTGGCGTATCAGTCAGGGTTGGCTGACAGAAACAGGCTACTGTGAGTCTGGGCAAAAGTATTCCAGGAAGCAGGGTCGCACCTCTGCTGGAGGCCCTCAGGAGAAGTCACTCAGTCTAGGTCACGAGGCCAGATTAAAGGAGAGGGGACAGGCCAGAAGTGTTCACCAGGAAGCCTCTGGCGGTGGTTCAGTTTTGAAAATGGCCCTGAGAGAAATGCTATCACGAGACGTATTTAATGGGTTTGAAAATTGCCTAATTTTGTTGCAACTGTCTGAGTGTTGTCCGATGCATGTTAACCATCTAGGTGCTGAGTGGTCTTGTGAATCGGACCAGGGTACCCAGGGCGTTTCAGAGAGACATGGTATCATGGGGCGGGGGAGGGCATAGTGCCAAAGAGGCTCTAGGTGATCTCAGGCAAGTAAGCTGGGTGCTGGGTCAGTGCCCTGTCCTGCTTTTCAAAGAGCCAACCTTATGTTTCCATCCTGATTTATCTGTCTGGGGTGCCTCTACCCACTGTGGCTCACAGCCCTTTTCCCCAGTTCTCAACTCAGGTCCCTGTGCCCACATTCCATGACGGGGGTCAACACACCACCAATACCCTGCCCTGAGAGGCAACTGAGACTCATTGCATATATGACTCCCCAAGAGCTGCATCCCCCCACCCCAGCCTCTCTGGGCCTCCCTGTGAGCTTTCTCCATTCTCCAAACTGCCTTTCCTCCCCCAGAGACACCCGCCATCCATCAGCTCTCTGCCTCACTGCACAGATTCCCTTGCCCTGGCTGTCTTTGGTTTGGTTGTTTATTTTCTTCCTGTTCCATCCTCCCTTTCTCCACTTGCTCCCGGGTTCTCGAAGGCTGTTTACCAGGGCTGTGCTGAAGAAGGGAGAGAAGTCCCCCCTAAACAGTGCCAAGCCACCATGCCTTCACCCATGTCTTCCTTCTTCCCACCCTGGAGGCCAGGGGCCTGGATGCTGTCACTGATTCTGTGGGGACCTTGAAAAGGCCCATTAACCTCCCTACGCCACACTTACCTTGTTTATAAAACGGAGCTGGGGAGACCAAGGGAGGAAGGAACAGCCATCATTTACTGAGGATTGGCGGTATGTCAGGGTCCTTGCCTAACATTTTCAAATACAAGTGCATTTAAGCAAGTTAACATGCTTCCCGCTAGGCAAATGCTAGCTGTGCAGACAAGCCCAGACAGCTACGACTGCATCTCCTCGGCTCTCCTCTGCGCTCAGAAAATAATTAAATGGGCACTTTTGAACTGTTTTGTCAACAAACATTTGCCACATATATTTTCAATTTCTTTTTGAGACAGGGTCATGCTGTGGAGCTCCAGCATCCTTAATCCTCCTGCCTCACCTTGCTTCTAAGTGCTGAGACTGCAGGTTTGCACCGAGTCTGTTTTTTTTTTTTTTTTTA
>NW_022196912.1:99745580-99747198 GCF_008632895.1 Mastomys coucha
CATGCGTGTGTGTGTGTGTGTGTGTGTGTGTGTGTATGTTTAGATCAGAAGAGGGCATCAGATCCCCTGGAGCTTGAGTTATGGATGGGTTATCCACCTGATGAACTGCTGGGAACCAAACTCAGGTCCTCCACAAGAGCAGTGAGCATTCTCTCCAGCCTGCCAGCCCGCCCGCCTGCCTGCCCCCTTGTGATTGTTGTTGGAGACAGGATCCCAGGGTGTAACTCTGGTTAGCGTTGAACCTGTTATGTGGCCCACACTGTCCTTAAAATCACAACTCTCTGAGGGGGATGTGGAGGACAACTTTGTGAAGGAAAAGGTGGCATGGAGAACGGGGCGCCACAAGTTCCTGCAACTCCCCGACGAGTCCTGGCCTGCCAGGCATTAGATCTAAGATGGTTCCGGGAACACCAGCGAGATAGCAGAAAGAAACCAAGGCCAGGGTGGTGGTTGTTTCCCCTTGCCTCACCTTCATGGAAGTCCTAACAACTAACAATTCTCCTCTCCCCCTTCTGTGTTATTTCATTAGGCAGGGCTTTCACTGGGCATGGTGAAGGTGTGGTGAAATATGATTGGCCGAGGATTTAGGGGCTTGGAATTGGCTTGGCCATCGTTTCTGTGCAATAAATTCAAATCTGCACCGAGGCTGGTCTCCGGAGTCTGAGTCCCAGGGTTCGTCACGTGACTCATTGTCTCTCACCCCCACCCCCTTCCTCAGTCCTGTTCCCACAACCCTCCTGTCTATACCTCTAGTGTACTAGGATTACTGGTATCACCCAACAAGCCCAACTTGATCTACATATCAACATGATCATCTCATTGATCTACACATGGTTTTCTAGGAAGCAAGCAGGCTCGGGGAGCCCTGCCTATTTTTCCCGCCCTTTGGTCTTCTTGCATAGACTGTACAGTGTGCCTATCCTTCTGATGGTCAGCAGGGTTTGGACAGCTTGTGTGGTTGCCTTTGGATGGCATGTATGGTCAGGGACTGGAGGATGGGATGAAATGGCAGGGTGGTTTGTGGTGGTCCTCGGGACTGAGGAATCAGCACTTCTTCAGAGGGAAGAGGGCATGATTTGATAGCTCCCTGGCTTGCTGCTCTTAGCAACTAGCCAAGTCAGCCTGTGTGATCCAGATGTGGTGATGCAAGCCTGTGATCCCAGTACTGGGGATCTTATAATACAGATAACCTGGAGTAGCTGGGATCACAGGTGACTTGTGACTCCACACCCAGCTGCGTGAACTTCTAAACCTAAGGCTCTGAACTAAAAGGTCTAACAAGAACTGACTCGTTACTGTCCACTAACCCCAGACCAAATAAGGTATGTGCCAAACCATGTTTCATACTTGAGGGCACAGTACCACACTGCAGTTCAGGAGCCCGAGAGTGCCCCTCCAGCCCCTTCTTGGTGGGAAGGTTTAGGCCTCAGGTAGCTCTTTTTATTGTCGCTTCTTGGAAAAGAATATTCTCAGTTTTGAACAAAGAAATATCCAAACAAAGTCAAAGTGACCCCAAAAGGCAATTTCTTGTTTGTAAACTGGACAGACAAGCACACCTGGGCAGGCAGGCACACCTGGGTTGGCAGGCAGGCACCCCTTGGACGGGCAGGCAGGCACA
>NW_022196912.1:99747483-99749860 GCF_008632895.1 Mastomys coucha
CTGGGCGGGCAGGCAGGCAGGCACACCTGGGCGGGCAGGCAGGCAGGCACACCTGGGCAGGCAGGCACACCTGGGTGGGCAGCACACCTGGGTGGGCAGCAAGCTCACTTAGCTTTTATTCTAAAGCAGGTTGTGACTTTGTCTCCCATTGGTGGGAATTTAATCGAACAATCTGATGCCACTGGCTAATTTCATAACCAGCACAATGAAGGAAATGAAAGAAAGGGGGAAAGAGGTCATCAAGTTCCAGGGAATACAACAGAACTTTCTGTAAGCAAATGTTACACTGGGTGTGGGGAACTAAGAGACTTGCATCAAAGTTTTATAAGGTGGAGCAGCTTTATGGAACATCATTCCTTGACTGGCTAGTTACCTTTGACAGAAAAAAAAAAAAAATCAAAGCCTTTCTCACCCTTTCCCTACCTGCTTTGGTTCTGCCAATTCCTTTGCCTCCTCCCTGCCACCATGAGCTAACATCAGCCCTTAAGTCTACTCTTTCTCTCTCTTTATACCCTTCAACTAAAGGAGGGGAAAGCTAATTATGCAGGTTCACTCTTGTAACCCTAACTCTTGAGAGACTGAGGCAGGAGGATTACAGAAAGTTTAAAGCCAGCCTGGTCTACATAGTGAACTCCAGTCTAGCCTGTGCTACAGTGTGAGACTGTGCCTCAAAACAAAACAAAACAACAACAACAACAACCAACAACCAAATAACACAAAGAAGTGGAGAGGCCCTAAGAGGAAGGAAGGCCGGTCAGCTCACAGGGAAATCATGGCGATTTACCTCAGGTAGAGAAGCGGAGGGTTCTCTGATTACACATTTCAAGTCTAAGGGAACCCCTTGTTTGGAAAACTATGACCAAGAGTCCAGACTCCACCAAAGACCAAGATGAAAGTTAAATCCAATAATGGCGGATCCAGGTTAGACTGAGAAGAGCACCAGGAGTTAGCTACAGCACCGAGAAATCTGACGTATGAGAAGCCTGGGTGGAAGGGATAACCCATGATGCTCTAGGGTCTACATGGGTCACTGCTTCATTAGTCAAATCCAAGGTAAGCTGGGCTCCGAACCCATGCTCTTGTCCATGTCTAGCTGTGGAGTCTGACATGGCAACCCTTGGCATGTGTTCATCTGTTGTGCCAACAGATCTGGCTACTGCTCCCTGATTGCACCAGACCTGAAAGAAACTAGAGTAGAATGATGTCAGGAGAGAGACAAGGAATGGCACAGATGGGGGTTGAGAAGAGACACCAAGTCAGGGAGAATAATCTTGGTAAAGGACCAGTGTTCTTCCTCCTCCAGGAAGTCCCCCTGGTACCCCAGGCTTACTTAGGGCTCCCTTCTATGTTTCCATGACACCCAATGCTATCCCATTTCCTAAGTGAGTTCAGGATGACCTAAGGGTTTTCTGTCTGTCTTTGCTGTGAGTCCTCTGATGGTAAGAAAGATTTTACTATACATCTTTAGTCTTAGCTACCACTCAGGAGGCTGAGGCAGAGGGATTGCTTGAACCCTGGAGTTTGAGTCAGCCTGGGCTCCTCCCTTCCCCTCCCCATCACCCCCATCATGAGTGTGTATATGTACTAGGACTTGAACCCAAGGCATTCTGCCACTGAGTTACAACCCTGGTCCTTATTTTTCTGAGTCATGGCCTTATTGTGTGTAGCCTAAGCTGCCCTGAAATTTGCTTAATCCTCCTGCCTCTGCTTCCCGAGTGCTGATCTTTCTGGCACACACCACCATGCCCAGATGAAACCCCATCTCTTAAAACACAATCGAACTACTCTCTACTAATACCTGGGCCCTGGCATAGGGCAGTGCATCATGGGAAGTGTGGCCCCTGGCATAGGGCAGTGCATCATGGGAAGTGTGGCATAAATGGATCTTACCTCCTCCCCCAGGGAACAAATGAACTGCTTCAGAGGACTTTGCCTACACCATTCCCAGGAGTAACCCCAGAACAGCCTAGCAGAGCCTTGGCTTTTGGGAACCACTTTTCAACAAGACAACTGGAGCGACAACCCAAGGAAACCTAGGCCTGGTTCTACTTGGCCATCGATGAGCATGGGAAGTGTTTAACCCGCCTCTCCCCATGCCTCAGTTTCTTCATCTACCAAATGGGGGCGATGACCCAACAGGCACACAGGGTTGTCTTGAAAAATCAATTGAGCTCTTGGGTGCGCAGGCGGTGAAAACATCTTGAGAAAGGTCTCTAAGACAGAGGTAAGAAGTTATTAATAGCCTCATTATTATTCTTACCCAGAATGCCCAGGGAAAAGCAGCATGTGGCAGCCCCAGCCCCCGCACCCCACCCTTCCATACTATTTCTGTACCTGGAAAGCAGGTTCTTGGACTGTTCTTCCATGTTGTGCCAGT
>NW_022196912.1:99749870-99774164 GCF_008632895.1 Mastomys coucha
GGCCTCACCAAACCCTTTGATTAGAAATCACACCAGTTGGTGATGGTAAGGTACTGAGGTGGCCTCTCCCCAGGAAGGCCTGGATGTCTCTGTTACTGAGGTAAACCCCGAGGTGACCTGAACTTACCTCCCTGGGAACCTCTGACCTGCCTTCTTTAGATCCACTGGATTCAGATTTCAATCAGACCCAGGTATATGAGGAAGCTGCTTTTTAGTTCTCCATGTTTCTGAGGAAAAGTGAGCAGCTCAGGGTAGCTCATCTCCCTCCTCCCCCTTCTCTTAAACCCTGCAGCTCAGTCATCACCAGAAGCCCCACACACCTGGAGGAGGGGAGCCGTATCCAGAAAGAGGAATACAGCTCATTTTTCTCCTCTCTGACACCACCCATGTTACCCTTAAACTGTGATATTGGTATCAGATGGCCCATCCGCAAAGCAGCAAAGAAAAGCAGGTAGCCCAGAGATGGAGAAGGAATCCAGATGGGTAGAGTCTGACAGTGACCCCATGCTGCCTCCAGGGCTACAGGTAATATCCAGGTTCCCTCAGCCAGGATTGCAGGCTCCCAGCAGAGGGCCTGGTGGCTCCAGCTCAGGGCCTTGTCTTCCAGCCCTCTCTGGCCCTCAGAGAGCCTGTGAACATTAGCCTGAGGGCACAGCAAAGCTGAAGGTGTGGGCTTTTCATTGTCTGTGGGAATAACCAAAGCCTCGGGTCAGAGAAACTGTGGGCTTTGAGGCTGCAAAGCCAGGAGAAAAACCTCTGAGGCCCAGGGAAGACTAGAATGTGGAATGAGGCACAGTAGCCCCGCCCAGGTCTCTACCCAGGAGAGGAAAGACAGCTATTGTCTGTCTCCTGAGAAATGGTCCGTTCTAGAGAAACACAGTGGCTTCTTCCAGGAGGTCTTCTGAGTCCCCAACCCGTGCTCTGCCAGTTTGGCTTGGCTCCCCATCCCCACTTGGCCAGAAAGGTCTGCTGCTGCTGACTTAAAACGCTGCCCTCAATTCTATCTTTAGCTCTGGCTGCTGGGTGCCTGAGTGACAGGGTTTGTGCTGGGATGGGAGCATTTTGCAGTTCCCAGGTTTGTTGAGAAGGTGGTACTGATTGCGAGGATCAAGGCCTGTGTAATATTGATTGCTGGGTCTGTGGTCCATGGATGCTGGGTGATGTGTTGGAACGGCGGGTCACGTCAGAACATACCACACTAGGCCCAAACAGTTCCATGTGTAAGAGGTTTAATTGAGAAGGAGAGAGGAGGTAGTGGCGCGGAAAGAGAGGAGGGGGAGAGAGAGAAAGATGGAGGAATGTTCCCCTGTATATATATGGGTTGTGACATAGCAGCCACAGGTAAAGGTGGGAGGTGAGCCCAACAGATTCTGGGAATATGGTGGCTGTTGCCCTGGCAACAGATCTGTGGACCTGCCCATGCATCACCACAGGCTTTGGATGTCCTGATGCTAACACTGGGTGTGTGGACGGATGTACTATACGCCATCGTGCATGGATGGAGCAGAAGCCCTGAAGAGTGGATGAAGGCTAACCTGTTCAGATATGAACCCTGAAGGAACACTGCATGATCTTGGGTATGCAATGGCCCTCTCAGCCTCAGTTTCTTCATTTGTAAAAGGGGCCCAGTGGAGTGCCTTTCAGTCTATCTCCACAGATTACACTAATAGCTCCGTTCTCATATCCTTGCACATCGCCCCTACGAACAGCCAGTGCCGCTGAGTTTGAAGTAGAGGAAGGAAGAGTGTTGTCTTGTAGGGCTCTCCTACCCCTCCTTTATTGCTGTTTAGAGCTGTTGTCAACTCTGGATATTTACTTTAACTTAATTATCTTTTGAGACGGATCTCTAACCCAGCCGTCGTGGGCCTTGAACTTTAGTAGTCTTTAGCTTCAGCCACTACAGCTCACTCTATGTCAGACTCCTCACTGTGGATGCCGCTCGGCAAGGGTCCTGTGGCAACCAAGTGGGATGACTATTGGAGTAAACATCTGTAAAGGATTCCCTGTGGCCCATGGAGATGTTTTAGTCATGTGGCTCGTTCTGCTGGCAACAGAAGAATTACTGTGGGTTTTTTGGAGACAGGAATAGCAGAGATCCTAGATTATCTCTTTCTTTTGTCTCAGAAGTCTCCTCGAATCAGAGAAAGTTCCTTGAGCGGAAGTCAGAAGAAGACTTCCAGTGACCAGCTTTGGGCATAGAGGCACATTATAGTTATCTCTTAACTCTTCTCAGGCCTGCGATTTCCTTTTGGAAGCTTGAGTGTCTCCCACCCTTTGCCCGGCTTTCAGAGGGGTGGAGTCAGGTCCTCTCACAAGGGCTAGCAGCCCCGTTGGCCGCCTTGCCCACTTGCTTATTTTAGTCAGGAGCCCAGGACTACTTACTGCTCTTGCAGAGGATCTGAGCCTGTTTCCCAGCATCTGTGTTGGGCGGCTCACAATCTCCTCTAACTCCAGCTCCAGGGGCTCTGACACACAGACACCCCTAGCCTTCCATACACACACGATTGAAAATAAAATAAACCTTCTAAAAAAAAAATCTGTCGAACAACCATAAAAGAATCCAGGACCTTTTCAGCCCCCATGTGAGGAGCCGCTCAGTCCATAAAGCTGTCACCTTTGGTCTCTAGGGGAATGCAGTCCCCCAAGTGTATTCAGATTAGCTGCCTCTCGCAGCAGGTGTGAAGAACAGCCGTCAACCGCCTTCACCAGAACTGATAGGAAAATCCTTTCTGTGAACAATAGAACCCAGCAAGCTCCCATCCAGCAAATTGCTTTTTTCCAATAAGAGAACATCTCCCAAGGAGGGATGAGAAGGGGCTGAAGGGATTTTACTGGCAGGCAGCAGGGAGGGAGATATATGGCTTTGGTAGGTGCCCAAGGTATAAAAGGTCACTGGCAAGTTAGGAAGGCTGTGTCAGGAAACCTGGGCCACCAAGTCCTCCTCCTCCTTCATACTTCCCTGGGAGGGGGAAGACTTGGACCATCTTCTTTCTCATCTGTCCCTGCCCACTTGGCTGGGGTCTTCTCATTAGAATGGCAGCAGATGTGAAGGAATTTCCTTTTACCTTTTGAAAGAAAATTTAGTTACATCGGCATAATGGTTTGTTTTTGTTTTAGCATACAAGGTGCTTAATTAATTATTATTTTTTTTTGAGTCAGGGTCTCACGGAGTACAGGCTTGCGTGGAACTCAATATGTCGCAGAGAGTGACCCTGATTAATCCTTCTGCCCCTCCCTCTCATGTGCTGGAGTTATAGGCATGTGTCACACCTGGCTTTTACTAATTTAGTATCTGTCTATGCATTTATTTACTTATTTATTTTTTATTATTCATTTATTTATTTAAAGATTTATTTTTTATATGTAAGTACACTGTAGCTGTCTTCAGATACCCCAGAAGAGGGCATCAGATCTCACTGCAGATGTTTGTAAGCCACCATGTGGTTGCTGGGATTTGAACTCAGGACCTTTGGAAGAGCAATCAGTGCTCTTAACTGCTGAGCCATCTCTCCGGCCCCTATTTACTTATTTATTTATGAGATAGGGTTTCATGGAGCCAAAACTGGTCTTAAATTCCTGATCTTCCTACCTCCCAAGTGCTGGGCTATAGGCGTATGCTACCACATCTAGTAAGCTCTGTCTCTTTCTCTCTCTCTCTGTCTGTCTCTGTCTCTGTCTCTCTCTCTTGAGACAGGGCTTCTCTGTGTAACCCTGGCTGTCCTGCAACTCTCTCTGTAGACCAGGCTGGCTTTAAACTTACAGAGATCCTCTTGTCTCTGTCTCCCAAGTGCTGAGACTGAAGGCATGAACCACCACTGCCTAACTAAGGTATTATTTCTTCTTAAACACTGAACTGTCTTCCTAAGATGGGAACAGTGATAAATACCTGTAAATTCCAGCACCAGGGGTCTCCAGTGGAAGGATCGGGAGTTCCGGGACAGCCTGGACTATAAAGCACGATCTAGTCACAAAACAAAGTAACTCCACAGGAATTATTCAGTGGGCAGGGAGCTCCTGTTAGCATATGCTTCTAGGCTCTTCCTCCTCCTGCTTCTATAAATGTTGTCCTAGAAGGCCCAGGCCACGCCTCTTCTTGTGCTGTGGTCTTCCCTACTTCTTCCTGAGAAGGCTGGGGACATCATCAAGCAACCCTCCTTTTCTGTCTCTGCAGCCTATGCTTTGTCTGCTGATGAGAGGTGACAGGTCCCTCTCTGGGCCCTGTGGCCCAGCCCCGTCTCCAAGCTCCACTGTGTAGACACTTTGTGTGTTCAGGTGTACACCCCACATTAGGTCCGGGAACTTTACCTCGGCTCACTCTGCTCCAAGCGTGGTCCCCTCTGTAGACAAGCTTTCTGCTTCCTCCTGCCTGCAAGCCATCCCTGGGCCCAACACCTGCAACGCCCTCCCTTTCTCTCTGCTAAATCAAGTAAATGCCCTTTGAATAACGTGTTAACTATCTCCCTTCCTCCGGAAAACCTTCCCCAAATAACCCGTGAACAGTGTTCTCCCCTCACTCCGAACACCTTGGATACTATAACAGGATGGGGCTCTCTGTTGCATGTGCTTGTGTGAGTTAAATGTCTGTGCGTCTAAATAATAATAATAATAATAACACTTAGTGTGTGTGTGTGTGTGTGTGTGTGTGTGTGTGTGTGTGTGTGTCACAGAGCACACATGGAGGTCAGAGGCCAGTTTGTGGGAGTTAGTTCTCTCCCTCCACCATGTGTAACTCAGATCATCAGGCATGGTGGCAAGTGCCTTCACCTGCTGAGCCATCCTGCCAGCCTATCTACCGCTGTTAGGTACTTTAAAGGTCATCCCTTCTCAGGGGACCATGTCACTGCTTCCCAGTAGTAAGTCTTGCACAGGCTACTGACCAGCTGGCAGCTTTATTGTGAGGAAGGTGACTGGGTCAGGCTTAGTACATAGGAGGAAGCTGGGGCAGTGTCAGGTGTGGGGGCTGCTGGGACCTTATGCAGGGTGACCACTTGTGACTTGCTGTGGAAGCATGGCCCCTTCTAATCATGCTCTACAAACTGGAGGCTCACAATCAGGGGTTGTAGATCGTGTACAGACGTGGTCAAATGTCAAAACAGTTTGTAGGGCCCAGGCTCTCCGCACTGCCGAGAGATGAGGCTGGGCTGTTTAGGTGTTCCTATTTGGCTCAGCACATGATCCTTGACCGTTTTTGGTGGCTTTACATTCAGAGATGCCAAGATCAATGTACGTTTGCTGCTTAGTCTGGCTGGCGACAAGGTCCAGAATAACCTTTAGGAGCCTCCCAGCCCAGCAATTTGTTTGTTTGTTAATTGTTCTGGTTTGGAAAATGAAAATCCCTCCCTGCCAGCAACCAATTTACCAAAATAAACAAGATTTTTGCTTTTTTATGACAAAGACTATTCCTGAATGCCAACTTGGGGCTGCCAGATTGCAGTTTCAAGTAGGGGCAGCCAGAGGACTTGCAACTTGCAGGTGATTGATGGCAGATGCACGAAGAAAACTTGGTCAAGACAGGTGGAGCAAAGTGTTTCCCAGGAGTTCCTGCTTCACCCCAGACTTCTCTGCCAATGAATCTTCACAGCCTTGGCTCCACGCTTTGCTTGTATCCATTGCAAGCAACTCTGGTTTTCCTCCCTCCTGTTTGGTTTATTTACAGCCCTCTCCTGAAGTCGTGCAGTCTGGCTTTGCTTCCAAACAATGCCGATGCCCAGTGGCGTAGTTCTAATTTCTCAAAGGGTGTCAGACTCCCCAGGCTTAGCGTTACAGATGGTTGTACGGCACTGTGTTAGTGCTAGGAACAGAATTTAGGCTCTATTAAGAGTACTCTTGCCAGGCGGTGGTGGTGCACGCCTTTAATCTCAGCACTTGGGAGGCAGAGGCAGGCGGATTTCTGAGTTCAAGGCCAGTCTGGTCTACAGAGTGAGTTCCAGGACAGCCAGGGCTATACAGAGAAACCCTGTCTTGAAAAACCTTAGCCAGGTGAGGTGGTATATACCTTTAATCACAGCACTCAGGAGGCAAAGGTAGGTAGATCTCTGAGTTCGAGACCAGCCTGGTCTACAAAGAGAGTTCCAGGACAAGAGTGCTCTTAATCACTGAGCCATTTCTCCAGCTCCCTTATCATTTATTTTTTGAGACAAGGTCTTATTCCATAGTTCAACCTTGACTGGAACTACTCACTGTGTAGTCAAGACTAGCCGCAGACTCATTGCAAACCTCTTGCCTAAGCACCTTGAGTGCTGAGAGTACAGATATAAGCCACCATACCTGCTTTAACAAAATTTGGATTGCCATATTATCTGCCTGCCTGCATTTCTTCTCCCTCCTTCCCTCTTTCCTTTCTTTCCTTCTTTCCTTCTTTTCTTTCTTTCTTTCCTTCTTTCTTTCTTTCTTGTTTAGTTTTTAAAAAAAAGTCTTATGCCGGGCGGTGGTGGTACACGCCTTTAATCCCAGTACTTGGGAGGCAGAGACAGGTGAATTTCTGAGTTCGAGGCCAGCCGCCTGGTCTACAGAGTGAGTTCCAGGACAGTCAGGACTACACAGAGAAATCCTGTCTTGAAAAACCAAAAAAAAAAAAAAAAAAAAAAGTCTTATTTTGTGTGCATGAGTGTTTGCCTGCACCTGTCTGTGCAACACATGAAGACCTGGTGTCTGTGGAGGCCGGAAGAGGGTGCTGGATTCCCGGGAACTAGAGTTATAGAGGTTATGAGCCTCCATGTGGATGCTGGGAACTAAACGCAGGCACTCTGCGAAGGCAGCAAGTGCTCTTACATGCTGAGCCATTGTTACAGCCCCACCCCCACCCCACCCCACCCCCTGCTTTCTGAGTGCATTTACTTATTTTTAATTAATTTTATAATAATTAATATATAACTAGAACATTTCTCTCATCCCCCTTGACCCTCCAAATCTTTCCACAGACTCCCCCTTGCTCTCTTTCAAATTCATGGTGTGGTCATTTATTGTTTAATGCATGCATACATGTATGTACATATATGCTCCTAAATACGACTTGTTCCATCTTTACAGCATTACTTGTACGTGTGTTTTCAGGGCTGACCATCTGGTAGTGAATCAGCAATGGGAGGCTCTTCCCTGGGGAAGACTACTTCTCCCACACTCAGCATTCCTCCGTTGCTGTCCTTGTGGGCTCTCCGAGATCCACTTTGGCACGCTCTGTGGTGTCATCCTTGTTCACGCTCACGTGTGGGGGTGTCATTTTGGTGAGACTTTATGGGTGTAGCTTGTAACATTATTAGGAGACACAATCTTTCAGCAAATTCCCTGATCGCCTGGCTCTTATAATCTTTCCGTCTCCCCTTCTGCAATGTTCCCTGGGCCTTATGTGTAGGAGTGTTCTGTAGATGTATACATCAGGACTGGGCTTGACAACTCTACATTTTGATTGGTTGTGGTTTTCTGTAGTAGCTCCCATGTATTGCAAAGAGAAGGTTCCTGACTACACTTACAGTTCTAGGGGGTACGTCCATGCATGACCAGCAGGGAACATGACAGAGAACTGGAACTAGGAGCTGAAGCAATGGCTGAGAGCTTACATCTGATCCACAAGTGGAAGGCGGAGAGCCCTTCTGCTGTTTTAAAATAAGATTTATTTCTGTTTATTTCCGTGTGTGTGCATTTGTGTGAGTGTGAGCTGTGTGTGTGTGTGTGTGTGTGTGTGTGTGTGTGCCTGAGGAGACCAGAGGAGAATGTTAGATTCCTGGAGCTGGAGTTGCAGGCAGTGAGTGGTGTGAGCCTCATGTGGATGATGCTGGACATAGGCGTCAGATCCTCTACAAGAGTGTCGAGTGATCTTAGCTGTAGAGCCATCTCTCCAGCCTTTTGCTTTTTGAGACCATGTCTCATGTAGCCCAGGCCAGTTTCAAGCTTGTTGTGTAGCCAAGGATGACTCTGAACTCCTGACCCTACTGATTTTACCTCCCGGATACTGGCATTGAAGACATATCCCACCACACCCAGATCTTTCTTTTTAATAATTTCTTTTCATTTGTTTATTTTGCCTATTGGTGTTTTGTGGGCTTTTGCTATGCGGGACTCTTAGCTCCCTACGTGTTCCTTATGGGTCTCATTCTTTCAGCTCAGAGCTGTTTCTCCAGTAACTGATTAGAGGTTTGCTCTCTCTCCCTCCTTCCTCCCAGGAGGAACGGGAGGCTCGGTGGCTGTGGATCTGTAATAAGGAGCTGCTGAAAGTTGGCAAGGTTGTGCTCAGGTAGCACACGAAGTGGAGGGCTTGGGGGAGGGAGTGACAGCAGCCAGGGACCCTTAGAAAAGACTTGGGAGAGTTAACAGAGCACATCCTTCTTCCTCCCAGACCCTGCAGAGAGCTAGGCTCAGGGACCACACTCTACCTCTAGGAACCTCTCAGGCTTAGATCCCTTGTTGACTGTGGATTAGGAGAGGAAAGGAAGGCCCTCCCCCAGTACTCCCCATACACCTCCTGCACCTCCTGCTTTCACTTCCTGGTCCTCATGGCTTTGCCAGTTGGGTATCTCCCAGAGATTTTATCTGCAGGTATTTTATCTACTTAGATCCCAGGAATTCCTTGGGCCAGACAGAGGGCCGGCATTGTGCATGGGTTTAAGGTGCCTAGTGTTTAAACAGACAGAGCTTCAAGGGGCTCACGTTTTGCTCCTGGGGTCAAGGAAAACAAAGATAACATTGGAACCACGAAGAGAATAATTTCCTTATAGACAACTCAGGAAATTTCATTCTCTCTCTTCTGCTTTTTTTCTCACTCTTGTCACCTCTACGTCTCCCCTCCCCCACCTGATTTATCCTGGAATCGTTTGAGCACAATACCTCATGGTGCCTCTTTATCTAGATCATTCCCAGAGAGACAAAGAAGTGGCCTCAAGTGTCTCTGGAGTGTCTAGGCAGAGAGGAATCTAGATGAGATCTAATTAACAATTTACAGACTAGACCAACTGCGTTGTTTGCTGTGGGCTCTGTTATGAATGCACAACCACCAGGCACACTGTGCTGGGTTTCAGCGGGAGGGTCGAGTGGCACAAAGTGATCAGGAGCAGCTTTGCCTCTAAAGTGCCTGCTTTCTATGCATTTCTGGCATCACTTGGTCTCCAAAACTTCAGGCTGTACAGAGTCCTCGGGAATACAGTCATTTGAGGTGCTAATAGAAATAAGCTGAGAGGTGAGGCCTGATACCTACATCCACTGACACACAGATGCATGAATGTGCACACCACAAATATGCACCACACACACACACACACACACACACACACACATACACAATGTGTATATTTTAAATTATCTGTTGGAGTCATGGTATTAATGTCTTTGAAAAGCTCATTTGTGATTTCTGGGTTTGGCTATGGGATCTCATGTAACTCAGGATGGCCCTGAACTAGATTCTTAGCTCCAGCTAGACACGAACTCCTGCTACCCCGTCCATACTTCCCAAGTGCTGAGATTACAGGTATGTACCACACGGCACTCTCAGCTGAATTTTGATCATCCCAAGAAATTTACATTTTATTCTATATCACTACAGGTTTTACTGCAGATGAGCCTCCCTTGCTCTAACCCCTTGCTCCTCAAAGTCCAGCTGTAACTGTGAAGCAGCAGGAAAGTGGGTTCACACTATCCACTCTTCTTGACACATTAATTTACACCCAAGCGACACACATGTCCCAAGCATGAGATTTATACTTCCTGCCTGTTTAGTGAACCTCACAGAGAGAGGAGTAAGATGGCACAGGTCTGGATCCTCCCTACTCCCCAGGCACCTGCTAGCTCTAACCTTGCCGGGCAGTTCCAACATTTTCCTACCAGAACCTTCTATTCTCTCAAAGCCCACTGGTCTGAGAATCTTTCTCCCAACTTAGCTTCTTTCTGTGCCTTCCTTAGACAAGGCTCCCCGTCTGGCTCTGGCCCTGGTTTTTGTGTTTGGCGCTGTTCTGGCGTGTATGGTGTTGGTGTTTGGTGTTGTTTTGGACACATAACTATTCGAGCCCGGTGCAAAGAGTGGTAGAAGGAGAAGGCATTAATGATTTCATTTCCACTTTTGGACATTACCTTTTGGGTGTGTGTATGATGCACAAGTGTGGCATGTGCATGATGATGTCTGTTTGTGTGAGCAGATGTGGGTATCGGTCTTCCCCCTGCCCACCTTATTTCTAAGGTTTTTTATTGGTCACCTGCTCCCTAGATTCCAAACTGGACACTGGAAGCAATGTGATGTCCAAAACAGAAATGGTTTCCTTGTTTTGCCAAGCTTGGCACTGCATATGGGAAGCAGAAGCAGGAGAATTAAGAAGTTCAAGGCCGTCCGTAGAGTAAGTCTGAGGTTAGCTTGGGCTACATGAGACCTTGTCTTAAACATATGCACATATATAAAACCAACAAACAAGCCGGGTAGTGGTGGTGTATGCCTTTAATCCCACTACTTAGAAGGCAGAGGCAGGTGAATTTCTTTGAGTTCGAGGCCAGCCTGGTTTACCAAGCTAGTTTCAGGACAGTCAGAGATACACAGAGAAACCCTGTCTCACAAAACAAACAACACAACAGGAAAAAAAACAAAACCCTTATGCCCCAGTGATGCAAATAAGATGCCAGAGAAGACACTCACAAATGTATGTAGCTCTGAATTGTGCCACGAGACAGATAGAAGGAAGCTCTGAGAATTACAGACAAGTGCTTGACCCAGTCGGGGGAAAATGGTCAGGAAAGGCTTCCTGGAGGAAGAGACATTTCAGCAAAAGCACAGCTGGAGTTAGCAAGAAGAGGATGGAGTGAGGGCCCAGACTTGTGCAAGAGTTTCATGGCACCAGGCAGTGGTAGTGCACACCTTTAATCCCAGCGCTTGGGAGGCAGAGGCAGGTAGATTTCTGAGTTCTAGGACAACCTGGTCTACAGAGTGAGTTCCAGGACAGCCAGGGCTATACAGAGAGAAAAAAGGGGGGGGGGTCTCATATGGCTGAGAAAAAGGAGAAGAACCCAGAGAGGAACTGAAAGAAGACCACTGTGGTTGGAGCACAGACAGAACAAGGAGAAGTGGTATAAGACAGACTGGAAGAGGGTGGGGATCTGGATTCTGGAATTCAGATAGTTGATCATATCTGGATTCTGGAATTCAGATAGATGATCATAGCTGTGTGTGTATACTCAGTTGTCAAGCCAGGACAGAGCCAAATATGCTGACCTGTTCCAGAGTAAATAAAGTAGGAGGGACCTCAAGTAAAAATCAATTAGCTTAGACTAGGAGCTCAGTAGGATGTAAACCCATTCTTATAAATATTCTAGCCAGGAGTAGTGGCTTATGCCTATAATACAAGTACTCAAGGGCTGAGGCAGGAGGATTGCTAAGAGTTTGAGACTAGCCTGGGCTACCTACTAAGACCTTCTCAACAGACAAAACCATAGTTGGGGCTAGGTAGATGGCTGCCATGCAAGTAAAAAGGCCTGAGTTGGGAACTAGCATTTACATAAAAAAGTATTTAAGCCTGGCAGCAGTGGGGCACGCCTTTAATCCCAGCATGAAGCAAAAGCAAGTGGATCTCTGTGAGTTAGAAGACAGCCTGGGGCTGGCGAGGTGGCTCAGCGGGTAAGAGCACTGACTGCTCTTCCAAAGGTCATGAGTTCGGATCCCAGCAACCACATGGTGGCTCACAACCATCCGTAATGAGATCGGACGCCCTCTTCTGGTACGTCTGAAGACAGCTGCAGTAAACTACAACGGAGCGAGTGGGGCCGGCAGAGGTCCTGAGTTCAACAGCAGCCACACACGTGATGGCTTACAGCCATCTGTACAGCTACAGAGTACTCATACACATAAAATAAACAAACTAAATCTTAAAATAAAATAAAATAAAACATAAAAAAAAAAAAAAAAAAAAGAAGACAGCCTGGTCTACAGGGCAAGTTCTAAAACAGCCAGGGCTGCACAGAGAAACTGTCTCAACAAACAAAGAAACAAAGAAGCAAACAAACAAAAGTGTTTGTAACCCAGGGCTGGGGACCAGGGAGACAGGTGGATCCCTGACGCCCATTGGCCAGCCTTCCTAGATCTAGGTTCAATGAGAGACTTTGTCTCAAACAAAACAAAACAAAAAACTGGAGGGAAGTGATAAAGGAAAGCATCAAATCCTGACTTCTGGCTTCCCCATGTAGGCATGTACATTTGCATCCCTATGCGCGAGTGTACACCCGCCCCACACACACACACCACAGGGGAGAAAAATCTTAGAGAACAAGAGGCGGGGAACAGATTTGTTGAATGAAGGCCTGGGCTGGTGATGGGATGGATGGATGAAGATCAGGTTCAGTACTACACATCTTACTTCCCAGCCATTCTCCAAGCAGTAACCCCGCCTAGCTCCTTCTGTCCCAGAGCAGATCACCCATAGTGCTTCTTTCTTGTTGCCATGCCATTCTGCCACCCTTGACTGCCACGACACTGTCCTACTGCAGCAGTGATGGCTTGCTGCTGGCCTTTCTTTCCTGGATTCTGATCTCCTTAAAGGCAGGGACCATGCCTTGATTTAAAAAGAAAAAAGAAAAGAAAAGAAAAAAAAGTCTTCAATACCTAACATAGTTCATGGTATAGCAAAGGTGCCCAGTGAGTATTGGTTTATAAAGCCTCACATTGGGGTCAGTTATACCTTTAGTCCCAGCACTCGGGAAATAGAGGTAGTTGGATCTCTGTGAGTTTGAGGCCAGCCTGGTTTACAAAATGAATCTAGGACAGCCAGAGCTCCATTACAGGGAGGAACCCTGTCTCGAAAAAACAAAACAAAACAAAACAACAACAAAAAAACCCTCATGTTGGCCAAACTCAACCCTCAACTAGACTGCAGGCGGGCTGATCAAGATGGCTGAAGGACAGATACAATGGCCTAGGACTTCTGTATCCTCACAGGTCTGTTTTACAACAAAGTATCTAGCCAGGCTTGGTAACCCGAGATCTGAGTTCAGCACTGGGGAGGCTACATTGCAAGTTCTGGGACAGCCTGGGCAACTTAGCAAAATCCTGAGTCTAGCTAAAAGAGGATATAACTCCCTGACAGATACTTGCCTAGTACCTCATGATCCTGGATTCAGTGTTCAGCACCACCAAACAAAAAAATCATTTAAAATTTTACTTTTAATGATGTGTATGTCTATGTGTGAGTATGCGCATGTGAGGGGAGAAGTGAGTGGAGATCAGCTCCAGTCCTAAGCTGTACCCAAGTCCTCTTCAAGAGCAATACATACCTCTTAATGACCAAGTCACCTCTTCAGCCCTCCAATATCTTTATCTGTGATCGAATCTAGGTCATTGTTCTTCCTGTGCGGTTTCTGGGTTTCTGTGCATGAGCTCAGCTAGGTCCTCTAATCAACAAGACCCAAGGAGGAAAGCCCAAGGGACCGAGTTCCCAGCTCTCTCCTTTTCAAGCTACATGTGCACAAGCATCCTTTGTTTTGTCCGTACAGGAACTCTGTGAGGCATTTAGCTAAAAGGCTCAATGGCTGACACAAGATCTCACAGCCAATCGGCCGACCTAGGGCCTTCCCTCTTACCTTTCTCTAGTGTAAGCTCGAGCTTTCCATGTCAGCCACCCAGAAAGGGGACAGACAGTCCCGGGCTTCCATAGTCTAGGACAGTGGATCTCAATCTGTGGGTCTTGACCCCTTTGGGGGTCAAATGACCCTTTCACAGGGGTTGCATATCAGATACTTAAATTAAGAATTCATAACAGAGCAAAATGACAGTTATGGAGGAACAATGAAGATAATTTTCTGGTTGGGGGTCATGACAATGTGAAGCACTGTATTAAAGGGTCACAGTACCAGGGAGGTTAGAACCACCGCTCTAGGAGACACTCCAGAGCTCTCTGGGCTTTGTTCCCACTGAGTCATGCGTTGGCAGGCCTGGTGGGAAGCGGCAGGGGCCCATCACAGGCTGCCGACATTGACTACACCACAGGGAGACAGCTGCATGAGCCAGATGTGCCTCCTGTCACCCGCTCACAGACATGATATGACTTATAGCTATGGAGCCAGAAGCCTCACTGCACCCTAGGCAGAAGCCACAGGGACTGGAGGCTTCGTGTGCTGAAGATACAGCCAGAAGGGGAGCGAAGCTATGGCCAGGGAGCTTTGAGGCCAGCTGGACATGAGGCTATGTCATCAGCAAGTCTCAGAGGTTTATGACAGTTGGCTTCCAGAAGATGTGAGCTCCAACCTTTCTCTAGAACTGCCTACCTGGGATAGGGCACTTTAGTGTCCTTCTTCATGAGAATGAAACCAAGCCAGCTGCTCCTCTTTCTATCACTTTTGGAGACCAGAGTACTAGAGTGTTAAATGGTCCAATTCAAATTAAAAAAAAGAAATGTCACTTGTCCCCCATAAAGACATTTATGTAAATAATCCCTGAGTGCCAGGCATGGTGGTGTATACCTGTAATCCTAGAATCTGGGAGATAGAGACAAGAGGATCAGAAGTTCTGGGTCATCCTCAATTACACAGAGTACAAGGACAGTCAGGGCTATATGAGATAGTCTTGAAAAATAAATAGGAAAAAAAAATGCCGATCACTGACTGAGTTCTGGGCATTTACTCGATGCCCATATCTGTGACTCTAGGCCTCTGTCAGCTTCCATGGCTGCAACCTTCCTTCCTCACCAAGGAAAATGATTCTAATGCCAATAGAACTCCTATGAAAGGCAGTGAGAATTCTCGCTCTGTTACAGCTGAGGATACCAAGGCCCTGTGAGGGATCCATAGTCAATGAACTGGACAGAGTTGAAGGTAGGGAGCTGAAAACCCACCTAAAATTCAAACTGTAACTAATGACTACTTCTCAAAGTGAAATCCTTCTCCAGAGATTCTGGGGGCATCCGTGTCTCTGGTGCTAGGCTTCCTAGGCTGTAAACCCCCTTGGGAGGGATTGGGACCAACAAAACTCCAGCAGACGGTCAGAATAGGAGAAAGAATCAACACCACATCTCAAGAGACCTGAAGAGGCAGGCCACAGTTCTCTGAACTGAACATCAGGTGGTCTCATAGATGTCTCCTTAGCCCCAGCCTCGGTCCCAAGTTTCTCTGGATTCCTAAGCTTTATGTCGTCCTTACATGTCCATGATCTCTGTCTGTCTGTCTGTTATGCCCAAATATCACCTTAGGATTCCAGTGAACCCTAAGTAGTTCATGCTCGCAGAGACCTGGTGGGACCTAGCTGGATCCCTTCAGTCTCTACATTTAGGGCAGCAGTGGTTAACGGCACAGCCACTACGAAGCTTTCTCTTTGTTCTCCCTTTGCCACTAACCAGTGACTTAAGAGTCACTTCCTTTGGTTGTGAAACACAAGAACCTTATGACCATTGCTCAATTCACTGAGGATCTCTCGTCAAATTGTGGATTTTATACTCTGATCTGCCTGACAGAGGAATGGGGTTGCATGGGGTGCAGGAAGCAGCGTGACGTGTTTCTCTCACGCCGAGAACAGACTGCTGCAGCTGGCCTGCCCTTCCGCTTTCTGATCTGGGACACCAAGTTTCTCTGCCTTGTTCGAGGCCAGCAGCCATCTGTTTTGCCTGCCAAGTTGCTCAGTGGCCTGACCCCTCTGGCAGTCAGAGTTAAGCTGATCCCTGCACCTGCTGGCTGCTTGGCTAGAGCATATGGTTTGTGGAGAGGGGTTTGCCAGAGAAAGCATATTTTTCCTCTCAGAGACCCTGGTGAGGAGGGTGGTAATGTTGGCATGCCAAGCCTGCTGCAGAATCTATGCCTTTACTGTCCATAGGGACAAGTACTTGTGCTCTGTGACCACTGAGGGCAATGAGCAGACAGGTCAGGGACACTGGAAGATCTGGCCTCTCACATGTGTCGTTCACTCTCTGGTGGGACCCTCATTGATGCAAGCTTCTTGGTTCCTCCAAGTCTTTTCAGCAACCAAATCCCTGGTCTGGAGAACATGGTAGGTTCCTATGGCAATGAGCCTTTTAGTTGTTTCCATGGCAACGAACACTCAGACCATCTAGTTGCTAGTCAACTGACAGCTGTAAGTGAATCAGATTCAGTTTATAAGCTGAGGGTTAGGCCCAGGCCTCCTCTGGAGAGGAAACTCCTCTCAAGACTTTCAGTCAATATTTGGGGGACCCACAGCCACTTTCTACTTCGTTTCGCACAGCAAGATCCATTCACATCCCCAACACACACCACTGAGCATCCAGGCCTTCCCGCATCACACACACTAGTCTCTTCTCCTGGTTCTCTCTCTCCTCAGAGTGCCTCTGGGGGAAGCACCCTGTTATTTCAAATGACACCCTCCTGATTCTGTGGCAGTGTTGTTCCTACATACCACAACTTTGTCCCTAAACCAGTCCATTGTGGGGACACTGTTCTTGGATTCTCTAAAGAAAATAGTTATCCAAAACTGTATTCCTTTCATTGACATCACCCACTTAAGTCTGCTTTATCTGTCACTGTGTCACTGTGAATCGTGGCCATGTTTCTTCCTTCTCTCCTTCCCAACTTCCTTCCTTGACAAGATCTCAGGTAGCCTAGTCTGGCCTCGAACTTCCTATGTAGCCAAGGATGCCCTTAAATCTATCCTGTAGCCTTTATGGCCTAATGCTAGGATGACTACTTATTAGTGTGTATTTGGTGAGGATACCAGTTTGCCACTGTTCTTGTATGGCAGTGACAACCTTGGATGTCAGTCCAAGTTTAAGACAGGAACTTGTTTGCCACCCCATACAGCAGACAGGCTGGTGCATCCGGCTTCCCTCCCAACCCCCCAGCTTTATTTATTTTAGGTCTATGGGTGTTTTGTCTGCACGTTAAGTCTGCTTAATGTTCAGGCTCTGCTTCTCTGTCCACCTCGGGTGACCAGAGTGACTTCAGATCAGGTAGCTGTGAGTGCAGCAAGAACAGACTCTTGGGAGACAGTTCCAGTGAGACAGCTCAAACGGTGGTGGTGGTGCTGGTGGTGGTGGGAACAAAGGCTACTTCAACCTTTGGGGGTGGGTAGGGAATTTTGGAGGGAATGTATATCATTGGCCTGGGGCAGGGAGCTGGGGATGTCTCATTTGCATAAGGAAGAGTTCCAGGTGCTGCTGGACTTGGAGAGGAAGCGTGACCTGGCTACTTGGCTATGCCGTCTCCTCCAGGGGTGTCTGGTCCCCCAGATGTGCAGTTACAGGGAGCTATGGGCCACCATGTCCTCTGGAAGAGCAGCCAATGTACTTAACCACAAGGCCATCTCTTCAGCCCTACATCTAGCTTTGTTAGTAAGTTCCCAGGATCAAAGGACAGGGTGGACAGGGTCTCACACTTATTACCCATTAAGCCACATATCTCTAGCCCTCACTATTTCTTCACACACACACACACACACTTCAAAATCAAGAATCTGAAATTATTCCACCCATTGATTTTCATTAGTATGAAGATCAGACCATAACAATGGGGGTCTTGAGATTTACCTGCCTCAGAACCCGTAAGGGAAGAGTGGATCTAAGACTCAAGGCTTGCACAGAGACCGGCATTAGAAAGCGCAGGACCCTTTGTGTCCGTAGGATTCAAGGCTTCTGCGTTAATGACTGTGAACTTTCTAAAGGGATGACCTTTCAAACTAATCCTCCCACGGGAGACTACCTATCTCATAACTGCAGGCTCCAGTGAGCCTCCCGGTGGCCGCTGAGCAAACAGGCCTAAGGTGCTGGGTCACTTTCTGTTCTGATTAGGACACAAAGACACTAACAGAGCTTCTCCCTGCCCCCTCCCCCAATTTTTTTTTTTTGGGGGGGTTTGGGAGCTGTTAGGTGCAGACCTAAAAAGGCAAGAAGAATCTGTTGGGAATAGGGAGTTGGCAAACATAGAAGTGAGTTTCTCCTGGCCCCTCAGCAAGCTCCCACACAAAGACGATAGCTGTGTTTTTCTGAGACACATTACCATACATCAGACTGAGCCTCCGGATTTTCCTATTTCTAGACAAAAAGAGCAGCCTAGCACAATGGCTCACACCGACAGCGTGTATACTACACACCCTGACTCATGTGCTTTACATGCCTCATTTCACTTCACACTGTGCTACCATTGTCCCTGGTCGATGGATTAGGAGAGTCAAAATTGAAGCACGGAGAGATGAAATCATTTACAGCTCACATTCACAGCTGAATAATTGGAGGAGCCAAAATGTAACCACGGGCAGTTGGGAGCAATGACCTCAGCAGGTAACTACGTTTGGAGTTCACATGATTCTGACTCATAGAGTCTACATGGGAAGACAGGGTGGGCCCAGTGTGAAAGAATACACAAAGGACCCCAGTTAGTACAGTGGGTGAACTGGCCGCCGCTAAGAACTTCATTACTGACCCATCACTGCCCCCTGGTGGTTTGCCTGGGAAACTCACAGGTGAACAAATGCAAGGATCTAGCGCTGCTGGGATTCTCTGAATCGGGACATATACTGGCAATCCTAGCACTTGAGGTAGAAGTAGGAGGATCAGAAAGTCAAGGTTCTCCGATACATGGCAAGTTCAAAGCCAGTCTGAGATACATCAGACCTCATCTCTAGTGTGTGTGTTCCCTACAACAAACTACAATCCACGGCCACCTGTCATTTCAAGATTTAATCAATGGAACCGTCACCAGCTGATGTCCCCTCTCCCCCTCTCTCTGAGACTAGGTCTCATTTAGCCAGGCTGGTCTTGAACTCATTTTATAGATGGGGTCGGTCTCAAACTTGCAGCAATCCTCATGCCTCTGCCTTCTAGTGCTGAGATTATGAGTCTGGGGAGGAGTGGAACGACAGAGGGGCTGGTGTGGAACTCACGACCCTTCTGCCTCATCAGTGGAGCCTACTTCTTTATTTTTTGTTTGTTTGTTTGTTTTTTCGAGACAGAGTTTCTCTGTGTAACCGGGGCTGTCCTGGAACTCACTCTGTAGACTAGGCTGGCCTCGAACTCAGAAATCCGCCTGTCTCTGCCTCCCAAGTGCTGGGATTAAAGGCGTGCGCCACCACCGCCCAGCTTTCTTTCTTTATTTAAATGGATCTCACTATGCTGCTTGGACTGGCTTGGAACTCATATCCCTCCTG
The DNA here is from genome assembly GCF_008632895.1 of Mastomys coucha. Classification (NCBI taxonomy): domain Eukaryota; kingdom Metazoa; phylum Chordata; class Mammalia; order Rodentia; family Muridae; genus Mastomys; species Mastomys coucha. The sequence continues at coordinate 99,768,931 of NW_022196912.1, forward strand.
CCTCTTAGAGCCACCGTCTCTTCTTCCCTTCCCTTTCTAGGGTGCCCCATCAGGGCACGTGATGTCCTTGTCACCACGCCTCCTCAGGTGTCGCAGTTTACTAGGTGGTGTCTGCTGCTTCAGGCATGCTTGGCAGTGTAAGTGCAGCAGCGCAGAACACGGCCACTTTCTATGGATAAGGTCTAGCTGGTTAAAAAAAAAATAAAGATGAGGAAAAAGGGGTGTCTGGGAGTCCTGTGAGTCAAATCTTCTCTAGCGCTTCGGAAGTGGACTTAGGAGACTGTCATCTGCAAGAAGCAGGCAACCACAGACTGAACCCAAACACAGGAGTGGCAAGTTAGAATTTATGGAGTGGCTCAGTCTCACGTGCAGAGAGAGGATACCGACGAACACTGTTAAAAAACAAAACCAAGCACCTGCAACCAAGTATTGGCTTTAATGAAAACTACCAAAGAACAAGAGCTAGCCACAAAGACGCAGCCACTCAGAGCTAAATTTCTGCAGCAGAACTCCCCTCAGCAGGTCTCTGGACACCCTGGAGAGCTAGTCGCTACTGTGGAAGCACTGGGGCTGAGCGGACAATGGAGCCTCATCAGACTGATAAGCCAGGTGCTCGGGACTCAGGAGGCACTTAGAAACAGGGGAGGTAATAATACCCCCAGCCAGCCAGAAGAGTCTGGGAAGCCATCCTTCACAGTGGATCAATAGCCCTGGGTCAAGTTATCTGTCATCCCTAAGCAACCCCGTCCCATCCTGTCTGGTGGGACCTGCTGTACCCCAACAGCAAACAGCCATGGACACTAATCTCATCTCTCCAGTTTCCCTTTTCCCTCCCAAACCCTCCACAAAGGCTACCTCGGGGGAACAATGGGCTCTGAGCTCTCAAGAGTGGCAGGGTTGCAAGTGCTTTTTTGGAGGTTAAAAGGCATAACACAGCATTCTTGAAATTCTGTTCCTCTTATGGCACTGATTCCATTTCAGGTCTGATTTCTGTCTCTTCCCCCCCACCCTCCGTCCACGGCCTCTCACCCCACACAGACACAGGGCGCCAAGGAGCTGCCTAGCTTGTGATTTCTACTGGGATCTCCCAGCAGAAGAGGTTATCCTTTTTGTCATCTTGAAGTGTCCATTCCACCACCAGTTTTATCTGGAAAAAAGAAAAGGAGTTGGGAAACATGAAACCGGAACCTTGATTTTTATCCGTAATTGGCTTAAGCGTGCACTTTCAATTCTGATTCTTTCTTTTTAAGTCCTATCTGTCATCTTGAAGCCAGAACACAATAGCTCACTACCTTCGATCTTAAGCTCAGAAGAGTGAACCCTGTTAGGCAACAGTATCATCCAACCTAGTCCGGTTTATGAATGCAATCTTTCGAGTGTGTTATCTTCCCCCCTCTTCTTTCCTGTTTACATTTTTTATGTGTATGAACATTTGTCTGAATGTGTCTATGTGCCCCTGAAAAGGGCATCAGGGGTTCCGTGGTACTGGGGATGGTTGGGAGCTGCCTCTTGGGGCTGGGAACTGAACCCTAGGTCTTCTGCAGGGGCACAAGTGCTCTTAGCCACTCAGCCATCTCTCTAGCTCCTCCTTTCTGTTTTCTTTTTAGAAGATACAGTCTTGTTAGCTAGCCTACATTAGCCTTGAATTTACTATGTAGTATGGTCTTAAATTTGTGGTAATCCCCCTACTTCAGCCTCTTGACTATTGGGATTATAGGTGGACCACCACACCTGATTATCAAACGTAATTCTAAAATCCTTCTCTTTTCTTCTTTTTCTTCCCTCCCTCCCTTTGTTGAAACAGAGTTTTTGTTACCCAGCTTTAGCTGACCTAGAACTTGCTATGTAAGCTTGGGTTGACCTCAAACTTCTGGACCTCCTGTCTCCAACTCTTGAGTGCTGGGATTACAGGTGTACATTACTGGGGTTCATTCTTAGATCAGAGGCATATAAATAGAGTCTCATAAGATTCCTCAGTGTAAGGAAACTCTCTTGTTAGTTAGAAATGGAAATGGCCGAGCACAAGGTTGGTCCGAAGCAGTGGTCCTTGGCTTGTGGGCCATGACCCCTGGGGAGTTGTCTGACCCTTTCACAGGGGTCACCCAAGACCACGGGAAAACACACATTTACATTACGATTCATAGCAGTAACAAAAGTACAGTTATGAACTAGCAATGGAAATAATTTTCTGGTTGGGGTCACCACAACACGAGGAAGTGTGTTAAAGGGTGGAACCACTGGTAAGGTTGAGAACCACTGGTCCAAAGACATGTGTAACTGGATAATCTCAAGGATGACCACCCTGGGAAGCCAAAGAGTTTCATTTAACTTCCTTAGACTATGGTGTCCCCCACCTCCTAACCCCCATTCCCCTCTCCTCTCCCTGTCTTGTTTCTTCTAACACAGGTTCTCACATCAAAGCCCAGACTGGCTTGGAGCTCACCATACATCCCAGGCTGTTCTGAATGCACAGTGATGCTCCTGCCTTACCTTTCTGAGGGCTAGGATTACAACACCACCATGCATAGGTCTTGACATGATTTCTGATCATCTCTCATTTGGGATCGCCACCTTGACTCACTACATCAAAGCTATGAGCTGTGTTGTTGTTGGTATTTTGTTTCTTTTTTTTTTAAAGATTTATTTATTATTATATGTAAGTACATGGTTGCTGTCTTCAGACACACCAGAGGAGGGCGTCATATCTCATTATGAATGGTTGTGAGCCACCATGTGGTTGCTTGGATTTGAACTCGGGACCTTTGGAAGAACAGTCAGTGCTCTTACCCGCTGAGCCATCTCACCAGCACCCGGTATTTTGTTTCTTAAGACATAGTCTCACTTCTTCATCCCAGGCTAGCCTGGACCTCTAGAATTCACTGGATGGCTTAGGCTGGCCTTCAACCCATAGTGATCCTCCTGTCTGAGCTTTCTATGTGTTGGAAGTATGAGAGAGACATTGTCCCTTCTAATTGTGTAGGTTTTTTTTTTTTTTAGACAATCTCACTATGTATCGCTGCCTGCTGAGCACACGGGGATTAAAGGTGTTTACCAACAGCTTTTTTTTCCTTTTTTAAAAAAAAAGATTTAATGAGCTACTAGGACCAGTGGTGTGGATGGGTGTTTTGTCAGAAAATATTTAAGAGTACCATGTGCATGTAGTGCCTTGGTACACCAGTAGAGGGCATTGAATCCCCTAGAACTGGAGTTACAGAAAGTTGTGAAGGGTTATAAGGCAGCTGGGAACTAACTTTGGTCCCCTAGAAGAGCATCAAGTGCTCCTAACCGCTGAGCCATCTCTCCAGCCCCCACTTCTTTTATTTTTTTTAAAGATTATTTATTTATTATTTATTATATGTATTATATGTATATGTATATATATGCATGTATATACATATATATGTATATATATGTATATATATTATATGTATATATATATATGTAATATTATTATTATTATTTATTATATGTAAGTACACTGTAGCCATCTTCAGACACTCCAGAAGAGGGCGTCAGATCTTGTTACAAATGGTTATGAGCCACCATGTGGTTGCTGGGATTTGAACTCAGGACCTTCGGAAGAGCAGTCAGTGCTGTTAACCACTGAGCCATCTCTCCAGCCCCCACTTCTAATTCTAATCAAGTAGCTCTTTATTCATAGGGAAAAAGTGTTCCTTCCTTGATTTTTATCAAGGTTCCTCTCTAACTTGAGCACTCCAGCCCCTCCCCCCAGAAAAGGGATGGGGAGTCTCCAACAACCCTTAAACCAGGGGTTCCCAATCTTCCTAATGCTGTGGCCTTTTAATACAGTTTTCATGTTGTGGTGACCCCCAACCGAAAAATTATTTTTGTTGCTACTTCGTAACTGTAATTTTGCTGCTGTCAAGAATCATAATGAAAATACCTGTGTTTCCCATGGTCTTAAGTGACCCTCGTTAAAGGGTCATTTAGCCCCCAAAGGGGTTGAGAACCACTGTCTTATATTTTGGTTGTGAGCCTAGTCTTTAACGGCTGAGCCATCTCTCCAGTCCTGAGGACCACTGTCTTAAAGACTATTGATATTTTAGTCTTCTAGAATGCCTGTTAATTACTTCCCCCATCCCCACCCCCACCCCCCCTTTTTTTTTTGGTTTTTCAAGACAGGGTTTCTCTGTGTAGCCCTGGCTGTCCTGGAACTCACTTTGTAGACCAGGCTGGCCTCGAACTCAGAAATCCACCTGCCTCTGCCTCCCAAGTGCTGGGATCAAAGGTGTGCGCCATAACCGCCTGGCAATTACTTCCCTTTTCTAGAAGACATTACATCTGGGTTCTACTTGGCTTCCTTTAAAAATAAAAAAGTAACACCTGTCAAAATTAATGACATATGTCTGTAATTCAAGAATTTGGGAGGTTGAGGCAGGAGAACTGCCTTGAGTTCAAGGCCAACCAATCTGGGCTACCTACCAAGTAAGAGCTTGTCTGAACACAAACAATTCTAGAACAAAACAACAAAGTAGCCCTTTATTTATGGGGGAAAGCAACTGCTTTATGTCCTTCATTTCTATCATGATCCCTATTGAGGGGACACCACTCTAGCACCTGTGGAGAGGGAGTACTCAAAGCCGGCTTGTGGGTGGAGGGGTGCATAGCTCCATAGACACACTGAAGTGCTAAGGGATCCTGCTCTTTTGTCCAACATGGAGGAGAGCCGGGCGGTGGTGGCGTACGCCTTTAATCCCAGCACTTGGGAGGCAGAGACAGGCGGATTTCTGAGTTCGAGGCCAGCCTGGTCTACAGAGTGAGTTCTAGGACAGCTAGGGCTATACAGAGAAACCCTGTCTTGAAAAAACAAACCAAACAAACAAACAAAACCAGAATGTGGAGGAGAAACTAGGCTCCTGAAGATGCTGCTGAGATAGCTTAGACCTTTAACTATTTGTTACCTGGCTAAAATCTTTTAACGCTGCATGGGCTTTGGACTTAGGAGACTTACCTCTAAATCCAGGTGCTAAGACTCCTTGGTCAAGTGGGCCTGGACTCCGTATTACATAATATCAGAGGCTTAAAATTTTTCACTTGTAAATCCAAAATACTATCACCACTCCACAGGGAGGTGGTGAGGGCTAGGGCTATAAAAATGGCACCCTCACCGGGCGGTGGTGGTGCACACCTTTAATCCCAGCACTGTGGGAGGCAGAGGCAAGCAGATTTCTGAGTTCGAGGCCAGCCTGATCTACAGAGTGAGTTCCAGGACA
>NW_022196912.1:99774228-99793085 GCF_008632895.1 Mastomys coucha
AAAAAAAAAAAAAAAAAAAGGCACCCTCAGGTTCCTCAGTCCATCTCCTCTCCCTCGGGCCTTTTCAGCTCCACCCCCAGCTCTTTGCCCCAGTCTCTGCTTCTCACTCCCAGCCTCCAGAAGTCTGACCCAGCCCCAGGGCCTGGTGTTCTCAGCCATAGGGTCACTTACAGAGGGGTATTCACTCTTCACCGGAAGCTTATTCAGGTAGCTGTAGACCTTGTCTTTCTGGATGGGGCAGCTGATTCCACTCTTGCAACCGTCAGGCTGAGGAATAGGGAAGTAGATCGGGACCCCTGCCAGGATGCCGTGGACCGAGGCCGTGCTGTTCTGGGACTGAGTGCCTAGGAAGACAGCGAGTCAGGCGGAAAGGCAGTTGTGGATTTGTGGATTCTAAGTCAAGTCGTCAAATACATCATCAAATGTTGGGAAGACACCAGCAGATCAGGGAGTCCCCAACTGTGGTTGTCTCTATCCCTATGTGTGTGGGGAGCCGCAGCTGCCACCCTAGATATATATTGAACACCTGGTCTCCAGCCAGAGCAGAGAGCATTGATAATCAAGCCCTTAGTTGGAGAAGCTGAGTGCCTCTAGTTTATGATGCAAGCTGGCATGATTTCTCGTAGCCTATTATGCTTTGCCACGTAGCTGATGCTGATTGGGACCAGGGAAAGTATTTAACCCACAAGGGCTGGGGGCTGGATATAATAATTAGGAGTAAGTATGTAGGGAATAGAAGAAAGAATAATAATTAGGAGTAAGTATGTAAGGATAGAAGTAAGTTGTAAGGATAGAAGTAAGATGTAAGGATAGAAATAAAATAGAAGTAAGATGTAGGAATAGAAGTAAGATGCATGTAAGAATAGGAGTAAGTAAGATGTAGGGATAGGAGTAAGTAGGAAATAGGAGTAAGAAGAAAGTAGAAAGATGTAAGAAGTAATACAAAGATAGAAATAAGTAAGATGTAAGAAGCAAGATTACAAGGTCCCTAATTAAACTGCATGGGGAAGAGCTCATTGTTGCCTCCTTATTTCTGGTAGACGGAAAGGCGGCCGACATATGTGCCACATTTAGCATCTAGCCCTGTCACTTGATGAAGGAAGCTGGTCTCTTCCCTCGCTCTCCATCAAGGGAATTGGGCTACTGGGACAGGTAACCTTTTCTCTCTCCCAGGCCCACTGACTTCTGTCAGCGAGTTTTAAGTGCCATGGTATAGCATGGCAGTGGCAGGTAACCCTTTGGATACTGTGTAAGATTAAAAAGGAAGCTCATTTCTCTATAGCCTCCACACTGCAAGATAAGCAGACGGGATATCAGTAGTGTTAGATTAGGGCAGCCAGTTATTACAGGAGTGAGGGTGCTCTAAGGAGACCATGCTGCTCCTTCCTCTGACTAGCAAGCTATGGAAACAATGTGTCCCAAGGAATTGGAATTCCCCTTGGAATTCCACGTTGGAGGAAGGGAAAAAGCTGAGCCTTGGTACCAGCAGATGAAGGAACTTGTCATGTAGGAATGTCACAGGGTTCTGACAACCTGGAGACAGGCCCGGAGCTTAGCTGAGGACAGATTAACACCTGCATCTTTTGCCTCCTATTTAAACCTAGGCCTGGCCAGTAACATGGAAGAGCTCACTAAGGTCCGTGACCTGGAAGAACTCTCTAAGCCTCTGGATTTGCTCGTCTTTCCAGTGTGACCACATGCAGCTTCCTTTCTCGACTTCCCAGCCTTTTTAATCAGCACACTGAGGACAAGGCTGCCAGGGCCCATGTCTCTCCAAACCTCCAGGAACATTATACACTGTTAGGGCATTTTGGAGATCTAGGATATCGGCTGGGTTTCATTTGTTTAATTTTTAAATAATAATAATGCCTAGATTACATTTAGTACATTTAGTTAGTGGGGGAGAGGTCACGGCATATGTACAGAGGTCAGAGGAGTCAGCAGCACTTGAGAGGCAGAGGCAGGCAGATTTCTGAGTTCGAGGCCAGCCTGGTCTACAGAGTGAGTTCCAGGACAGACAGGCCTACACAGAGAAACCCTGTCTCAAAAAAAACAACAAAAGCAAGCAAGCAAACAAACAAACAGACAGAACCGTCACTTGAGGAGGGAGCAAGGAAGAGCAAGCTGGGCGGGGAAGACTTGCTGCTCTTCCAGAGGACCTGGGTTCAGTTCTCAGCCCCTACATGGTGGCTTACAACAATCCAGAACTCTTAATTCTAGGGGATCCAACAGCCTCTCCTGACCCTTGTGAGCACCAGGCATGCACGTACTAAATATACACGCATACTGGCAAAAACTATAAAATAAACGTAAAAATAAAAACTAAAAAAACCCAAAGACATAATAACAATTATGAGACAGAACAAAACACCCCCCCACCCCCATTACTAGAATGTGTTGCACTGTCCACAGAACAGAAACAAAACTAACTTGTTCCACCGCTAGTCATAGAAACAGCTCAGATCCATGTGTCTGAGTGTCTAAACCGCATCTGCTTCTCAGTGCCTGGCCACCACCACTGTGCTTGCTGAGGTCATAGCTGTCATAACCTGAGGCGTCCCCGCCCGTCACTTCCCTGGCTCTCCTTTCCTGCTAAGCTTTGTTTCCTGGCAGTAACTACAACCTTCTGCCACAGAAAGCTGCTGCTGTTGCTGCTGCTGCTAGAGCCAGCACTGGTGGCTTGGTCTTGTGGGTTAGCTGAGCATCTTTTTAGCACCACAGGCGCCAGAGCTCCTTTCTGTCTCCAGAGCTTCCTCCCATCACAGGACGGATTACAGTAACTATCAAATTTGCTGCTGTGTCCACTGCCTCCAAAATGGCTTCTGGCTCCATTACAGCCACCCTCACTGGCATCATACACAGCACCGCCACCGCCGGAGCCATCATCGCCACTAACATTTTCGCCAAACCTAAACCTGCCATTGGTACCAAACCAACAGGCTTTTTGGTCGTGGTGATTCATTGTAGCAAGAGAAACTGTGACTGAGGCACTCACTACACCTGGACCTGGGCTGGTTCCATTCATCTTTCCAACCCTCCAGCCTCTGCCTCTCAAAGCACTGAGTTACAGGCACCTGTGGCCACACCCCGCCTTTAATGTAGGTGCTGGAGTCTGAACTCAGTTCTTCATGTTTATGCAGCAAGTGCTCTTACAGACTGAGCCTTTCCCCAGGCTCTAGATTTTTCTTAAACAAACAAACAAACAAACAAACAGAGGGGCAGGGCATATAAGGAAAGAAAGCAGAATGCTCATGCTTCGAGCTTGGAAGCCAACAGTGCTGAGAACTTTGACTCCTACATAGTTCATGGGAGAGTAAGCGATGGAAGCTTTCAAGGCAGCTGCTCTCTCCAGAAATAAGCATTTTTCACTTGTCTAGACTCTTTAATTTTTTTCTAAAATGTATCTTCATTTAGGTTTATGTGTCTGTGTGTATGCCTGGGGGGTGGGAGGGTCACTGGATTTCCTGGAGCTGGAGTTGCACATGGTTGTGAGTTGCCATGTGGGTGCTGGAAATCCAACTGAGGTCCTTCTTCTTCAAGGGCAGCAAGCTCTCTCAACTGCCATCTCTCTGTGGTGCAACACCCTGTCCTGCACCCCCCTCCCCCATCCTGTGGGTGTGTGTAAGGGGGCGTGTCTTGAGTGTGACACAATGCACAATGGAGATCAGAGAACTGCTTGAAGGAATCAGTTCTTTCCTTTACTGTATGGATTCTTGGGATTGAACTTAAGCCATCCAGCTTGGTGACAAGTGCCTTTACCCACAGAACCACTTCACACACCCTTTTTCTTGAGATAAGGCAGCAGTTCTCAACCTGTGGGTCTTGACCCCTTTGAGGGGATGGTCAAACAACCCTTTCGTAGGGCCACATATCAGATATCCCACATATCAGATATTTACATCATGACTCATAACAATAGCCAATTACAGTTACGAAGTAGCAACAAAAGCAATTTTGTGGCTAGAGGTCACCACAACACAAAGATCTGTATTAAAGGGTCAGAGCCTTAGGAAGGCTGAGAACCACTGAGATAAGGTCTTTCTATGTAGCTTCATCTAGCCTAGAATTACCTAGAATATGAGGCTGCTCTTGGGCTCACAATTCTTCCCCCACGGCCTGGCTGGAATGAAGTCTATGTAGGAGTTCTGAAGTTTGTAGAATTAAGTCTCTACTAATCATAATGTAAATAACTTCCATTCTATCATCAGCTGATACTCCTCTAAGAGTCCGATTTGCATTATGGGCCAAGTCAGACAAAGCGCCAAGCTGTTTTCTCTAACCTGTAGCCACAGCAGAATCAAGCTGTTTGCTTAGAGAGTCTGTCATCACTGGGGAGACAAATGGAAGCCTGAGGGGTGCAGAGAAGCCTGGAGGGAATGTGCAAGGTGGATGGAGGCCAGGGTGAATGTGTACTATTGAAGTGGGCACAGCCATATCGAGGGCCCAATGCCTTAGACCCACAGGAAACTCAAAGCTTCCCTCTAGGTACGTGCAAACACTAGAACAGCAGCCCCCGCCCCCAGATGTTTACAGCTTGAGGCTACCCTGCTACAGAGCTCTCCTACGTAGACTGGCTAACCTCTCCCGTAAACTCTCTAGGTACCACTCCAGTGTGGCTGTCACTCGCGTGTTGTCTCAGTCAGGCTTCCAGGACCAGGCTGCACCAGACACAGCAGGAGCCCAGAGCATGAAGGCTGTTTGAGGACACAACTGTGGCCCTGGGGGTTTCCTGCTGTGAGACATCACACAGCCACCCTGGCACAGAGAGAGGAGCTCTCAAGTAGTTCTGACTCACAGCTAAGGCTGCACATTTCCTAGCTTTGGTGTCATCTTTTTTATATGTTGTGAAACAGGATTTTTTTTCCCCTTCCCACATCTAGCCTGAACTGTAAGTTGACCAGGCTCCCTTTCATCAATCCAGTCCTCCAGGTTTCCTTTCAGAACGTGTAACAAGTAATGGAGAATCAAGGACCAGATCCATCCTGTCTGAGAACAGCGAATTCTAGCTTTGTGCCTACTGTCAGAAAGGAGGCTGACAAATCCCTTGGTCCCCTATGCTCTTATGCTCATTCCTGTGCCTCACAAACATTTACATTATGGATCAGCATGAATTGGCAGTAGATACTACATCTACTCACTGCTGGTAAAGGTGACGTTGACACTGTAGGACTGGCCTTTGTGCAGCTGACAGGGCTGGGTGGGACACGGGCTCACATTCACCTCTTTAATTACTCCCACCTTAGAACCTGGAAAAAAAAAAAAGAAGAAAAGAATGTGAGTTTGACTGGGAGGCAAACTGCATCCCCGAGGCTGCCCGGTACCTCAAGGGAGGCGCGCTCCTCTCTCAAGGTACTTGGCTACTTTCCTGAGATGAACTCTTTAAGACAATTCATAATTAGAACTGAGAACTCGGGCCGGTAGATGGCTCAGTAGGTGAAACACTTGCTGCACCGTGTGAGGGCCTGAGTTTGAATCCCCATGAAGCTGGGTGTGGTAGTGTGACTCCTGTGCTTACGGAGAGATGGGGGCAGAGAGGGGAAACCCTGTGAGCTTTCCAGTCAGCTAGCCTGCAGGGTGCAGCCAGCACAGGGGCAATGAGATCCTGTTTCTTACAAGGCAGAAAGCAAAGACCCACACCAGAGGTTGTCCTCTGAGCTCTACGTGTGCACACCCACACATACACGTCACACACCCACCATGTTTCTCTCTCTCTCTACGTGTGCACACCCACACATACACATATGTCACATACCCACCATGTTTCTCTCTCTCTCTACGTGTGCACACCCACACATACACATATGTCACACACCCACCATGTTTCTCTCTCTCTCTCTCTTTCTCTCTCTCTCTCTCACACACACACACACACACAACTTGAGAATTTCAGTACTGTTAAAAATCAATCCTATAAATTGAATAAAAAGCTAGTTGATTTTTTGGCAAAGAGAACACCAATATGTGGGGCAGTGCCAGGAAACTTGGTAAGGTTGAGTAGGTTGAGAGACCCCAGCACCCGTCTGAGAACAGAAGGCACCTCCCTGCTCCCTGCCAAGATTCCTAGCCTGGAACATGTGACCACACTCCTCACATAGGAATGTGAGTAATGGTCTCATAGTTCAGAACAGAGTTCTTCATGCTAATGAGGCCCAGAGGTTTAGCCAATAATCTTCCCTTCTCCAACATTCCTTCCTGTAAAAGGTATTTAATTTCTGATCGACCCTGAAGAAGTGATATGCACCCATTTACTACAATGAACTGTCAATAAACGGTATGGATAAGCATTGACAGTCTCTCTCTCTGTCTAATCAAGAACCACAGTGAGGCTTTGTCTACAGAGAGGTGTTAAGTCTCCCTTGGAAGGCTCTCTGCAGTCCCAGATTTGCTGAGCTAAGCATCCCCCACCCCTCCCTCCTTCCCCTTCCATCCATGGTTCATTGTCCTCAGCCTGTAGGACCCTTCCATTCCCAACTCCTCTACTCGGTTTCCAGTGGTACCTGGATGTCTGGGAGTCAGAGAACCCCAGATTCTGCCTCAGCCTGTGCTGTTTCTCACTAGGGCTGTGCTTTCCCAACCTTTGAGGGTTTCCCACAATCCCAGCACCTAATGGCAGCATAGGGTAAAAGCGACATTCTCACACCCCAGCAGCAAGGTGGAACACAGGATGACATCAATATTTGTCAAATTAAGTATAGTGAGGCCATATTCACACAACACTGTATTTAAAAAAAAAAAAGCCAGGCATGGTGGCTTACACCTTTAATCCCAGCATTTGGGAGGCAGAGGCAAGCATCTCTCTTATAAGTTCTGGCCAGCCTGGTCTACAGAATGAGTTCTAGGACAGCCTGGAGTACACAGAGAAACCCTATCTGAAAAAACTAAATCAAATCAACCAACCAATCAAAATCAGCTCTCTTCTCTCTTCTTCTACCAAATAGGTCTTGAGTCTTGGTGGTAAAACCTTTATCACTGAGCCACCTTGTAGACCTCTCTCTTGCATTCTTAGAGGGAGAGTCAGTTTAAATGTAAGCCTTGAAACTATTTGTCTAGATCTTCCTTTCAATTAAATATCCCTGTTCCCCCACCATTTTCTAGCAGAGATATGCATGTAAGTCTGATGAGAGTTGGAGACTTTAGAAAAAGCCACATTATATACTAGAAACCTGGTACCTAAACTGACAAAGAGAAGGTCATCTTTCCACTAAGTTCTTCAAAATGTAAGCATGGATGTAAGCAGCAGCTATTGTTAGCAAGCCTGCCAGAACTCAAAAGACAGAGGCTCTGTGGTTAAGGGCGCTGGACAATCTTCAGGATTCTCTCCTTCAACCCTGGAGGCCTGGGGATTAAACTCAGATCATCTTGGTGACATGAGCCAGCTCACAGGCCTTTTCTAGCTTAAAGCTCCACCTGTACATGGCTTCCTAAAGAAAGAGGCAGTTGTAGGAGTGGTCTGGGTCAGTCAGTCAAAGTTAGCTTTTCAGGTTGGTGTACACACAACCCGCTGATTTAGGACGAGTGAGCGGTTTATGGAGCATAAGAGGAACCACCGTCAACCCTCAGTGGAGGAATGGCCCTAAAAGGAGGGATCAGTTCCCTCTACAGCGGGAGGGTAGAGCTAAAGTCCTCCACAGTCCTTCTGCCTTTCTGTTAGCCATGCTCTCTGAGGGCGAGAGCGGAATCCAAGAGGCTTGCTTGCAGTGTCACAGCGTGCTCTGGCTCTAAGTCAAGTCTTGACTAGATCATTAAACTTTGACTTTTCCCAGAACCAAGCAGAGGAAGGGGAAGACAGAGGTCAAGATTTTATGTTTCCCCCTAAAACTCTTAGGGCCTGGACTGGGCAAGGTACTACAGGTCAGTCCGTACTCTGAGTCAGTCAGGCAGGAGAGACACAGGCTGAGACCAGCTTTGTTTCAAACAAACAGATAAATAAATAAACAAATAAATAAATCTTAGGCCCCAAGCACGGCTGGCTCACTCAGCCAGGATGGAAGCAATTCCAGCCACAATGACCAGCACAGTAGACATCCTCGCAGAAAAGAAAGTATTTTAAAAGAGATGCTGGCCAAGAGACTACTGAAACCGTGAACCGCCATGGCTTGTGAGGGGAGGCAAAACCTTGGTGCTAGCCAGGGGAGAGACCTGTTCCCCTGGAAGAGATTTCACACAGTTCTGACAACTTATTAGACCACCTAGTAGGACAGACTTGGGCTGACTACCTCATTATTCTGACCTCTGCCCTCTGTTTAAATATGAACCTCTTATCCGTGCCCGAAAACTGACGGGTGGTTTCTTTGTACAGTCTTCTTTCCAGTGTGGCCACACAGGATAAATCTTTCTCAGCTTTTCAATAGGACTTGCTCTTAAATTTTTTTTTTTTAAGGTTTGTTTATTTTATGTGTGAGAACCTGTTGCCCATGCATACATATATACACATGGTACCCATGGAGGTCAGAGGAGGGTATTGGATCCCCTAGAGCTAGAGTTATGGATGGTTGTGAGCAACCACGAGGGTCCTGGGAATTGAACCTGAGTCCATGGAAGAGCAGTAAGTGCCCTAAACCACTGAGCCATACCTCTGGCCCCCTTTACTTGTCTCTTTAACTGGCATTTGGGCTGTTTGGCCAAGCCTAGCTTGTAGGGGTGGCCTGTTCACACTCCTGTAACAGTTCCAGTTATGGGTACTTGACCTTAGACTTCTCCTCTCCAGTAAAATTACTAAGATAAGGGGTGCCCAATTGCTAGAAATAATATACTTGTAAATACTTCTTAAGTTTATAAAATACTGGTAGGAAAAAGAAAGGCTTTCAAGCCCCTGACAGGGTAGGTTAATGACACTATAACTAAGGCTCATCACCTGGATCTGAAGTCTTAGCAGCTCACCTTCCCACTGTGCAGCCTCAAGGCAAGATACTTAACATCTGGGCTGCCCTAAGGGTAGTGAGCCAGCATATCTACAGATTTTAGATACTTATCTGGAACATAGTGGTGCCATTGAAGTTGTTGATTATAATTACCATCACGTCTGGATTCGGTCCATGAACTTAAAACAGCTGCTCCTGGGTGGGTAAGCAAAGCTCTCCTCTCACACCAAAGCTAATCCTCTCCTTAAATATACTTCAAAGACAGAAATAACATTTGCCACTGAAAGTCCAGACGCTTGCTGTCTTGAAAGTAGAATGGAGAGTAGAGAGTAGGCAAATCACAAGCTGGGACCACACTGCCTGCTATGTAGTTATCAGGTTAGCCCAGAACCCACCCGTAGAACTAGAAATGACAAAGTGAATGCACTTGACTTTCCCTACAGGGGCTCGCACTCAAGCTGGAAGGCGCTCTTCGAATTCCCTCTAAGGCCACTAGGCTGGTCTATGGAGGCCTGTAAACAGCACTTTACAATCCCCAACTCCCAGCTGGCCCCCACACAGCACACCCTCAGTACTCTCTGCAAGTGTGAGAAGCATCGTCTTACACCAGCCCGAGTTGAAAATCGATGTTCATGTGAACTTCAGTGCTTTGCTCTACCTGCTTCTTCAAAGCTGGGTCACATGACCTCACAGGATCCGAGGGAAGAGTACTTACAGTTAGTTCCTTTGTCCAATTTTTTTTTTTCCCTGCCTCCCCTTGACAAGAGGTTCCCGGACTTCAAATGTCAATAGAACATACTCCTCAGTTCCCACTGCAAACATTGCATAAGTAGTTTACTTGGTTCTATTTTACACTTGAGGCGATCCCAGCCTAAGAGGTCAATCCCAGCCCAGGAGAAGGAAGGCATAGAATGAAATGCAAAGTCTTTCACCTGGGTGCTGACATTTTTACATTGCATTTTCTAATTCAAAAGGAAATTAAAAAATCTGTTATGGCACAAGTAGGCTCACACACACACACACACACACACACACACACCTGCTTTCCTTAAAGTTCTCTCTAGGCCTGAGAGCTGGCTCAGCAAGTAAAGGTACTCACTACCAAAGCTGAGAACCCGAGTTCAAATCCCCAGAACTAACTTCTGAAAGTTGCCCTCTGACCTCCACATGTATGTTGCACACATGTAGGTCCTCCTACATACATACACATAGATATCTAGGTAGATATCTAGATAGATAGATGACAGATAGATAGACAGCAGAAGGACAGGTGCAACATGAAAATACAAGTTCTTCCAAGGTATAACCTGCCCCCCCCCCCCAAAAAAAAGAGCCAGGCATGGTACATGAACTCCCAGAGTAGAGGCAGGCAAATCTTTGTGAGTTCAGTTGTCTCAAAACAAACAACCACCACCACCATCAGCACCAAAATACTGAAGGTCAGCAGGACAGTGGGGAGGGGGGCCTCTAATCCCACCACTCAAGAGGCAGAGGCAGGCAGATCTCTTGAGTTCAAGGCTAACTGGTCCACACAGATCAAGTTCTAGCATAGCCAGGGCTCTGTTGAATAGAGAAACCCTGTCCTAAAAAAAGAAAAAAAAAAATGGCTCCTAGAGACTTATCAACCTCCTGCTTGTCAGCTGTAGGGTCTTAGGCAAGTTAGTCTATGTGCTTTAGTTTCCTTTCCTGTAAAACAGATAATGAAGAAAAAGTTAATAAAAGCAAAACAGTGCCCTCATTCAAGTCTTGGTCCTCAACAAAGGGAGAGGGGAAGATCCCTGTGGATAAAGTGCTTGCTTGCCTTGCAAGCAGAAAACCTGAGTTCAATTCCCAGAAGCCACATAAAAACGCCACTTATGGTGGCATACACATGGAATCCTGACCCTGGGAGAGGTGGGCGCAGGAAGAGCACGGAGGCTTCCGGGTAAGCCAATCTAGACTACTCAGAGAGCCCCTGGCCAAAGAGAGACTACGTTTCAAAAGAAGTGGGTGGTGTTCTTGAGGATGACACCTGAAGGGTTGGACCCTGGCTACCACATGCTTGGGTACACATGAATACACACACAATAAAGATAAAATAAAATTTTAAGAAGTTTAACAGAGGGGGGGAAAACAGGTACTTCAAAGAAACAGTCACTTTGAGCTAGTCTCCTGGTTTAGGGAACGGCATTTGTGAACTATTAATAGGTAGTAGTCCTTATTATTTAATCCAGTTCCACAGCCACCTTTGCTTTTGCTTTAACAGAACTTCTAATATCTTATTAGGTGCAGTATTAATTCCTTTGTTTCCTTTTTTAGTATTTATTGAATACTTACTATCATTCAATAGTACTGGATACTGGCTACAAAGAAGCATACTTAACTTGGTTCCTCATTCAGCTGTGACTACAGAAGCCTTAAATCCACCTTCCACTCCCACCTTTACCTCCTTAATTAGGGTCCTGTGTGTCTCTGTGTGTGTCAATGCCTGGGAGTGCAGACAGGTACCTGAGAGGACCAGAGGCATTGGACTCCCCAGAGTTGGGGTACAAGCAGTCGTGAGCCGCCTGATGTGGGAACTGAGCTTTAATCCTGCAGTATAGTAGGTCCTCTTGACCACTAAGCCATCTCTCCAGTCCTAATAACTCTTTAACTCGGTGCTTCATTATGATCTGTTTCCCCCCTGCTCACATATTTTACAAAATCAGTTTGTATTTCACCCATCATTGCCGCCTTTTCCACTCCCCCAGCCCCTTGCACTGCTCCTGCAATTAATTGTACAGGCATATCTGGATGAACTCAGAATTCCTACCCTCTATTATATTTTCCAACAAAGAGTCCGGGGGCAGCGTTGGGAGGGAGGCATCACATCATGTCACAAGAAACCAAAAAGATGAATTTTATAGGAGACACGGATCGAGAATTGTGAAACTCGTTAGGCCAATGGAAATCTTACTTTGTAAATGAATATATTATGAGAAGGAGAACTAGCTTTTGTCTTGTTAGCGGGGATGGGGTGGGGTGGGGAAGTGGCTGGCACTTGTAAGACCAGAGCAGGATTGACATGGATTTGAAGGCCAAACTGGGCTACAGAGTGAGGCTGCCTCAGCCCCCTCCCAACCAAACTTCAAACGAACAAAGGGGAAAGGCTAGTGACGAAACCGGGCATAAATCAAAATTAGTTCCGTGCCTATTCCCTCAATCCGTGTTGGAGGCAGACCTGCTCTCTACCCTATTGCTTTATTTTTTGTTTACTTTTTTCAGACAGGGCTCAACAAGCCCAGGCTAGCTTTGAACTCGCAATCCTCCTCCGTCCACTGAAATCTCCAAGCCCTTGAGTGTTGCAAATATATGCTCTCTTGATATTCACCCAAGAAACTTTAGAGAACTTCAGCACAAGGTTCGCCTTTTTTTTTTTTTTTTTTTAGATTATCCCAAAACACGAATTGCAAGGAGAGACAAAGTTGTGCGGAGGGGTTACGTTTCATCAAGGCTAGTACTTTCGGTCCCAAACTAGTTCATTCCACCCGAGGTCCGTGGCTGAGCCTACACGTTCCAGGAACCCGCCCCATCCACCCCCGTGGGGCTCCTCCAGTGGGCTCAGAGCTCACCACAGTCCTTGAAGTGCAGGGGCTCGGCCTGGCTGGCGGCGACGAGCGCCAGCAGCAGGATCGTGGCGGTCAGGAAGCGCATCGTGGGTCTGAAAGCTCCGCAATCTAGGAAGGGAAAGCAGCCCGGGCAGTCACAAGATAAACTTGTCTGGACCGAAGGTGGAGCCAGGTCAGGCCACTTGCGACCAGTCACCAGCGAAGGCCCGCCCGCGCTCCGCCCCGGGCTCCGGGGCAGCTTGGTCTGCAGCTTGCCCTTTGTCCCCACCCATCTCTTCCGCTCCCGGGCAGGGCGTGCAGAGAACTCGCTCTTTGCGTTCGCCCCGCTCTATTGGTGCCGCCCCGCTTCGGCAAGTGGAAGCATTCTCTGTCAATCAAAACCCTCTTATCTCGTTATACCCAATAGGCACGCTTGGGGGCGGAGACTCCCAAGCAACCCGCCCCTACCTTCTCCCCCCCTCCCGAAGCCTAGGCTAGGGCGGGGATTTGGACCATGCTAGGGGCGGAGCTTGTGAAGTAAGATGGCGGCCGCCAGGGCCTTGGCCCTAACTGCCGAGGCGGTCAGGGCTGTCGTTCCTAGGCGCCGGGAAAGGTACGGAGGGTGGAACGTCACTTAGGAAGGGTGTTGGGTTCTGCGTCTTCAGGATAGATGGTAGACTAAAGCTCGCGGGGGAGGTGAAGGCTTGGCAGTTCAGAAAAAGGTGTCGCCAGATTTGGGTACGAGGCGGCGACCATAGGAGGTCATCAGGTGCCACTTCGTTTCCCGGGCTCATCTTCCTTCTTCACATTGCAGGCTCCTCGCCGTCTTTCCCAGGCTTTTGACCCGCTGGGAAACAACGTCCTCCATTCCAGAGGCTGGCGAGGGACAGATCCGCCTCACAGACAGCTGCGTCCAGGTAGGAGGCCGGACGCGGGGCGGCGGTGCCCAGGAGGGCTCTGGAAGAGTTCCTAGTCACCTGTCCCGTTATCTCTGCTTGTTTGGCATTCTTGATCCTCTTTCCTGAATTTCAGAGGCTTCTGGAAATCACCGAAGGGTCAGAATTCCTCAGGCTGCAAGTAGAGGGAGGTGGATGCTCCGGATTCCAATACAAATTTTCACTGGACACAGTTATTAACCCGGACGACAGGCAAGGAGGACAGACGGGTCGCTAGAGGCTGTATCAGAAAATAAAAGTGACCCCAGTTTAAGATGCGCATTTATTCCGAACTTCCAAGCGCCTAAGTATTCGTAACACCACCACCCTTCCCATACTGTGAGGGTACAGCAAAGATTTGTCCTCTTGTTTAACATTGACTTACTTAGGGGTCCATTGGGTAGTCAGTTGAGAAAGGCTAGACTAGTATCACACCAAGTCCTTAAATAATCCTTCTGTTTTTTAAATTGAATCTTTTTGCTTCAGATACCTCCTGGAAGCCCTAAGCAATATTCCACGTATTGGCGGAGAACAGGATGTACACCTAAGGGCTCAGGGTGTTGTGTTCTTGGTGTCTGTGATATTTGTCATTAATGCTTTTCTCTTGTCTTTTCAGGGTATTTGAACAGGGTGGGGCAAGAGTGGTGGTTGACTCTGATAGCTTGGCCTTCGTTAAGGGAGCCCAGGTGGACTTCAGCCAAGAACTAATCCGAAGCTCTTTCCAAGTGTTGAATAATCCTCAAGCCCAGCAAGGCTGCTCGTGTGGGTCATCCTTCTCTGTCAAAATCTGACACAATGACAGATGACCCTGTGATCGCCACCATTGTACAGCTTGTGTGAACAAGCTGGGAAATAGTAGAATTCTAGAGGTTTCTTTCTCATCATGTCCGGCTCTCATTTTATTTAATTTAATCCAGGAGTCTCTTATTTTACCACTATTAATTATGGAATGTGAAGCTTTTACTCTTGGCCGAAATACTCTCCCTTCCCCCAGAACAATGTTAAGCCAAATCCAAATGCTGTTACCTCAACTTTAATCACTGGTTGGAACCCAGTATAACTTGTAGCACCTCTAGGACTCCAAAATTTGGAGTTAACCTCTCTAGCCTTCAGAATTGTTTATATACGTGTGTATAGCTATATATAAAGCATCATTATAAACTAAGTTCTTATTGTGTTTTCAATCAGGATCACAGTTTGGGTAGCTTGAATACCAGAATCGAGGCCAAAATCAGTTAGAAAGGCAAACAAAATATTACCTGCTCTTACTCTCTTTCTTTCCTCCCTTTTTTCCTTCTTTCTTTTTTCTTTCAACAGAGTCTTATAGGTAGCCCCAGTTTTGGACTCTGAATTTTCCTGCCTCAGCCTCTTAATGCTGGAACTGTAGCATATTACTCCAGACCTGGGTTGTTTCTTTTTCTTCTTTTTCCTCCTCTTCTTCCTTGTCCTCCTCCTCTTCCTCTTCTTCCTCCTCTTCCTCTTCTTCCTCCTCTTTCTTTTCTTCCTCCTCTTCCTCTTCCTCTTCCTCCTCCTCCTCCTCCTCCTCCTCCTCTCCTTCCTTCTCCTCCTCTTCCTCCTCCTCCTATTCTTTTTGCAGTTGTTCGCCCCCCACTCCCCCAGGATTGGACCTAGGGCAGTGTAACTGTTAGGTAAACACTCTAGCACAGTGGTTCTCAACCTATGAGTCACAACCCTCACAGCAGTCCCATATCAGATATTTATATTACACCTCTGAACAATAGCAAAATTAGCAACAAAAGTAACTTTATGGTTGGGGTCACCACAACACAGGAACTGTTTTAAAGGGCCTTCGCTTTAGGAAGGTTGAGAGTCTCTGCTCCAGCACTAGAATTATATTCCTTGACTGTTTTGCTTTCTATTTGGAGACAGGGTCTCACAAAATTTTCCTGACTAGCCTTGAACTTTCAATCCCCTAGTCTTGGTACCCCAATGGGATGACCTGTGCCACCAATCCAGTTGTATTGTACTCTTTTTTGAATGTGTTAGGGATTTATCCATGTGTCCTACGAAGCCCATTTCCACTTGTAATATTATAAATACATTTTATTGCCATGCTCATGAATCTACTAGGTTTTATAAAGCCAAGAGACTTCCCCCATCCCCAAAACCCCAAAAAAGCAAGTTTAACCAAACCCCTCTTGATATCTGAGTTTCTCGAAAAGTAGCTTTTGTACTCCATACCCATAAAAGTGCTTCAAGAGTCTATGACCACTTAGTAACTGAATTCACCTACCTTTTGTAAAATGGTTTTGGTTTTATGCATAGGGGGAAGTGGTTCTTTGATTACTTGTAGATAATAGAAGAGAGGTTTTGTTTTTTAATGTAGTGTTCTTTCTGCCTGCATGAATGCCTGCAGGCCAGAAGAGGGCTCCAGATGTCATTATACTTGGTTCTGAGCCACCCTGTGGTGAATTGAGTTTCCACCATGTGGAAATTGAACTCAGGACCTATGGAAGAGCAGCCAGTTCTCTTAAACTCTGAGTCATCTCTCTAGCCCTGTAGAAGGGTCTTTTTCTTTTTCTTTTTTCTTTCTTTCTTTCTTTTTTTTTAGTAGAGAATAGAGTATTTAGGGCATGGGGAGGGGAGTTAAGAGGGTAGCAGAGGCAGAGAGAGGGAGGAGAAGGAAAGAGTAGAGAAGTAAGGGATGGCCATGACCATGTGGAGAGGTGGGGGGGAGGAATGGGGAGAGATGGGGAGCAAGGGGGCAAGAGGCAAGGGAGAGAAGCAGGAGTAAGAGCAGAAGGGACTTTTTAAAGAGTGGATTAAAGTATAAAAACCAGTAAAATTTGTATTTCAGATTCTCAAGTAACTTATCTGTATCTTTTAGACACATTTATTTGCTGATCCTTCCATTGCAAGGCAGCAGTCATTAAAAGAAAAGACTTTTTTTATAGAACATCAAAAATTTAACCCAATTAACTGCCTACATAAACAAACAAACAAACAAAGCACATCTACTATAAACTGACAATAACCTGATATGCAAATACTTCAGGCTGGAAAATGCTTGTTCTTGATAAACTATATTTGCTGAGTTCTTACAACATTTGATTCCAGAGTATGTAGATTGGCTCAACAGGATTAATAAAGCAAAAAATAGGGGGCTGGCGAGATGGCTCAGCAGGTAAGAGCACTGACTGCTCTTCCAAAGGTCCTGAGTTTGGATCCCAGCAACCACATGGTGACTCACAACCACCCATAATAAGATCTGATGCCCTCTTGTGGTGTGCGTGAAGACAGCTACAGTGAATTACACTGGAGCAAGCGGGGCCGGCAGAGGTCCAGAGTTCAATTCCCAGCAGCCATACACATGATGGCTCATGGCCATCTGTACAGCTACAGTGTACTCATACACATAAAATAAATAAAATAAAATAAATCTTTAAAAAAAATAAAATAAAGCAAAAAATAAGGGCAATTTAAATAACGGCACTAATTTATTGCAATCGATTCCAGATCAGCCTGTTTCTCTGTTTCTTTGTCTCTCTTTGTCTCTCTGTCTCTGTGTGTGTGTCTAAGTTTATACTTTTGTACATATACACAAAAGTCAAAAGGAAGCAACCTGTGCATACATTTGAAGATCAAGGAGTAAATTTTCACCTTGAAAAATGTCATTAAAGAGGGCGGCTGAAGAGATGGCTCAGTGGTTAAGGGCACTTGCTGCTGGCCCGGCAGTGGTGGCACATGCCTTTATTCCCAGTACTTGGTAGACAGAGGCAGGTGGATTGAGTTAAAGAACAGCCAAGGCCACACAGAGAGACCTTGTCTTGGGGGACAAAAAAAGGAACACTAGCTGCTCTTCCAGATGACCTAAGTTTGAGTTCCAGAACACACAGCCATTTGTAACTCCAGCCGCAGGGTATCTGACACCCTCTTCTGGTCTCCTTTGGCACTAGGCATACACATGGTGTATGGATATACACATAGGCAAAACATACAAAAATATTCAAAGCCAAATAATGCCATGAGAAAAAGGATATAAAACATTCATCATAGATCAACCTCAAGAGCAGCATGTTTCCAAAACTGCATTTCTTTACAAGTCAACATTAGACTGGCAACAACTACAGAAGCCATCAAGATTGAGTTCCAAATTACCCTGTGTTGGAAAGCACACTGTTGCTCACAGCACCCCAGAGTTATTTTAAGTCTCTCATTTTAATCTTGGGAATCTAAGAACATCTTCGCTTTAATTGATTTTCTGTTTTCATAATTGGCATAGTCCCTCTTGGCAAACTTGCAGTTGTCCCCAGCAAAGTCTCATAGACAGGTCAGATCCCACCATGTCGTCTTGATAATCTTCTGCCCCGTTCTTCATGCTCATCTAAAACATTAACGTCTCCGCCTCAGGAGTAAATCCCTAGTGACACTCATCCATAGGAAAGATTTCTATATAGCAAGAAGTTCTGCTCTACAACAAAGCTCTCTCAAGCTCTGGCAAACCCGAGCACCAGTGTTCTTCACTAAGGATGTTTCTTGTCTCCTGGGTTCAAGCCCAGTCCCCTTTGCTTGAGCTCTGTGCACTGGAGACTTTTAGATACCTTCGTTTTGCACTCAGATGCATGTTGACTAACAGTGCCTGCCATGAGTCCCACATAAGAAAAGCTTTTAAAAGGACAAAGTCTGGGCTGGAGAGATGGCTCAGTGGTTAAGAGCACTGACTGCTCTTCCGAAGGTCCTGAGTTCAAATCCCAGCAACCACATGGTGGCTCACAGCCACCAGTAATGATATATGATGCCCTCTTCTGGGGTGTCTGAAGACAGCTACAGTGTAATTACATATAATAAATAAGTAAATCTTAAAAAAAAAAAGACAAAGTCTAATAATGTTTAATGTACCTAAATGTGACATTTAAATGGGCTACAGAACTCGATACAATTATATTACAGTGCTGTGGAGCCCAGAACTGTTTAGACAGATACTAGAAAGAGAATCAACACCACAGTTATTAACCGATAACTTAGTATTAGTGGGGAAACCATAGACAGGTGGACTCTGCAAGAGTTACTAGTTAAATGTATCTTTTGCTTGGCATCCTAGAAGTAGCAAAGAGCTGGAGAGCCAGCTCAGGGGTGAAGAGTATAGACTGTTTTCAGAAGACCTAAATTCCATTTCTAGTACCCATGTCAGGAGGCTCAGAACCTGTACCTCCACCTCCAGGAAACCAGACCTCCTCTTCTGGCCTGCAAGGTCACATTGCACTCGATGGGCATAACCCCCACTCACAACCACATGGAATTAAGTCTGATCTACAGGGCAAATTCCAAGCCAGCCAGTGTGATATAGTAAGACCTGTCTCAAACCAAACAGAAAGCTTGCTTGTTACAGCAAAAGCTTGTATTTATGTACTAGATAGGAGTTAGTGTCATCTAGTAAGACAATTTACCAAAGAAAATGGAAGTAGAGATCAGAATCTGAAACTATGACAGAACCTTACATTTTCTTTTCTTTTCTTTTCTTTTTTTTTTTTGTA
>NW_022196912.1:99793487-99824433 GCF_008632895.1 Mastomys coucha
TTTATTTATTTATTTTATGTGAGTACACTGTTGCTGTTTTCAGATACACCAGAAGAGGGCATCAGATCCCATTACAGATGGCTATAACCATGTGGTTGCTGGAAATTGAACTCAGGACCTCTGGAAGAACAGTCAGTGCTCTTAACTGGTGAGCCTTACATTTTCAATGTGGGGAAATGTAGGACTCAGAAGCAAGCCTCCCACATGCATAGGGGACAGAAGAGGACAGATTCCTCACCTGCCCATGGAAGGAGGCAGATGCTGCACAGAACCGTTTGTGTATGCGTATTACTAAGGCTGAAAATCGGTGACCATAGCTGGGTCTACTAAGGTTTTCAGTTCAGACTATTAACAGCCTTTTATTATTCTTAAAAGAGGTTTTGCTACATTTTAAATGTTACAGCTACTACTGTTGCTGGGTAAGGGTGGCACATACTTTTAATCCCAAAACTCAGGATGCTGAGGCAATTGGATCTCTATGAGTTCCAGGCCAGCCTGGTCTACAGAGTGAGTTCCAGAACAGCCGGGACTACACAAAAAATCCCTGTCTCAAAAAAAAAAAAAAAAAGCAAAACCACAAACATGCAAATAAGTATTATGTGTATGGGTGTCTGTATGTGTCTGTGTTCTATATGTGTGTAGTGCCTATGAAAGCCAGATGCCCTGAGATTGAAGTTGACAGTTGACAGTTGTGAGCCATCCTATGGGCTCTGGGAATCAAACCCCAATCCTCTGGAAGAGCAACTGATGCTCTTAACCATTGAGCCATCTCTCCAGTCCCTAGAGCCTACTCTTTCAGAATATTTTTTTGTGGGTTATTGATGTAGTGGCTTTAAAATTCCCAAGCGTGAGCAGAATAGCTTTTGTTGCTAAGTATATCTTTCACTAAATTGAAGTGACCAAGCAGGCAGAGACAATGTCCCTTAGGATGCATTTGCCTCCTGGTAATGGGAGAATTGAATTCTGTGTTCAGAAAAAGGCAGGTTGGAGAAAACAAGAGCAGTGCTTCTTGTTATGTGGGGATGTTTTTAAATGACAGAATGTCTTTCAGGGAACTTCATCCCTGAGGTGGGGGACACTTCATGAGACAACCATATTGTAGGACGTCTCTTGAGTGATTTGTACCTGTGGCATGAGGAATCGATGGTAGCAAGGGGCCACTGGGGTCTTGGCTCAGACTAACTGCATTCTGGGGTGTTCTCTTTTGGTTTTGTTTGTTTGTTTGTTTGTTTTCTAAACAAGGTTTCTCTGTGTAACAGCCCTGGCTGTCCTGGAACCATTGTGGGGTTTGGGGGGTCTTTTTTTGGCTTTTCGAGACTGGGTTTCTCTGTATAGCCCTGGCTGTCCTGGAACTCACTCTGTAGACCAGGCTGGCCTCAAACTCAGAAATCTGCCTGCCTCTGCCTCCCAAGTGCTGGGATTAAAGGCATGCGCCACAATTGACCGGCCATTGTGGGTTTTCTGCAAGCCCTTTCTGACCAAATGCGTTCTTTCTGATAAGCCATGAAAGCCAGCAGATAGACATTTATGCAAATTTACTCACTGCTAATTCACTTAAGGAAACTATGCCCTTCCTGTGGCAATGGAAAGATATCTCATTCACTCTCTACCCCTGCACCCATTTTTCCTTTTCATTTCTTGAGACAGGGTCCTGATAGGTTACCCAGGCTGGCTTCAGACTCCTCCTGTAGCTCCAGCAAGGCTTGAAGTTACCGTCAATTTAGGAGTGGGTAGGCCTACAGCTGTGGACCACCAGGCCCAACTCACCATTACTTTTTTTTAAAATTATTTTTAGATTTTTATTTTATTGTTAGTGTGTGTGTGTGTGTGTGTGTGTGTGTGTGTGTGTGTGTGTATGTGTGTCTGTACTGTTGTATGCTATGTATGTGAGGGTACCTGTGGAGGCCCAGAGAGGATGTTAGATCTCCTGGAGAGCTGCCAAACATGGGTTCTGGGGACCAAACTCCATACAGGCTTGCCAATAGCTGGATCTTATGGGAGCATTTTCTTAATTGAGACTCCCTCCTCTTAGGTGATATTAGCTTATGTCAAGTTGACTTAAAACCATCCAGGATACAGTATATTTCATCTTTTGTCAAAATCATATTAATGCAATAAACAAGGAAGACAAAGGACCCCTGAGCCTACTTCAGGTTGATATTTCTAAGAGGGGGGCTCATGATTGATCTTATTGTGGAATTATACTTTTCAGTTATATGGTGTTAATGATAGCAGTGTGTAAACTGTATGCTACTTGTATGTATGATGGGACTGTTGACTGACTTCAAGAAATTAAGAGGGTATCTGTTCAGAAGTAAGAGATTAGTGAGGACTGCTAATGCCTGAGAGTTTGTTTGGGACTGTTGCTGTGTGGTGTCATCCTCTATTTGCCTATTAGAACCCTTGGTTCCTGAAATCATTGTCTTTATGTATGGCAAGAATAAAAGATGACTGCCACTGTCTCCGTAACCACCAAACCTTGGGAATCAATGCTTTTTAAAGTGGACTTCACTAGTACACTTGATCAGAAGGTCCAGTAGAGGGATGTGATACAGGAGAACCTTGCACATGTGGTTTTTCTAGGGTACATGTCAAAACTAAGAAAATATGCCCAACTCGCTAAAAGGATAGTAGATAAGGAAAGCAAACACCCTCCCAGCTGTTCTGGGAAGAGAGCGCGAAGACTGGTTCAATTCCTTAAGTATCTGTTTCTAAGGAAGGAACCTGGAAAGCCATGGTAGATGTTGTCAAACACAGTGTCCTTCAGTAATCGTGTGTATTCCCATAACGGTAATGCTTTGGAGTTCACAAAAGTCACTTATTTTGATGGGGGTGGGCAGAGAGGGACTGTGAAAGGCGCTTGATTGATATTTGCCTTAACTCTGAGAAAGCGAGTTCTGTTCTTTGGGTTTCTGTTACAACACCTCAGCAGAAGACTGACACTTAGCAGGTCCAACCAGGTAAACGGAATAGGCTGGCCTCCCGAGCCTCAGAGCTGATGTTAACCTGGCCTTCTGAGCATCTGATATTTCCCAGGGCATCATTACAGATCTTGTGTTTGTCCGGGAGGCAAAGATTTCTCTTGTTTTTCTTGTCATCTAGGATTGATGTCTACAGTTGCTCTCTCAGAGTTCTTCCCCTATAAAAGCAGACCCCAGGACTGCTTGATGGAAATTGGCTTAAGAAATTAAGAAATGATTACTTTAACTATAAGCAAAATGAATATATAAAGGGAGAGGTCTTTGAAACAGTGGTTGGCTAGAAGTGGTATTTAAAAATATTTTATTTTTTTGAGTAGGCAGTTCATCTACAAATTTAAAAAGGAAGGAAATACAGTGAAAAAAAATCTCAGTATTTTATTTATCCATCCTGTCACTCTCCCCATAACCATATTGTTTTCAAGAGTTTAATCCAAACATGAAATAATACATGAGTAGGTGTTGCAGCATTTTCTCTGTCCAATCACATTAGGGAAGTGACAGGCCTCCATTGGATTGGAGCTAGAGTTGGGGAAGGAGAAAGGTCAGAGAGGAGGAAGAGAAGGAGCTTCATCGTGGAGTCAGTCAGACGATGAGGATGAGTCAGACCCCGCGTGGTTATACAACCAAGCAAAGGTTTTTACGAAATAAATCAATTGGATTAGAATATTGTCTTTATTATTTGGTTCTGAAATTATTGTATTGGCATCTTGTAAATTGTGGTCTTATTATTACATAAACCTGATTGGATATTAAAGCCTTAAGAATCATGCTTTACCTACTGGGTCCTAGGCGCTAGCTAGATGAATGATTGTGGGGGTGTGTAAGGCTTTGCATGTGAGCGAGATGTTGCTGCTAGCTGGGAGAGAATAACAAGAACCTGCCAAGACATAGTGCTGTTGCTGATCCGGTACCAGCTTAAGAACGTGGCCCAGCGGGAAAGGGAGTTTGTGGGATGGATTCATTTTTTAAATATTCCCACAACATATAGGAGTGTCCTTTGCAGCTTCATGAGCAAAGGTAGGCAATGGGATGTCGACCAGTGACTCACTGACTGAGAGAGCTATGGCTTAGCCATTCCAACTACTAGTAGACGGTGTCAAATAGGATGAGGCATTTTTTATCATCTCATTTTGAAGCAGGGTCTTATTTTGTAGGCCAGGCTGTCCTAATTCTCACAATCCCCTTGCCTCCGCCTTCTGAATGCTGGTTTTATAGACAAGAGATAATTCTTTATGAGCAAGTATGGAGTAAAAAAAAAAAAAAAATGCAGCTGGCTGTGGGTGGTCCTCACCTGGAGTTCCAGCCCAATAGGGGCAGAGGGTCAGTGGTTCTAGGCCACCCTGGCCTGCTTAGTACGACTCTGTCACAGAGATGGGGGGCACTGTGCAGAACAGCACGTACTGCATATTATTTCTGTTTTTAATAAAAGGCAGTATGTGTACATGCATGCAGCATGTCCAAAGGCTGAACAGGAGGACAAGGGGTGGGGGCTCTGAGGGCAAGTGCACTGTGCTGGCAGGGCATGCTTGGGCAATGGGAGACATTCTCTGAGGATGGGTGTAAGGTGGAGTCTGAGGACCAGGTTAGTAGTGGTCCACTCTCCTTCTTAGACACACAACAACACATCTCCCATGCTGCTCTACAGCCCCCCACCCCCTTGTTCTCAGACTATCCTTGACAGGGGTTCACACTGCTGTCTTGTCTCAACATTCCTTAGCGGTTGTTTCTAATCTTCTGATTACAAATAGCTCTTCAATGAATACCCTCTCACACATGTGATTTCATAGTTAATGAGAACATATCTTGAGGTAAAAGTCCTAGGAGTGGAATTACTGGGTCAGAGATTTGGTTTTGTGCCCGTTGAAACTGAGACATTGTTCTACTGTGCTCATCAGACACTGAACCAACATACACATGCATCAGTTGTCATGAGTGTCCAGTTCACCCAAGGTTAGCCACCTAGCAGTCTGAGCAAACTTTGATCTTGGCCAGTCTTTTCAAAGTGTTCCCACTCAGCTGGGAAGTGATGGTACATGACTTTAATCCCAGCACTTGAGAGGCAGAGACAGGTGGATTTCTGAGTTCAAGGTCAGCCTGGTCTACATAGTGAGTTCCAGGACAGCCAAGGCTACACAGAGAAACCATGTCTCGAAACCCCCCTCAAAAAGTGTCCTCACTTTCTTTACCCCTCCCTCACTGTGTTAGGGAGAGAACCCCAGGATCTTGTGCACGCTAGGTGAGCAATCTATCAAGTGAGCTAGATCCCCAACTTCCATGCATTCTAAGGGGCATTTGTGTTAGGAGCAAGAGAAGATTTTTATTGGTTTAGGAACCACATATCTTTGTCTGCTGAGATATAGCAGCTTATAGAAATATATTTAAGTTTCCCGTGTCTCAGTTCTTTTGCCTGCAAATAGGAATAAAGTAATGTGAGCTTGTTGAATGATTCAATAAAATTTATGCACAGCTATCGTTACAGTGCTCAGACAGCAGGCATCCAATAAGTTATTTGACGGCTGACAATCACAGCAGCAGGCAGAGTAGATAAGATTTAAGAAGTAACAGTCATCCCAATGTCTTCTGTCAGGTGCAGCCAGTCAGTAGAACGCAGCCAGTCAGCTCTGTCATAGGGCAGTATAGAGCCTGTGCACTGTCACCTCTGTCATAGGGCAGTATAGAGCCTGTGCACTGTCACCTCTGTCGTAGGACAGTATAGAACCTGTGCTCTGTCTGCTCTGTCGTAGGACAGTATAGAACCTGTGCACTGTCTGCTCTGTTGTAAGATAGTATAGAACCTGCTGCATTGCCCCAGAGCCCAGCCCCGTAGCCTGGTGAAACTAGACATGGAATACATGCAGGTTCATCTCTAATCTGATCTTTGGATTTAACCAGCGTGACAAAGTTGGTATAATAGGAAATAAAAACTAAGCACAGAAGGGTCCAGATGAACATTTTATTCCCCCATGCTCCTGAACCCCCAGCTAGCTTGTATGCAAGTGCATCTCTTAGTGGGAACAAGGGCAAGTGCTTCTGAGTGGAGGAGAATAACAACTTTGAAGGTCTGGCTTCCTCTGCCAAGACCAGCTGAAAAGGAGACCTTTATATTGTTAGCTCATCTATTTGGATTTCCCCGTAGGGAACAGATGTGCCTAATAAAGGCCTTTGCAGGTGGGTGCCAGAGCTTGTGACAAGCCTCACTGCAGGCACACAGAGGCTCTAAGGGGGCTTCTAGTACTTATTTGCCCAAAGCAACTCAGTGTTTTTAGATTTGTCTAACTCTTGGCTCCTCCTTTTTTATCAGCTCGTCCTGTTTTCCACATCACTTTCTTGCCGACCTTTCTCAGGCTCATGTCTCTTCCTTTGTATTTCTGACACTCAGCAAGTTAGAGTATTAGCCCTCTTCTCTGAGATGAGGGAAGCCGGTCCCTTCTTAGGGGCCACTGAACTGTCTATGGAATGGAGATGTGGCAAAAAGAGCTCATTGCAGCTTAGCCGAGTGGTGGATCTGAGAGGTGACATAGGAGCTACTCCCCAAACCCTCTCTTGCTCCACAGATGAAGAGGACATCCCCAGGCAGATGTAGCCACTGTCCCCATTTCAGAATCCTCAGGATGATGTGTGGATCACAGCTGGAAAGGGGTGCCTGCAATTTTTGCACAGCCGAAGAGCACAGCCTGATGAGCTCCCTATAGTGCGGTCCTGGGGACAGACTGGTGGGCGGTGTTTCACGGCCAGTGGCTGAAGCACTAAAATATTTGTGGTGTCTGAGCCAAGCAATGGCATAGAGGCAGTGACGGAAGCTCACACCCAGAGTTAAGCTGGAAGAGATAAGAAGTTGGCAAGGCTGGCAGAACTGGGCTCCCGAGCCCTGGCCTGATGCCATCACATCGTCTTCCCTGCCTCGATGTCTCCCAGCTAGGGAAGTAATCTCAAGCCCATGGCTGATGGCTAAAGCCATTTCCAGATAGCTGCCCACAGTGATCCCTCACTCTCTACTCCTTGGCCGCACAGTGTGGGGGGCCTGGCTCTGCCACGTAACCCGGGGAACAGTGGCAGCGATAGGAACCCTCTGTGTTCTCACAGTGACCGTGTGCACAGAGCGCTGCAGGCCCGTTCAAGTCTTCACACTCGTTCACATCTGTGGAAGCAAGAAAGACAGCTGCAGGGGTCTCTGTGTCCCTCTAGCCACCAGCCCCTTCCCTGGATATGACACCCAAAGGCCCCCTCATCAGACCCCCGCCTCATCAGGCCACCCTAAAAAAGTCAACGAAGGGACACAACCCAAGAAGCAGTCATCTTAGCATGCCCAAGACTAATGCCTTCAAGTCGTTGCTTCTCTTCTGTGGAGGATTGACCATTAAACCTTTCGTTGGTGGATGACTTTCTCTAGCTTGACACACGCCCACTAGGGGGCAGCAGCGTGTTTCCCAGCTATTCTAGACAGAGTCCTGTGGTAGGCGCGGTTCTCACTGCTCCAAACTCACCCACACAGGCCATGTGGGCCGCATCCAGCTGGAAGCCTTCAAAGCAGTCACAAGTGTAGCCCTCCCGCACGCGCACGCAGCGGCCATTCTCACAGCCATTCAGGATGCCACATTCCTCAGCCTGAAGGCCTTCAAAGGAAGCCAGGGGTTCTAAGAGAAGGTGAGAAATTAGAAGGCTGAGGCCGGGGCTTAGTTAGACCCCAGGCTCTCACTAGGACCCACACCCTCCAGTACAAAGGTGGTCACTATTGTACGTCAAGGGTGGGATTGTGTCAGTGGATCATAACAGTCCTCCAGAAAGACACTGCAACAGAGGTTACACTCTCCTAAAGGTTTGGGGTGATAGACATGTATGGTAGAGTCTGACCCATGTTGTTGGGAGTGACGGCTTGGCTGCTTGTGCCCAGTGTCTGTACCCTTCCCTGTCCTCACCCAGCAGGCAGGTGGATGGGGTGAGGGGATGGCAGTGCCCGGCTCTTCTCCAGTCTTGCTGCACATACCTGAATGGCTGGCTATATAGTGAGGCTGAAGTTCAGAGGGTTGCAGAGGAGGCTCAAGGATGGGTATGTTGTCTCCCAGCTGACTGGCTGTGTTGGAGAAGGGAGGTTCAGGAACAGCGTCCTCAGGGCCCAGGTAGTTATAGAAGGGGGCCCCATCTGGGCCGTAGAGGTTTTCAGGCAGATCATCTGGGCCAGGGCCATACTCATAGCCTGGCCGGAAGTGGATCCCTGCTTCCCGCTCTGCCTCGATCCGAGCCACATTGCACAGCTGAGCATAGACTTCTGTTGGGGAGGAAGGAGAAAGGTGCTGCAGTTTAGTTCCTGCTAGCTGAAACTCAGGAAGCTGGCTCATATGGCTCTTGGCCCAAGAAGAGAATATGTGGGGATTCCTGACCAGGCCTTCGCCTTTCTTTGTTCTGAATGACCTGGATGGAGGGCAAGGTTAGGGCTCCCTGATGGCTCTCTTTTCAGGGTGATAGTACCCCTTTCCCAGAGCTAAGCCCAGATCTGCAGGCACCCTCTTACCAGATCTCCTGGGTGGGCACAGAGCACACTGCTGGCTCCAGGCCTCCCCATCTTGGCAGCAACACTCTGTATAGGTAGTAGGATGCCCACGCAAGGGCTGGCTGCACACGTCATTGGTGACTTTTTTCCAGCAGATGTCCATGTGGATGTCATGGTCAGGGAAGTCCTCTGGTGGCACAGACCCCAGAAGACTGTGAGTCCCACACCAGGTCTGTGCCCCCTGATGCCTGCACCCCCATCTACTCACCTGTGCTGCTGGTGCTGTTCACACAGCGCTGCCCACTGAGGTCCAGGATGAGGGGGGGACTACAGAAGCAATGGAAGGAGCCTTCTGTGTTCACACACTCGCCATTCTCACAGGCCAAGTCCTGGCATTCGTTGTGATCTGTGGTGTGAGGAAAAGGTGGAGCAGGGCCACAATGGCCTTTTGACAATGCTCACAGAAGGGTTTGCCCATGAAGATGCCCATCTTGGAAGGGCTCTCTCTAGGGATCATCTCCAACAGCCTAGGCCTCCCCTTGCCTCAGACCCGCCTGCTGTAGTGGGCATCTCTCCCAGGAAGGGGGACTCTTAGCAAGAGTGGGACTAAGGGTTAGCAGAGCCCATGTGAGTCCTCACCCTGGCATTTCCTGCTGGAGGCATCATAGTGGTAGCCAGGGTTGCACAGGCAAATGTAGCCAGGCACTGTGTTGAGGCATCGGCCATTCTGGCAGAGAGTAGGCCCAAACAGTACACACTCATCGGCATCTGTGGGAGGGCAGAGTGAGGTGAGAGATGGGGAGAAATGGCAGGAAGGGGTACTTGCAGTCAGAGGCCATCTGAGTGAGTTGGGCAAGTTGCTTAGGTTCTTTTTGCCTCAGTTTCTCCTTGAAAATACTGCTTAACCTCTTGCAATTGTAACGAGGATTAAGAAATGCTAATACCCATAAGGCACTTTAAATAGCACTTGACACAAAGCCAGCACTCAAGACAAGCTGCTTGGTATCCAGTGTGAGAATGCATGAAGCCACTGGCTTCATTCCCAGCAACACACACACACACACACACACACACACAACAGGCATGCACACCACACATGCACAAATGTGTATACACATGCACTCACATGCACATATACCACACATGCGCAGGTGTGCACACACACACACATTCATACACACTTGAGAACACACATGCACTCACACACATCACACGTGCTCACACATGCACCCATGCACACACTTTTTTGTTTCCATTATTTCCTTCTCAGGACTAGCTTTCTGAATAAGGAACCAAGGGATCCAGTACCTGAAACTCTCCAAGAAGAGTATAAGCTCCCCAAGGTTTCTGCTTTGGTGGGTGGAGCCAGAGAGGTAGCTACTGTCTTGACCTGGGTGGCAGTGCAGTACCTACCTACCCCAGTCTGTGCTTGTGTCCAGGTCTGGTGGTGGTGAGGTTAAACACCACAGTGCACCCTCTAGACTTGAGAGCACAGGGGAACTGAGCTCAGGATCATGCAAACACTAGAGGAGGATCTTGGCTGAAACTTTCCAGTTAAAAATATCAGGGATGGGGAAGCCCCAGATCCCCAAAGACAGAAATGACCTGGAAGCCGCAGCTAGGTGTAGGACTTCCTAGGACCTCATAGAAGAATAGGCCAGGGTTCACTCTGGCAAGTGGAGTTTGAGGATGGTTACCTGTATACATGGTTTGTCCGAATGTCCAGGCTCCTTCCACTGGGATGTAACCTTGACCACTGGGGCAGAGCTCACTGAATTCAACTGTGTACGAAGGCATTCAAGTTCAGAGAGAAAATGTTATGTTATGTCTCCCTACCCCCAATTTTTTGTTTTGAATTTTGTCTTTTATTTTTTTTTTTTGAGACAGGGTTTCTATGTAGACCTAGATATCCTGGAACTTACTCTGTAGACCAGGTTGGCCTCGAACTCATAAGAGAGTTCTGCCTTCCAAGTGCTGGGATTAAAGTCGTGTGCCATCACTGCCCTGCCCCACCCCCATTTTTTAAGGGTGTAATTATATAATAGAGGCTGGCCTGGATCTGTGCTGTGTAGCTCAGGCTTGCCTCAAACTCATGATCTTTCTGCCTCAGCCTCCTGAGGGCTGGAAGCTGGAATTGCAGGCATGGGCCATCACCCCTGGCTCCTTCCTCTTCCCCCCAAGTACCACACTGCAAACTGAGCCTAAGAGTCTTTCTAGCCCTTAAGCCCTTACCTGAGTCCTCCGAGGGGCAGGGGTCACAGGCTTTCCCCCATCTGGCACCCTGAGTGCAGCAGCACTCAGCCTGTGTGGAGTTCTGGCCCAGGATCTGAGAGCAGGGAGGACCTCCACTGTGTTCAGAGTAGCATTCCATGCGAATAAGGCCTGGAGCTTGGTCCCCTGTCAGGACCTCTGGGATTCTCTGAGCTGTGTGTGAGAGAAGCCCCCTATTACAGTCTGTTCATGACCCTTTGAGGCATCCCTGCCCTCAAGTTGATTTTTTAAACCTAGTGTCTATAGAGAAACTTATGGTGTGCAGTATCTCATGCAGGAGTGGCTACCATTGTCATTCCCCTACCACAAAGACACTGCCTCTCAGAAGTGACATTTAAGGAGGTACTAAGGGGTGAAATGGGACTCTGACCCCAGTGCTTCTGATGCCCAAGCCCCTGATGTTTCTAATGTACTACCTGCCAACAATCCCCATGGGCAATTCCCATCTCTGGCATACCATATGAACATCTTTCTGGTCCCTTCTGCCTCTCAGGGACTCCAAACCATTCTCCCCTCCATTTTTCTTTACAAAGTCCCCCTTGCTCTTTTCCAAGTCACCGACACCAGCTGAGTTCTGGTCTAACCTGGGGTAAAGTGGTCCAGCTTAGCTCAACTTCAAGGTCTCCTTAATCTAAAAGACCCATTCAAGGACTGGGTGGACTCAGGGTCTCTAACAAACTCAATCAGAGGTTCCCTGGGGGCTATTCTAGGTGCCAGAGCACCCTGAATTTCCCTAGGTCATCCTAGCCATTCAATGGGTATGTTGTCTGACACATGCTGGCAAGTGTGGCCCTTAGATTCCTGTCCCCTCTCTTATCCCATCCCCCAATACTGGCCCACCGAACTCTGCTCAGTGGCAGGAGCTAAATGAGTGAATGGCTTTTATGAGCCAGAGTCCTTATGGGAAGTGGCAGGAAGGGAAGGGGCCTCCCAGGTCTCACCTCCAGCCACCCGAGGACGGCAATGTCCTTCTTCTGCGTCATACTCCTCAAGGTCACTGGCACAAAGGCACAGGAAGGAGCCTTCCACGTTCTCACAGAGCGCAGCTCCACACACTGCCAGCATGAGCTCACACTCGTTCACATCTGCCAGGCATGAGGACAGAGACCAGGAAGTGAGTGCACCCTGCCCCTGGCTCCAGCCCACGTAGGCAGGCTCTCATCCCCTACCACACTCGGAGGAAGCAAAAGTGGATGCAGATTATGGGGAAAGTGGGCCGGTGGGTAGAAGGCATGGTATGGAATAGAGAACAAAGGTTGCTGAAAGTGGTTATGAAAGCAATCAAAGAGGAGAGTTCCCACCTCTGGGTGTCTCTTGTGTCCCTAAGCTCTCTAGGGAAGTGAATGGGACAGGAGGTCTCTTCCTTCTTTGCTTGCTCCTTCTGCAGCAGGACTGGCCATTCATCCTACCCACCCAACAGCTATGCTCTCCGGAAGGGAAATTTCCCTCCGTGTGATTTCCATGATCACCCTTTGGGGTCCTATCATGGAGCCCCAGAAACATGAATGTGTCTGGAGAGGACCCTAGTACATCCTTTCAAGAAAGATAACCATTGGTGGAAATGAGAAGGGCCCCAGCATCTTTCCTAGCCTAGACCTTGGGTAGCCCGCAGGCTACTCACCAACACACTCCCAGCCTGAGGGCGAGGTCTCGAAGCCCTGGTCACATAGGCAGCGGAAGGAGCCATCCGTATTGTCACAGAAGCCATGGTTCCCACACACAGTGTCATTGGCACATTCATCTATGTCTGAGGGATAATGGGGACCAGGGTGGGGGGGTATGCATACTCCCTATGTTTGCGGGGAGTACTTATTTATCTGGTCTGTTAACACCAAGATTTGAAAACAAACAAACAAACAAACAATAACAACAACACAATAAAACAACAAAAACAACAATAACAACAAAAACAACTCCTCGACACAGCATAAGAAACCCTTAACTCTAACATTCCTCTTTAATTTTTGTGTAAGCATCACTGTATGGAAAATAGAGAAATTTCAAAGAAGTGCCCAAACAAACAGTGTCCTCAGGAGAAATTGTTTCTAGTTCAGTGCGGGGAAAACCCAGCTCTCTTCGGCCCTCCTCGACCTTTCTCAACCTTTCTCGACCTTTCTCGGTCCTCCTTGGCCCTCCTCCTAGACCTCCATCTTCCGACTCACCAATGCATTCTCCATTTGGTGCCACATAGAAGCCAGGCTGGCAGCCCAGGACGCAGCGGTAGGAACCAGGGCTGTTCTCACACCTCCAGGCTCCGCACACTGGGTCTTCACGGTCCTCACACTCATCCACGTCTGTCCCCAGAGCCATAAGAGAGGGGCAGATGTGTAGCTAAGGTCACTGCTATGATCCCACCTTGCTGACATTACAAGCTCATATCCGTCTGCTTCTGAGGTCCGAGGCCCATTTCATGTCACTATGCTCACCTCACCCTAAGCAGATGAATTCAGGGTAGTTTCCCCTGACCCAGCAGGGCTGAGCATCTAGGAAGACAACTATGCACCATTTGGGAAGCTCTTAGAGCCAGTGAGCTCAGCCTCCTCTGGGCCATTTTCACCCCAGTGGGGTTCAGAGAGCTTTCTTCAATATTATCTCCCTTATCCAACTTTAAGATTGTCTGTAACCATCTGTCCCACCAAAAGACATTGAACATAGCAGGTGTTTGGTATCTACTGAACGTATATGGCCTTTAAAACTGGACAGTGGGCTCTGCCGGTATAAAGATTGTTATCTTTATCATGGCAGCCTCGGGCAGGTCGCCAGTCATCACCGTCTCAATAAATACTTTACTTTGGATCCTGTAAGAACTGCTTTACTGCCTGAGAAGTTGTGTTCATCGTTCCAGGGAGCTAAGGAGAACACGGGGACAGAGGTGGGCAGAAGTAAAGCCGAGCCCCACCCAGTCCCTGGAGTGCTTACCCACACACTGTCCGCTGTCTGGGGAGGGGTGAAAGCCAGTCTCACACAGGCAGCTGAAGGAGCCTTCTGTGTTGACACAGTGTCCTCCCAGACATGGGTCTGTGGCTGCACATTCATCAACATCTAGGATAGAGATGCCAGTGAGCAGATGCAGCTAATGGGTCTTGCTAGAGCCCCAAGCAGCTTCCTTTGGACCTCAAGAAACCCACAAGAGAGCTAGGGAGAAGCTCAGAGTAGGGAGATCAAGGGGACAGTCCAGGGTCAGGAACCTGAGGCCATGCTGTGGGGAGGGCTCTGGTGTGGGAGCTCTGTCAGCAGAAAGGTAACACTGAGACCCTGGAGAGCATGCACAGCTGCCACAGGCATCACAGACAATCCTCTGATAGACTCTAAGTACTTCCTTACAGGCCCGGATCTTTCACATCTCCCCAGCCCTGAGTGGGCTGTGGGCCTGCTGTTCACTTCAGTAAAGGTATTCAGAAGGGACTCTGATCTAGACACCAGCCCTGCTGGTGGACCTTAGACATGACCATGCTGGCATCTTACCCTGGCATCTCGTGCCTCCCTCAGCACTAGCAAAGCCGGGTGCACAGAGGCAGAAGAAGGACCCCAGGCTGTTGAGGCACTCGCCATGAGGAGCACAGTGCTCCTCTCCAACACACTCGTCCACGTCTGCAGGGGCAAGATGGGAAGGGAGTGTCTCCAGGGATGCCTTCACCTCTGCAAGACATTGTCCCCAGCTCCTGACGGGAGACCTGGGTACTCACCCTCACACGTGGTGCCATTGGCCAGCTGGAAGCCCTGGGGACAGAGGCACTGGTAGGAACCTTCTGTGTTCTTGCACTCGCCTCCCAGGCAGCTGTTCTGGGGACCGTCACACTCATCCACATCTGTAGGGCCACAGGGAGGGACCTATCACCTGCCTGAGGGGACTGGACCTGTGATGTTTATCTCCCTTCCCAGAGCAGCACAGCCGGGGAAAGCTTAGGAGGGGACGACAGAGAGAAGGATGGCAAGAGATCTTTCCATTTGGTCTAGCCTTGGCTGGGTTCCTTCACACCCAATAGTCCTGGCCTAGGGAAACCAAAGCCTCCTTCCCCTGTCTTGGGCTGAGAAGCAATGGGAAGTGAATCAAGAAAACAGATGCCCGGAGCCTGAGACAGTAACAGAAACTCTTTATTTTGCCTGTTTGTAAGTTTGTTTTGAGATAGGATCTCATGTAGTTGGCACTGGCCTTGCCTCCAAGATGGCCAGGGATGACCTTGAACTCCTAATCCTCTTGTTTCTACCTCCTAAATGCTAGGGTTACAATGGTGGATCATCATAGCTATCCTGCCTGCCCGCCCCCCCCACATCCCTTCTCTCGATAAGTAGCTCCGGTTGGCCTTGGCCTTTGAGTCATTCTGACTAGGACTCTCGATTGTTGGGATTAGAGCCATTATTAACATTATTGGGAAGCACAGCAGGACACTCTAGAATTGTGGTCCTCAACCTTCCCAATGCTGCAACCCTTTAATACAGTTCCTCACGTGGTGACCCCAAATCATACAATTATTTCATTCCAACTTCCTAACTGTAATTTCGCTCCTGTTGTGAATCATAATGTAAATATCTGATATGCAGGTATCTGATATGCCTCCCCTGTGAAAGGATCATTTGACCCCCCAAAGGGGTTGAGACCCACAGGTGGAGAACCACTGCTCCAGATGCTTGTCACAATAGAGAGTCACTCTGTCTAGGCCAAGGCCCAGGGAACCACATGTGGCTCTTGTTATCCCTCGGTGCTGCTGAGCCACTGCAGCCTGCACACCAGTGCTGTCATGATGTGTGTGGGGTTCTTGTTCCTTCTCATACTTGCCTGGTTAGTCCACTGCAGCCCAGTCATACTCTCCCCACGGAGGAGGGGTCTCTTACCTTCACAGCTATTGCCTAGGGGGCTGGGCCGGTAGCCCCGGTCACAGTCCTTGCAGGAGAAGGAGCCCACGGTGTTGGTGCAGACGCCCGTGGGGCAGATTCCAGGGAAGGCACATTCGTCCAGGTCTAGGCAGAGAGACAGCTGTGGCCGTGGAACCAGAAGGGCAGTTCCAGCAATGAAGCCTTCCCTCACTACACCTCTCACCCATCTGGATCTCCAGAGAAGGGCAAGCCTTGGCCATACTCTAAGGCAACCTCATACTTCCTTTCTAGAAAGCTCCTTGGGTAGCCGTGCCTCCAGCTTACCTCTTTTGAGACAGTGTCATGTAACTCAGACTGGCCTCAAACTTATTCGATAGCTAAGGCTGGCCTTGAACTCCATCCAGATCCTGCTGCTCCCAACCCCCAAGTCCTGGGATCGTAGTCATCATGCAAAGTCACCTATGGTGACATTAGCTTCCCTCTTGTCTCTGTGACCATTTGTCTCACCTCTGAACTAGGAAGTTATGTCAAGTTCAGAAGCTCTCTGAGGTATACGGGCTGAGGTCAAGTCTCCCAAAGTTCCCTCTAACCTAACCCAGAGACTCTGAGGATCAGCCCAAGGCTGGAGACAAACAGATGCTCTTCAAGAGGGAGGGCAGCCTGTGTTATGTCCCTCTGTCACCACCTCTCTCCTGTTACCTTCACAGGCAGTGCCATCTTCGTTCACCCAGTACCCACTCTGACAGGCTGAGCAGGTGAAGGAGCCCTCTGTGTTGAGGCAGAGGCCGGTGGGGCATGAGGCTCGGCTGGCACACTCGTCCACATCTGAAACAGGCCATTGAGTTCTGTATGGGATTCTGCAGGGCAGATATGCCAGAGACTCATAGGTGGGCAGGGAGTGTAGGAAGCACGGGTTTTGGCAAAGGGTAGGATAGGCCTTAGGATAATTCAGGGTTGGCTACAGGGGTTGGCATGCAGAGGGAAAGATGACGGAGGCTTGATTTGCCTGCGCCAAGAAGGGCGCTACATCTTAGTACCTTGGCAGCCCTTCTTGTCTGGGGTGACCTCATAGCCCGGCTCACAAGAGCATCTGAAGGAGCCTTCCATGTTGATGCACCTTCCATGGGCACATATCCCCGGGGTCAGACACTCATTGACATCTGTGGATAGAGTCCAAGAGGGTGCACTGGCCTCCTCTCCTCCTTGCCCTCTCCCCACTGTAGCAAGCCTAGCACATCTTCATTATGAGCCCATGGAACCGGCCGTCAGAGGGAATGTAGGCCAGCCACCCTTGGAGAGCCGTGAAGCCACGCTGCTTGGTTTCATCTAGGCATAGCAGGGCTGTACCCTCCTGAGTGTTCCTCAGCCACCCTACACAGTCCTGGAAAACGAGCCCACCTAGAATGTTAGAAATAAGGTGTCCAAGATCCCCAACACATTCCATCATGAGTCTCATCCTCTCTAGTCTCTTACCTGCCACCAAAAACTTATATTTCCTACCCAATGAGTATTTCCAGTACGTGGGTGGGCAGTGTGGAGAGAGGCCAGGCCGTGCCTGGGTGGCTGTGGCTGACTTGAGGGCCTGGGAACCATCTGCCCTCCCCGGAGCCTCAAAGCATCTATTCAAAACATGGCTCCTCCTAGAATCAGAACCTTGAGTCTTTTCCCTGCGGGGGCTGAGGAGAAAGAGCACTCCTCCCCACTGTCACAGAATTGTTTTGGGAACAAGAAGTGCCACAGCTACTCAGTGGGAGGCGCTCCTTATACAGTGCTTTAGTGTAGCAAAGAGCCTGGTGGCTGGCTCTCTTCAGTCCAAGACCCCATGGCTTCTCATCCCAGTCAACAGAAGCCAACCGCAGGAGCTTCTGGGACTTTGGGATAGAGCTTCGGAACGGATGTGGCTAGGCAGCAGAGGAGGGCCCCACCCTAGCTGATTCAGAGGGCAGAGTCCCACAACTAAAGCACACCCACATCAGGCTCAGCATTGTCTAAGAATCCAGCCGGACGAAGGAGGACAATACCCTCTAAGCCACTTCTGTCTGCCCACCTCTTCCCCTCCCTGTGTGTGTGGTCGACCAGCCATCCCAAGACCAAATGACCCCACTCAGTACCTTGGCGATCAACCCTTACCTACACAGCTCCCGCTCTGGCCTATGTATCCCTCCTCACAGGCCAGACAAGTGTAGGAGCCAGGGGAGTTGACGCATCTCCCATCAGGGCAGGTACCAGGGTGACGGCATTCGTTGATATCTATAAAACAACAGTCCCTCCCTTGGTCATCTATGAGAGCCATGACCCATGGGTACTTTGTGTCTGCAAATCTTTGACCCTGCCCTGTATGGGGAAATGGATATCCATTTTGGTACAGATGAACACTAGGAAAAAATGACTCCCCCAGTGTGTTTCCAACCCTTCCTACTTTCCTCCCTCACTGTTCTAGAGCAAAGATTAAAAAGAGGACTTATAGACCCCGCAGGTGGCTGTAGCAGCCAGTGGGTACTGTTAGCTGTGTGAAATCAGATAGCTGCAGGTTTTACACTAGATTGCTTGGGATGGGCCTCACGTTGCCCTTGGTCAATGCTTAATCCTTTACAAGGGGTAGCCATCTGGGGGGACAGCAGTTAGTTGGGCAGTTACCACAGGCCAGCAAATCACCAAAGGGCAGTGTAAGCCAAGTGTTTCCCTGGCCAGGGAAATGAAGGCTGAACTTCATTCTTGGGGATGACACGGACCTGCCTTGAGGCTAAGTGCAGACTAGAGGGTCGAGGCTGGCAAAGCACAAGGTCTCAAGACTCAGCCAAGATCCAGAGGCCCCAGGCAGCAAGGCTGAGTCTACCAGGGCAGGCAAGGAAGAGGGGCTAAGGAGAGGGAGTGACAGCAGGAAGAGAAGCTTTGCCCAAGGAGCCAAGTGCAGGGTTCTTCACTAGTGACTTGCCTGTCAGGGATTCCAGCATCCAGGGGAAGGAACTGAGGGAGAGAGGTCATACCACAGGGACTAAACTCTGGGTCACAACCACATGAGGACAATACGCTCCTCTGGCACAAATATCAAAATGTCTGGCCATCAGGGTGGCCAAGCAGAAGGAAAGAGGAGGGTTTACCCTCTTCAATTGACGATTATTCTCTGGGAGAAAGTCGAGTGGCTTAAGCAAGCCAAAAGGGCCTACTGTACAGAAGCAAGACTTATTCAGCATCCAAGAGGGCAACACAAGAGACGGGCCAGGAGAGAGAAGCAAGCTTCCTGCTCAAGGACCAAAGCCAGTGGGGAACAGTGCAGAGCAGAGTAGAATAGGGGGTCTGAGGCTCAGGGTAAAAAGGAAGACAAGGGATGGTCTGGCCTGCGGAAGGCGGGCCACTGAAGCTGAATGAAAGGACTCAGGACCTCCAACTTTGGCCACACAGGAGACAGTCAGCATCAGACCTGCTGCTCCTGTTGAGGTATCTGAGGGGAGATGGAAAAAGATGGAACAGAGAAGTGGTCTTTCTTCCAGTGATATGAGACTTTAAAGATGGAAAAGTGGGGATTGAGGCAAGAATCCTTCTAATGCCACACTGATTTTTTTTTAAAAAAATAGTTTTAGGACCATCTTTCAGACATTGGGCAAGGCAGAACAATTGCATTTTCCAAGAGAAAGGGACCCCAGTCTGTCCTATCTACATTGTGTCGGGTACACTTGCAGTGCATGTAGCACTGGATGCTGGGCATTTACAAGTGGGACTCACTAACATTCAGAGTAGAGCCTACCTCTTCATTTTGGGGCATGTATTTACTTCCTGGT
Source organism: Mastomys coucha (assembly GCF_008632895.1). Lineage (NCBI taxonomy): Eukaryota > Metazoa > Chordata > Mammalia > Rodentia > Muridae > Mastomys > Mastomys coucha. The sequence continues at coordinate 99,812,822 of NW_022196912.1, forward strand.
CTCTTGTGTTTGATTGACACCTTGGTGATAGCCAGTAGGTTGTGAGGGATATGATGTGCATAACTTTTGAACCAAAGTATTTCATTACATGCCAGCCTGAAGTATCTTCTTTCTTTCTTTCTTTTATGGGGACTTCGGCCTGCCCCAGACATTGGTCAGGAATGGTTTAGTCTAGTACTGGCAAGGAAGCATAGGTTAGAGTTCTCGACTGATTCTGATAGACGCCGGACACTGATGAGCTAGAAGTTTGACTGTGTTCTCTATAACTAATTTCAGGGTTGTTTGTTAATGAAGCACAGCCTAGTGCAAGTTGTTAATGCTACTTCCAGCTTTCTTTTTAGGTGAGAGTCCCAGGGAACAACAACAGTAATGTTAATATGTGAGGCGTCTTTCAGTGAAGAAAAGAGAGAGGTCAGAAGACCAGGCTAGCCCCTCAGTCTTCACCTGAAGTAGGGAAGGCCTTTCCCTTTCTGGAGTGGACATTGCTGAGCCATGAGACAAGCTGATCAAAGGAGACAGAAGAAAATTCTAGATGGAGTGAATTCCATCACCAGATACCCCAAGCCTATCCCGTCTAACTCATGGTAGCCAAACTGGAGCCTGTCACCGGGTGGAGATTCTTCTGTCTAGTCAAGAGTTTGAATTTTAACTTAATAATATGGTATGTTTTGGTAGAGTCCAATATTCTGGTTGGTTTGGGGAATATTTATTGCTGTATTTCCAGCCCATGGCTAGTATACAGCTGGCACTCAACAAATGCTTGCTAACCAAAATATGAAACACTATGCCTAAAATAATACACATTATCCTCTTAGTTGAAGGCTGCTAAAGAGACCGCCAAAGGGATCCAAGGAATGGTCACACCAGGGACTAATTTGTAAGTCTGCGGTCCATACCCTGGGAGGATCCCTGAGCCTCTCTCCAGGGATCAGTCTCTGGATGCGGAACTGGGAGGGCACCCATCCGTGTTCCAAAACACGGCGAGAGTACAAAATGAGACTGGGAGGCAGGAGCCAGGAGTTCAGGGGACCTTGGGTAAGAATAGGGGACAGCCAAGGCACTGGCGGTGTAAATGAAGAATCTGCTCTCATGGGAAACCCGAGTCCTGGGTATGACGGAGATGCCATGGAGACTGATGCATAGGCTACTATTCAGACCTCACAGTCTCTCACCAGAGGCTTCAGACTTCAGTGCAGAGAGAAAGGAGAAAGGGAGAGGAAATTGACTGGGCTCCCGGAGAGACGGGCAGGGCCTGTGGTTACAGATGGAAACCTGGAGAAGTGTACAAACTACATCACTCTTTCAACAGTCCCGGAGTGTCTGCCCAGGGCCAAGAACTCAGTCTGACCTTGCAAATATGGTGCCTGTCTAGAACCTTTTTTCTGGATGGGGCAGAGCCACTCAGAGTAGGACCTGGATGTGGAGGAGTCGGGATACCATAAAGAGAGGGCCTTACAGTATGCTTGAGTTGGTCTTGCGCATCAGCCCTCTGAGATGAGTGTGGCCATTTCCATTTCCAACCATGAAACACTAATACAGGCCAGGCCTGTCTGCACTGGAGCCTGTGCCTGCCCTTAACACAGACAGGTTAGCGCGAATCTGATCTTTTCAATGTTCTGGAATTTCCTGGTTCATTTCCTTTAGTTTTGCTTTTCTTTTTAGTAAGTCCTGATGCTAAGTGCAAAGCACTGCAATGCCCGAAGAGGCTCTCTTACCAAGCACTTAGCGAGGCCAGCTGGCACACAGAAGTTACCTACCAAGTGCTCTGCTCACTGCATTCTCTTGGAAATGCCAAGCTGTCTTGTTTCTATTAATCTGATGAGGACAAAGGATAGGTTCCAGCTTTGATCATGCATAGCTGAGTTTTAAGCAGAAGAGCACTAAGAGGAGGGCCCTGCGAGAAGGTGGTACTCTGGGGGAGGGCCCTGAGGGAATGTGGTGCTCTAGGGGAGGGCCCTGCGGGAAGGCAGTGCTCTGGGGGGTGAGGACAGTTTGCCCCACACCTATAGTTACACTTCCATAATACTACTTTACTTAGATCTCCTGGGGACCCACATTTCACTTCCATGGTGCAAGGTCTCTCCTTTACAAGATCCATGAGCTTGCTCACCCATTACTTCCAGGACCAGGCAAGACTGATATCAGAGCTGATAGGATTGTGGCAGATTCAAACCTGTCTGTGAGGAGACTTATTGGCAGTGTCCTAGCCCATCTTTTAGCTGTGTATGGGAAAGGGGAGATCTATTTGTTGGTCCATTCACTCATCAACCGGCATTTGTTGGATGCCCATGCACAGGTCGCCTAGCAACATGGCCCATCCTCAGGAAGCGTCTATATTAACAAGTGTTAGCAAGAGGGTTAAAGCTGCCAGAGACATATAACTCTCAGACCACATGAAGCTCAAGAAGGAAGACCAAGGTGTGGGTGCTTTGGTCCTTCTTAGAAGGGGGAACACCCTCATAGAAGTAGGGGGAAGGGGATGGGATAGGAGGTTTCCAGGAGGGGAGGAAAAGGTAAAGAAGATAACATTTGAAATGTAAATAAAGAAAATATCCAATGAAAATAAAAAGGACAAAAAAAGAAAAAGAAACTGATTATATGATATAGCTATCTCTATAACATAGCTGTAGTTTGAATGTTTTGGAAATAATAATATACCTATAAAATATTATAATATATAATATATAATAATATTTAACATATAGTATAAATTACTATTATATGATAGTTTTATTTTCTTTTTATAAGTTAACATGATAACTTATGAATTAATAAATCTTATCAGTAGAAATTAAAACTTAAATATTTTAAAATTTCTTTATAACAATTATTTGGAAAAATATGAAATCAGATAATGTCTGTTAACTATTCCCATGCTTTCTCTGATTTTTTTTATTAGTTACATCTTCTGAGTTTAAGACATATTTTCTTAAAAATTCCCCAGATTGTCAATGTCCACTTACGATTAACTATGTCTTCAATTAGTCATTTTTTTTACAGACATTGCTGTTTTTAATAAAGGAAATATTCTTTTTTATCTAGGTCTCTGTTAAGTTCAGTACAAATTCTATCAAATGGAGGATAATATGAATTCCAAATTTTCACATTCAATTAAATATCTAAGAGTTTACACACAGACACACACACACACACATACACACACACACACAAAAGCTGCCAGAGACATCCTTCCTCTGTTATACAAAGAGAGCGCATTTTTAGGGGAATGGGGCAGAGGTATGCAAAGACGTTCATTCCTGTAGTGTTATACAGATTTGTATTTCTCTGCCATGGGGGTGGGGCAGAAAGGATGCCAACATATCACCCAAAAGACAGAAGGGCTCAGGGATTCATAGATATGGCTCTGCCTGTAGGCGTTGGCTTAGTATCAAGAGACTCAGTGGAGGGCAGATGGAAGGGGAGCTGGTGGAGGTAGCACCTTACCTTGGCAGTGTCCTTTCCTGACCATGATGTAGCCCTGATCACACTCACAGTGGTATGAGCCCTCTGTGTTGCTGCATCGCCCACCACTGCACACCCCAGGCTGCTCACACTCATCTATATCTGCAAATACATAGAATGGTCCTGAGTCAAAGCCAGCCCCAGACAGGGGGTCCTGAAGCATCCTTTCCGGAGGCCATGGACAAAGCTGCTTAGGCAAAGAAGGCACATTTGTTGTGGTCTGATTGCTTGAAGGGACTCCTAGGTCATCTCTTAGACTGATCAGACTCTGGGGCCCTTTGAGTTCTTTTCTCCCACGAATGGATACTTCTAGGGTCCATGGGAGCCCTTGCAGCTTTCTCCTCCTGATGTAAGAGCTGGGCTGACGTAAGGTATCAATCCATATAGTATGATCTAAGGGGGTCAAAAATTCCCCCTGCCCTGGCACTAGTACAGTAGATACTGAGTCTACCACTAAGATTCTTAAGGATGGACCTTCTTAGAAAGACAGGGAGCAGCCAGGCAGTGGTGGCACACGCCTTTAATCCCAGCATGTAGGAGGCAGAGGCAGGTGGATTCCAGAGTTCGAGGCCAGCCTGGTCTACAGAGTGAATTCCAGGACAGCCAGGGCTACACAGAGAAACCCTGTCTCAAAAAACCAAAAAAAAAAAAAAAATTAAAAAGAAAGACAGGGAACATTGCAGGCAGCCAGGGATCCATGGCTTGGATCATTATCTGAAATACACTGATACCCCACAATGGCTCTAAAGCCTGATCTTGGTCAGTCACCCCTCCCTGATTTATCCCCTTCCTTGGCTCCTTGCTGGCTCTAGGCCTCCTAGGAGTTTGGCTCACAAACCTGGTCCCAGCCCAGCTGTATTTGCCCACACTTATTGGTATTATCTTTGTTGTTGTTGTTGTTGTTGCTTTGTTTTGTTTTTGTTCTTCAAGACAGAGTTTCTTTGTAGTCCTGGCTGTCCAGGAACTCACGTCTGTAGACCAAACAGTCCTTGAACTCATAGAAATCCACCTGCCTCTGCCTACCCAGTGCTAGGATTAAAGGTGTTTACTACCACCAACCAGCCCTTGGTATAATCTTAGCTATGGTAGATTCCCATGAGTCCAGCTTCCAAATCTCTGTTCACACACAAGCCTCTGCCGGGAATGTCTTTCCTTTCCTGGATAACCAGCAGATTCCTAGTCTGGGTTCAAACCGTGCCTCAGTGTACCAGCTCTGCTCTGTGACTACTCCCTGGCTCCACCATCAAAGCCATCATGGCCCCTCTCTAGCACAGGTTCAAACACTTCACAGCGTCCTTGTACAGACTGAGTGAAGGCAATGAGATGAATAAAGTACCTGGCTGGCAGCCAACACAGAAGGAATGTTTGCTAGCATCGCTCCAGCATAAACCTTCCCCTAGAACCCAGTGTGCTTCCATGGCAGCAATCCTTCCTCTATCGCTCCAGTTCTCAGTGGAGCCTCTGGCAGGGCTGCCACATTCACCCTCCCCAGCCCACACAGAGATCCTGACCTTCAGTATAGGCAGACCCAAGAACTTCCTGGGAACAGCTCTCCCGGGAATTCAGAAACAGCTGTGCGAGCTCCAGGAAGCTCTACTGCCAACAGAGAAGAAAGGGGAAGGAACTCATGGGTAGAGAGAAAGCAGAAACCTGATGGGAATAACCTAGCTGAAGCCAGCAATGCTGCCTAATAAACGGATGGCGTTGGGGAAAGCAATTTGTAGAGAGAAGTGGAAATGGAGACATGGGTTCTTGATATCTAGGCAAAGATGGATAAAGCACCCTGGAAAAGGTAACATCAGATGTAATGGGCAACGTCCTTGTGACATAATAAAACCACAACACATGGAAAATAAAGCCAAAGGAGGCCAGCGATGGTTCAGTGGGCAAGAGTTTGCCACCCAGGCCTGGAAATCTGAGTTTGATTGCCAGAACCCATCTGAAGATGGAGGAGAGAACCAACTCCACAAAGTTGTCCTCTGACCTCCACATGGCCAGACACCCTAACACATGTAAAATAGATACGATGTAACAGAATACACAAGCCCTACTGTAAAAGCTACAAGAAAAAGGAACAGCCACACTGGAAAACTAGCAAAAAGGTAGGAGTAGGTAAGCAATTCACAGATGAGGAAACCCCAAGGCCGAAGTGCAAAGAGATACACTTTCTAGAAGGTAAGTTATTATGCAAAGTCTTATTTTAATTTTTAATAGGTAATTTATACATCTACTTAACTTAAAACTTGTAATAATTTACAATAATTAATTTATACATATGAATCAATGCTAGATTAAAGTAATGAAACACTGCTTCGCGAGACTGGCAAGATTTAAGAAGTGAATGCGAAATTGAGTAGGTCCTTCAAGTGATGGCCAATCCCCAGTGGTCAAAGCACTTCAGCTGACCTCAGGTTCTTCCCCTCTACAGCTGTCGGGGCTGGCAGAGACCTCTGGACACCAGGCTGGCATAGGACAGAGCTTCTTGTCTGGGCCTGGCAATACCATTCCCTGTAGCAGCTTTAATTTGCCCAGGGCCAGCTCCCAGGCTCGATGTGCAGAGAGCAGTGCCTCTGGCCCCAGCACCTACAGCAGCTTGCTGAAGCCTGGAAAGCCCGTCTCCTGCCTTTTCCTTGGCTCTGCCACACTGCTGTCTGAGTCACCTCCTCCCCGACAGACAGACGACAGAATCATCTACCCTTAACAAACTTGGCACTACAGTCACTTCACAGACTGGCCTCACCTACAGCCACTTCTGCTAACAGACTCCAGTCACCCTAACTGCGTAATTCCCAGGGCACGCAATACTGGCCTATGCAGAAATGGTTGCCTTTCCCTGGACTACCTGCTCCCTCCATTCCAGCTGCTGCTCGTAGAGGATCATGGGAAGCAAACCACGCCCCAGAGTGGGCGTGACTTCGCGTCTGCGTCCAATGCTGCAATAACTAGGTGTAATGTTGTGGGTGTTCTAACTCACCTTTTGAGGCTTCATCTGGCAAAGCATACGGTGGCAATGAGATCCGCAGGGGTTGGAATGGTATATATAACAAAGCGCCGAGAGTAGCTCTCAGTATAAGTGCGCATTAAATGAGAGCTGTTTATAGTCTACCCCAGCTCAAGCACCTGCTCACGGAAACCTTCTCAAATTCTCTGCTACATCAGTTGCTTGCTTATCTAGACCCCAACTGGGTCATTACTCTTGCTCATTCAGTTGATTGTCTTCAGAGCTCAGCACAGGGCCCGGTACCTGGCCACTCACTCAGAACCCAAGTACCTACTGCGTCCTCATGACCAGGTTCCCTCACGTTCCTGTTAAGTTGAGCTTCTCTACCTCCCTTCTGCACATAAGGAAATGAGAGGACTTGGATGGCTTTGGATTCTGAAGGCCAGATCCTTGGAATCAGATGTTGAGAAGACTCTGACAAAGAAAGGATTACTCTGTGGCCATCAGGGGAACCTATGATCAGGGTCAAGCAGCAGACTAACTCCAGAAGTGTGAGCCCCAAAGTTTTCTCAAGGTGAAAACTTCCCAGCTGCCTCTGAGTCTCCAGGCGCTGTGTATAAGGCTTCCTTATTTCCTCGTGAACTTACTCATAAACAATGTACAGGAACATTCTATTCTACAGAAGGCTCTGCACAGTGTGCTGGTTAGTTTTGCCAACTTGACATAAGCTGACGTCATCAGAGAGGAAGGAAGCCTCAGTTGAGAAAATCCCCTCTGTAATCAGGCTATAGGCAAGGCTGCCGGGCCTCTCTTCATTGGCGATTTGTGCAGAGGGGCTGCCTGTTGTGGGTGGTACCATCTCCGCGGGGGTGGTTCTGGGTTCTATCAGAAAGCAGACTAAGCAAGCCATGGAGACCAGTGCAGTAAGCAGTACTCCTCTGTGGCTCCTACATCAGCTCCTGCCTCCTGGTTCCTGCCCTGTTTGAATTCCTGTCTTGGGTTCTCTCAGAGGGCTGCAATTCAGGATATGTGAGCCAAAAACAAAACAAACAAACAAACAAACAAAACATTTCCTCCCCAAGTTCCTTTGGGTCATGGTGTTCCATCACAGACATAGTAACCCTAAGACACAATGGAAGCATGCTTACCAAGAGTTGCGTCTCTGTGGCTAGACCTTCCTGGGAAAGATCAAAGCCTGCGGGTATCCCCACTGTTGGGCATCAGAACTCTTCTCCCAAATGTACACATGTCCCTTGGTCTCCTGAGAGTCCCCATGGGTGGCCCTCATTCCCCAAAAGAGAAGCTTCCTTGTCACCTGAGTCCTGGCTTTCGGTCCCCATCGTCAGCCAAGTCTCTGGCCTACCCTTGGCCCTAGCCACAATTCCTCGAGGCCTTTGCAAACATTGCTATTTTCTGGATTCTTCTTCCTCCTTATGATGCCATCATAGTTTCAACTTCCTCCCAGATCAAGGCCAGAGCTCTTTTCCCAAGGATCTGGTACTCTTCAATGTTAACACTGTGCATGCCTGGTTCCTCTTCCACCCACACTGTAGGGCCAAGCCAAGAGGTGTTCTCCTATGCCCATTCCAGGCCTAAAGCAGGTGTCACTCACCTTGGCACTCCTGTGTGTCTCCTAGGGTGGCTAGTGTGTAGCCAGGATAGCAGAGGCAGGAGTAGGAGCCCACACTGTTGACACAGCGCCCTCGTCCTTCACAGGGGTTCCTCAGACACTCATTGTCATCTAACCAGAAGGAGGCAGGGAAGGAGGTCATGGAGGCCAGTGTGCCTTTCTCTGGGGACATCTGCCACCAAACTGCCCCCACTAGAGGATGGTGCTGTGTGGCATCGAAGGGGTGAAGGAGCAGAGGAGGCAGAGGCAGAGATGAAAGTCTCAAGGCTGAGAGCCACAGGCCAACCTGCTGGGTCCTCTTAGGCACTAGGAGTCTTTGGTGATGACCAGTGCCTCCTCCCTCCTCATTGTCCCCTTCCCTCAGTGATCCCACAACCACTTCCTTTCTCCTTCACAGCCTGGCATATCCTAGGTTGATGTCTGGTTAGTTATATCCACGGAGAGTGTTCTAAGCTAGCCAACTGTAGGATACTACTTGGATCTTGTGCAGCCTGGACTTGTGACTGTGTCCCCACACTCTGTTCCTATTTGCTCCCACCATTCAGCAGGCCCAGGGCACCCAGTAAGTACCAGTGCAGTAGTCCTGGCTGGGGTGTAGCTGGTAGCCAGGGCTGCAGAGACATCTGTATCCATTTGGGAGGCTCACACAGGTCCCAGGGCCACAGATGTTGGAGGCTCCAGCAAAACATGGATCAAAGCCTGTGGAGATGGAGCAAGTAGAGGTAACAGCAGAGTGGAACATGCTCAAAGGCAGTGAAGTAGGGTGAGGAGACAACAGGGTTAGGCTCAGTGGCCTCAGAAGCCCACTAGAAGGCCACACACCCTTAGTAGGCCCTCCTATGCTAACAGATAAAATGGCCTCATAAGACTCGTGGGACCCGTGCCTGGTCTCTGAGCCCATTTGAGTACATCCTCCTGACAGAGATCTGATGGCTTCTAGTAGCCCATATTCCCTACAAATAACCTCCTTACCCTCACCCTCAACCTAAATGTGGGCACAGCTCTTACCCAAAGAACCAGTGCCACCCACCCCTGGAAACTCTTGCCCATCTTCCCATAGCCTGGCAGACAGATCTAGTGACCAGGTTCCACAGATTGAAGAGGCTAGCTTATTTGTCTTATATCTCTAATATTAGGGAAGTACTTAACACTTATGATAAGTGAATGAATGAGTGAGGGAATGAGTAAATGAACCAATAAACTAATAAGGGAACACTGCTTTCATCTGTGTTCACCCAGTTGTGTTAGTCCATAGGCACATACCTAGGGCTCCCTTCCCTGCCCCATCACTCTAAGAGAATACAAAAGCATCGACAGAATGGGTCAGAAATAGCCCAGGTTGGTACTCAGAGGGACTTTACAGCATTGCTAATCTGGGCTGAACCAGATACCCACAGTGCTCTGTGTGCAAGGTGACCTTCTCCCTAGCCTGGTTTCACATTTGTACTAGCAGTCCCCAGCCAGTTCCAAGTGTCCACTCAGTGAGGTTGGAAAATGGCAGGGCAGAATCTGGATCAGACAAAAGACTGAAGCTGCTGCTGAGGGCCACTGCAGGGGGCAGGGCTGCTGAGGACCACTGCAGGGAGCGGGGCAGACTGGCTTCACTGTATTGTGGTCCCTCCTCCAGGAATATTTCAGCTGTCAGTCTCAGCATTCCCTAGTTGAGTCCCATGTACTCAGCCCTTCCTGCCTACTTGGAAGGGGATGCTCTCTGGAGTCTCAGAGGACTTACTCTGAATCCTGGGAAAGGTCAGTGGAGAACTCTCCGGAAAGCCACAACCCCACCCCACCTGCAGCAGGCTGCAGGCTTTCTCCACTAGCTGGAGGAAATCCAAAGAACTCTAGCCACCCTCGACTCCTACTCAAGGTGACCCTCTAGCTAAGAGCACAGCTAGCCCCTAGAGAGGGCAGGCAAGAGGGCACGCACGTGCACAGAGAGCCATGGTGACAATACTGTACAATGATAGCCTTGCTTCTCCTGAACCAAGTCCTCAGACAATGAGCCTTTGTGGAAGGCACATTCCACAGCCAGGTGGGTTTGCCAGGGACCTCCCCCACACCCCTTCCCTTCCCCTCATCACTATGGTTGACCAGAGGGAGTCTTGTGCAATATAACTGTCCCTTCCCCAAAACATCCCTCCCGTGGGCAGATGGCTGTCACTGTCAGGGTCCTCAGTGATTCAGGCCCCTCTCACCTCCTACTCTATGAACTCCCATTCTTCAAGAAGTTCCCCCTCTCCCCAAGATGCTCCAGAAAGATCCATGGCTTCCCTCTGAGTCCTCTGAGTAGGACCATCCTCAAAAGGGCATTAGTGCCCAGGCAGGGCCCTCGTCTTTACTAGACAGGCTTTGTGCCCTCTGTGAGAGCAAGCCAGAACCACAGCTAGGTCAGAGTTGCTGGAGACTGTTTATCTGGTTGAGGAAGCAATAGAGAAATTCCACTCCAAGACCTGCCCTGGACTTTGGTTCTGGGCAATCACATCTCCCAGAATTTGGGGCACAGAGCCTCCAAGGGCTGCTGCAGCTACCTGGGGGGCTGTGTGTCACCAAGACATCACTGGAGGGAACCACTTGCTCTTCTGCTGGACTCTCTGGAATGCCCTGTCCAGGTAAGGATGGTGCTGGTCTTCCAGTGGCATCCCCTGGAGAGGACAGAGGGGAGGAAGCAGAGTCCATTGCTTGGCAGTGGCCCCTCAATGTTCCCCGATGGTCAGACACCCAGAACCAAAAGTATCACCTAGGGTTCCCAACATCCACCCTCTCTTTTGGCATATCTGCTCTCCTCCCCTCATAGTAGTAGAACCCGAGGAGTGTAAAAATGGCTACATTAGGCTTGCTGGAGGCAGAGATGCTGCACCCCCATCTCCTAATTGCCTAATTGAACATTCCCTTGCTTTCATTTGTAATGCATCTTGCAGCTTACAAAATGTTGCTGCAGACACAGCACCCAGTTGCCATGAGAGGCAACAGGTATCATGTTCACATCACAACAGGGAAAGACCAACATCCCTGACCCTGAGCTCAGCTCTACTGAGAGATCGACTCAGGGTCAGGGGAGAGGATGAGGCCCCTGGGGGAAAGAGCCCTGAGGCCCCGCAAGCTGCTACTTCACATAGTGCCTCCTCTTTGCCCTGATTTATGTGCTGAGTGGCCTGAGTAGCATCATGAGATTAAGAAAGAGTCATTAGGAAAATGTTCACAAAGCATTATGGGAACTTTTACTAACCTCACAACCTCTTAGGGAATTGGGGTTCCCGGAAAGAGCACTCACGCTTCACATCACCACACTACCTCTGATTTGCACCCCTTGGGTCTGTTTATGGGTAGCCATTCCATGACTAAACTAACGCCTTTTCCTATTTCTTTCCCTTGGGGGCTTCTAGGAGGAGGAGCAGGAACTCACCTGGTACCCGAGCAGGTAGGTGGGGAGCACTGGTTGTGATCTGCGCAGAAATGAAGGTTATTTGGGGGAGGGGATCATCTGTTACTCCTAGGATTTATTTCTTCCTCACTTACCCCATCTCCTTCCTGTTCAACTCTCTCAGCGAGCGAGTTTTGTTTTTCGTTTTTTTTTTTTTT
>NW_022196912.1:99824467-99837115 GCF_008632895.1 Mastomys coucha
TTTCTGCTGGAGTGTATGTCTCTAGGCATTTTCATTCCCCGATCTTAACTGATCAGCACCACTTCCTTATCAGTTACAGCAGTTAAATGTGTGTCCTGTACCAGCTAGCTTAGTGTTGGCAGCACAGCAGAACATTAGCACGTATCAAAGCTACGATCCTCCTGTTACAGATGGAGCAACAGAGATTAACTAGACCATCCTGGACCACAAAGCCAGTGTGTCAAAGCCAGGAGCCATAGCTACACTTGATGTTGCTCACCACAGCTATGGATATAGACAGATGGGGCACAAGAAGCAAAGGGAAATGCAGAGGGCAGAAAGGCCCTGGGACATTGATGGGACTGTGAAGACACATAGCAGAGGCTTTGACCTGGGACAGTACTGCGTCTTTTCGTTTGTTTGTTTGTTTGCTTTTTGATTTGTTTTGTTTTGTTTCTGAGACGGGGTTTCTCTGTGTAGCCCTGGCTGTCCTGGAACTCACTCTGTAGACCAGGCTGGACTCTAACTCAGAGATCTGCATGCCTCTGCCTCCCAAGTACTGGGATTAAAGATGTGAGGCACCACACTCGGTTTCAGCACGTCTTTTTTTTTTTTTGGTTTTGGTTTTTCCAAGACAGGGTTTCTCTGTGTCACCCTAGCTGTCCTGGAACTCACTCTGTAGACCAGGCTGGCCTCAAACTCAGAAATCCGCCTGCCTCTGCCTCCCAAGTGCTGGGATTAAAGGCGTGTGCCACCACCGCCCAGCTCAGCACATAATTCTTAAGCAGGAAAGCAAGGTTGCTGGAAAAGAAGTGCATGGAGACAGCTTAGCAGGAGATGAGCGAGAACCAGCAGACTGGAGAAAGAGAAAGCAGATTCAGTCTTCTGGAGGAGCTCGGAGATGCTCAGTCTTGGATGCTCACGGGCATTCCGGGACCAGGGAAGAAGGCCAGCTGCTTTCTCCTCGGTGAAATGGTTTGAGAGACTCACAGCTATGCTTCCGCTTTCCCATGAGCTCCTCCCAGAGGGCATATGTTAAACAAGCCCAGAGAACATGCCAGACTCAGGACCAGCTTTAGCTTTCATTCACAGTGCTCAGGTTTGAGTGACAGCCAGGACTAACTAACAGTCAAACGGGTCCCTGATTCAACTTTGTAATATCCCATATCCGGTTCATCCTTTTCCTCTTCTGCCCTCTTGAGACTCTGCCTGGCATCTCTTTCTTTCTCCAGTTACCCTAATCCAGCTCCATGGTGGGAAGGATCACTCACCTGAATAGCCCAAGAGTCACCTGGGAAAAGAAGACAAGATGAGCTCCAGGAGGGGAGGCAGCGGCCTTCCCTCCTCCCTACATCCCCAGCAAGATGAGCAACACCCAGAGTGCAACTCTTTTGACCTGCCTCAGCCTGTCAACTCCCTTTTAGGACTGACCACCCCAGAAACCCCAGGCTGGAGAGCCTTATAGGTAGCCCCCACTCACCTCTCAGTTGGAGAAAGGAAGTCCCCTGCATTCCTTCCAGGTGTCCAATGACAGGAGTCCCCATCCCCACCCACCACCCCCATCAGATCCGTAACAGACCTCCTCCCTCCTGTGGCCCTGCTCACATGGGTTACCCACCATCCTCTCTGCCCTGGGCCGTGGACTAAGGGAGAAGTTCTAGGAAAGGAATGAGTTGCCTCTGACTGGACTAGTGTCCCGCATCCATGGCTACTGAGTTTGGTCCTCACTTCTGTGTCCCAGATTCTTGGCAATCTCCTAGTTTTCTTGGTCCTATTCCCTTCCCTGTCTCCTGTGCTGGGTGACCCAGGCATGATGCTGCTTTTTTTTCTTCTGGAGCACTGGTTAGAGGCCTCAAACACGAGCTCTTTCTAGCCCACACATCCTGAGCCTTAGGCAACTGAGTTGGAGTTACTGTTCTGAACCTGTGGCCCAGGGTGAGGACCTGATAAGAAAAGGAAGAACCTGAGGTATCTCCCCCAGCTCAGATACCTTTGTCAGGGAGGGTCTCAGTCTCAATCCAGGTGGCGGTGGCTGCCCTGAGTGGTTGCCTCTCTGCTTGTCCAGGTAGGGGTCCACTGCTCTGTCGTGTCTGTTCCCTTAAGGGGCTAGCCAGTTCCTCTTCCTCAGCTTTCCTCATAGACAGGCGGATGTCTGAGCTTGAGTAGGTGTAGCCATGGCCAGCAGGGCAGATCTCCCTGAAGGCTTCTAAAAAAAACCAACAGAAGATTAACTGGGCCATGTCATTCCTTTAAGAGACCGGGGCCCTCTTCCTTCCCTCAAGGGAATAAGAAATTGTGGCTGCAGGGAGAGTCCCATATCTGGAGTCCAGAAGGTATTTCCCGCTTGAAGGGGCTTACCCAGGCTGAGGAAGTAGATACTGACTTCGAGGAAGTATTCTGATGGCCAGGGCTGGGCTCAGGGTAGGGTTACCTGTGCCAGGCAGGGGGCACTGTTCACACTTGCTGCCCCAGGCTTTGCCCACACGGCTACAGCAGCATATCTGCTTGGTGATCCGTTGTACCAAAGGCAGGGTGCAGGTAGCAGACTCCAATGACCGATAGCATAGTCCCTGTTGCATGGAGACAGCCTTGTCCGCTGCAACAGACAAGGCATGTGGGAATGGGCAAGTAAGTATATTAGGCCATGGACAGAGGTGTGGTCAGCCACAGGCATGGGGACTAGCCTGGCTCAGGTCTTAACCTGGAGGTTCAGGTGCTCACAAGAACTTCAGCAGGCATGGCTGCAGTGGAAGCTCCCACATGTCCCCACCACGTCTACCTGACGAGGTGCTAGGTTCATGTAGGAAGTGTGAGAGCAAGACCTGGGAATGCAGTTGCTTGTCTCTACCTGCTGCCTTCAGAGTGTCTAATAAAGACATCGGTTGGTTGTGTGTGCTTCCGGATGAGCAGTGTGCTCTGAGATCCACAGGAAGCCCCCCTTCAAAGACTGGATGAGGTGAGAACCAGAGGCTTGCCACAGAGCTTTGAGGACAGGGACCTTGTTTGGGTCGTCATTGTCACTTGGAGTCATCCATGTGTATAGTGTATATGGTTGCTTAATAATTCAAGTTGAATTGATGGGATGCATGGCTCACTTAGTTAAACAGCTGAGTACCAAATCTGGAGCCGGATATGTAACTCACTGGTAGAGTCCTTGCCCAGCATGCCTAAAGTCCTGGATTTCATTGCTAGCACTACACATAGACCCACAGACGCATATATAGACACATAGACACATAGACATGAGACAAAAACAAAAACCCCACTGAGTCCACGAATCCTGTGGGTACAAAAGCAAGGGAAAATTGAAAAAATAATCTCTTGCTTATTGTTTCAGTGGGAAAAGATATAGACAACCAGTCTGAAAAGAGTCTTAAATCTTTAGAGAACTAATCACACTGTCAGAGGGCAGAGTAGGGCGAAGGAAGCAACAGTTAAAGTTGAGAATTAATGATTCTGAGGAGTCCTGGTCAATTCAGTGCTTCCTGCTGAGCTGAGGTACACATCTCCCTGGGCCCAACTTCTCTACCTACAGAGTAATGTTGGCACTATGCCAGGGACTGCAGGCACTTGGGTCTGCCTGGTACATGTGCCAACGCTGTAGAAAAGAGCTCTGGTCCTCTACAGGCACCGCTCACCCCTCCCCCTCCCTTGGGACACTTCCTGACTGAAGGACTGAAGGTCATACCCTTGGTCCCAGTGATTGGGACAGGGACAGGCATTTAAAGAAGTAAGCCCTATACTGGTTGGCTCATAAAGAGTGACACTATTAGGAGGAGTGGCCTTGTTGGAGTGGGTGTGGACTTATTGAAGGAAGTATGTCACTGTAGAGGTGGGCTTTGAGGTCTCATGTATGCTCAAGCCATGCTGAGTGTGGCAGCCTCTCCCTGCTGCCTGCAGATCAGGATGTAGAATTCAAGGCTCCTTCGCCAGCACCATGTCTGCAGGCACACTGCCATGCTTCCCACTATGATGATAATGGACTGCACCTCTGAAACTATAAACCAGCCCCAGTTAAATCTTTTCCTTTATAAGAGTGGACTGCTGTGGGCATGGTGTCCCTTGTCAGCAATCGAACACTGACTAAGACAGAAGTCTTCTTCACAGGGTCATGGAGATTAAATCGAGCAAGCCCCACAAGCATTGCAGGACCCTAACAAAGGTCAGGAACTAAGCACACATCCATCAGTCCCGGAGCCCTGTATCCTCAGGAGCAGTCTCTGCCTTCAGTGGGCACTTCCCTTGGATGACTGTGGGGACAGGCTCTATGCCTTTGAATCCCAGGACTGAATATCAGGAAGCTGGACCAGCCTTCAGAGACCTCATTACTACACTAGTAGGCAGGAAGTCACTAACTTGCCTTCTCCATCTGCAGGAGAATGAACCCTTGGAGGAAGGGGAGAGAGGAGCCCTGGGGAGGGAGAGAAAATAAAGACAGTCCCCTGCTTCTCTCCATATTCCTTTATCTGAATGTTTTCCAGGCACTTTAATGTCGGATGATAAGCAAACTCACTGATGAAGAAACTTGTTTTGTTTTTCAAGACAAGACTTTGCTATGGAGCTTTGGCTGGCCTTGAAATCACTCCAGACAAGACTAGCCTCTGTTTCCAGAGTTCTGGGGTTAAAGGCTTGCACCACTATGCCCAGCCCAATAAATGATCCTTAAGTGGCCTGGAAAAGGAAATAAGGTCCTTGGGGACTTGATTACATATCATTGCCACTACAAACAAATGTGTTCCCCCCCATCCTCCTACTCTCCGGGTTCTCACTGTCTCCCATCCCTAGAGATGTCAGATCCAGACCTTTCTTCAGGCCACTACCTCTGGGTGGCAGCATAGTCTGGCTCCTCCTATGGCCTTCCCAGATCCAGTAGCAGGCATTTTGTGGCCAGCCAGAGTTCTCTGTGAGCTAGAGGTGGCCTTGTTCCAGAGCTCTTTGGGGACTGGTTTTCTTCTGTCCTGGTCAGACATTCTTTCCTAAGAAAAGCCCCACATGGGCTGTGGTGTCAGCTCTACTGTCTGGGGTGTGAGGAAGGGCCTGGTAGCCTGGGTCCTTCTCTCATCTGGAAACCACAGAGGTCCCTGGAAACAGAGCTGCCAGGGTTTACAAGGAATGTACACACATTAACTATGCAAGGTCACAACTCATGATATGTATGCATGCATGGCCATGGAGATACATACAAAAAGAGCCATGGAGTGATGTAAAGGCATTGGGATAGGGCAGTAACACCACTCTCCCATAGATAAATGAATGATCCTTTTAAAATGTCGCCTAGGGGCTAGAGAGATGTCTTAGTGATTATGAGCACTGGCTATTCTCCCAGAGGACCAGGGTCTGAATCCCAGCACCCACATGGCAGCTGACAAACACCTATAACTCCAGTTTCAGGGGAGCTAATGCCGTCTTCTGGCCTCTGGAGACATCAGACACACAGTGCACAGACATGCATGCAAGCAAAACATCCATATACATATTTAAAAAAGAAAAACAAATCACTTAGCAGCCATGTGACCTGTTTCCTAACTTGGGTAGTAGATTAATTAGCAGCTACGGCTCACCCAGATACTTCAAAGTGGCAGCACACAGCTTCAAAGACAGTGAGACAGCAAACAGAACAGAAATGATCAGAGAGAGAAACAAAACAAAACCCAGAAAACGTGAATCACAAAAAAGTTTTAAAAGAGAAGCCAGAAGTTGAAAGTGGGGCTATAACCTCCAGTCCCAACAGGACACACAGATCAATTTTGTACGATGGTCCAACTCCAAGCCGATAGCAGACCCTGACTCTGGGCATAAGATCATGAGATCTAGGGATATTTGCCTCTCGGTCTGGACTGTGCCCCTGGTGGGTGTCTCTCACCCCAACCCCACCATCACTCACATACGCAGCGGCTCCTTGACGGATCCAGCATGAGGCCAGGCCTGCAGGTGCACAGGTAGCTGCCCCTGGTGTTCACGCACTCTGAGTCCTTGCACAGGCCCAAGGTCAGGCACTCATTGATATCTGCAGGGAGTGGAGGAATGAATATCCATTCAACTGAGGCTGGATGGTTGGGAGTGAGCTGCACATATTCAGTGTTGAGAGAGTAATCACTCAACAATGCCAATAGAGGGCTGGTGAGATGGTTGAACAGGTAAGAGCACTGAGTGCTCTTCTGAAGGTTCTGAGTTCAAATCCTAGCAACCACATGGTGGCTCACAACCATCTGTAATGAGATCTGACGCTCTCTTCTGGTGCATCTGAAGACAGCAACAGTGTACTTATATATAATAATAAATAAACCTTTGGCCAGAGCGAGCAGGGACTGAGTGAGTGGGGCCGACTGGGACCAGCCAGAGCAAATGGGGATGAGCAGAGTGAGCAGAGGTCCTAAAATTCAATTCCCAACAACCACATGAAGGCTCATAACCATCTGTACAGCTTCAGCGTACTCATATATGTAAAATAAATAAATAAATCTTTGAAAAAACAGTGCCAATAGAATTATTAAATAGAAAAATTACATACCACTTCACTAACTGGCACATAGTAGCCATCTTGGTTGGAAAGCTAACCTCCATGGAGTGCCTTCTGTGTGCTTGATACTCTTTTGGTATTTGAATGTGACACCCCATTTAACCTTATAGGTAGTTTCATCTGCTTCTTATGCCCTCTTTTTACAGTCAGAGAAAAGCTCGATGAGTAACTTGCCCAGAGTAACTCAGCTCTGGGTGACTCTGGCAAGTGGCATGGGAATCAGGCAAACAGGATTGTCTGGCTTGGAGGGTAGCAGACAGGCAGCTAATTCCCTCCAGCTAGCTCTCTTCAAGGGCTCCTGAGGGCACATCTTCAGGGAGCTGGAAGCAAGGGGATGGGGAGACAGTGCTGAAAGGCTGGGAAGAGGGGTAGGCTCAAGCAGGAGGTTAGGAAGGCACATGAGAGGTGCCCCTGCCACAAGCAGGCTGCATGACCTCCCATAACCAGCAAAGGCTCCTGTTCATCCTCATGCAAGAAAGACAATGGCTTCTTCCTGGTGCCCAAACTTCTTATGCTGCAAATGAGAGCTCAACCCAGAGTCAGGGTTGAGCTGAGTGGAGCAGGGTAGGGAGACGTGGTCATGCCTGCTAATACTGGGGAAAAACCCATCCCAGAAGGCAGGAGCAATTTATCTCTGCCTGGGAGGCCTCTAGTACAGTTTTAAGCCCCTAGTGGCAGGGGCTGGCCCTAGGGATCTTAGAATATCAGGACTTACTTGATGCTGAGAGATCCCAGACTTTGGGGTGTTGGGGGGTTGGGTTCATTCATCCTTACTTCCATTTGAATCCCTACACATTCCCTCACCTCTCAGGCTGGTGGCCCAGGAACAGGAGGGCTTCCCACCAAAGTAGAGCTGAGATCGCCATGAGGTGGTGGGAGCCTCTTTAGGCTCCCCCCAACAGAGCACAGTTAGGTGGCTGGGTCTCCTTTTCACCTGCCTCAGCCCTAGCCAGGGACAAAGAGGCAAGGATAGGTGGACCATGAAGCCTAATCCTGCCCCCATCTTGACAGCCTCGCTGGCAGATCTGTGGGCCAGCTGAGGCAGGGATGCCCACATTAGAGCCCACAGAGGGGCCAGGCCTTAGGACAGAGAGAGGGACTGAGTGGTGACTTTGTTGATTTTGGAGCTATAATGAACTCGGACCTCCTGTTGGTAAGTGGCCCTAGAGTTGGCACTGTCAGAAGGACTTGGGGCCACTTATCTTCAGAGGACTTCAACAACTGGGTGGAGAGCTGTCTGTATTGCTGTAAATAAAACTGGGTTGAAGATAACAATATTGTCCCAAATGTCCCTGAGGTGCCTTACCTTGGCAGTGGCTGAGGTTCAGTCTCTTGTATCCTTGGGGACACTCCAGCTGGCCATTTTCAATCACTGGGAAGGCTGAGGAATGAACATAAAGTCAGATCTCATGGGAGGGCCTTTGAACTTATCTACCAAGTGTTCTCAGTCTGGTTGTCCCATGTGCTAAGTGGCTCTGGGTTTCTCAAAACATTTCCCTTGCTTTCACCAAGATCCTTCTAGCCAATCTTGCCATCTATCTATCTATCTATCTATCTATCTATCTATCTATCTATCTATCTATCTAAAATGACAATACTGAGGGAATGAACCAGGCATGGAAAGTCAAGCACAGCCTTATCTCATATCTGTGTGGAATGTGAGAAGGCAAACCTACCTAATCAAAGAGGGAAATGTCAGTTATTGGGAGCTGTGGTGGAGTTGGGAGAAGTTTGGGTGTTGGTAGTCAAAGGGTGTAAATTTCAGGGCCAGCAAGATGGCTCAGCAGGTAAAAGCACTTGCCTCCAATCCTGACAGCCTGAGTTCAAGACCTGGAACCCACACGGTGGAAAAAGAAAACCAACTCCCACAAGTTGTCCTCTGACCTCCACATGCACAAGCTGTGGCTCATACACATCTCATATACACATCATACATGAGTATGCACACTTATAAGACAAACAAACAAATGAAAAAAATTAAAGGTTTGAATTTCAAAAAGGACTGTGGTGGTTTGAATATGCTTGGCCCATGGGAAGTGGCACTGTTGGTAGGTGTGGCCTTGTTGGAGGAATTATGTCATTGTGTAGGCAGGCTTTGAGGTCTCTTAGTGCTCAGGTTCCGCCCAGTGCAGAAGAGAGCCTCCTCTCGGCTGCCTTTGGATCAAGATGAAGAACTCTTGGCTCTTCCAGCCCCATGTCTGCTTGCACAATGCCATGTTTCTCACCATGATGAAAATGGACTAAACCTCTGAACTGTAAGCCAGCCCCAATTAAATGTTTGCCTTGTCTTGGTCATGGTGTCTCTTCACAGCAATGAAACCCTAAGTAAGACAAGGAGGTATAAGTTCAAGATATCTACTATTCAACATAGCAACTATAACTAATAATGCATTACATACTTGAAAATCACTAAGAAGAGATTTTTAGGCTGGGCGGTGGTGGTGCACACCTTTAATCCCAGCACTTGGGAGGCAGAGGCAGGCGGATTTCTGAGTTTGAGGCCAGCCTGGTCTATAGAGTGAGTTCCAGGACAGCCAGAACTATACAGAGAAACCCTGTCTCGAAAAATAAAAAATAAGTAAATAAATAAAAATGAAAATAAAAAGATTTTTTAAGAAGACTCACCCTCCCCCCAAATAAACACAAAAATAATTGAGCCGATTAACATGCAATATGCAACATTCAAAGCAACACACATATTTTGTGTCTGTCATATGTATATGTGGGATATGTATATGTCAATATGGGTGTGATACTAGGAGTGTGTGTCTGTGTAGGAGCAGCACAGGACAGAAGGCGATGTTGAATGTCATCTTTGATTGTTCTCCACCTTATTTTTGGAGACAGAGTGTCTCACTAAACCTGAAACTCATAGTTCAGCTAGGCTGACTGGCCAGTGAGCTCTAGGGGTCTGTCTGTTTTCACTTGCACAGCACTGGGCATAAGAGCACACACGCAGTGTTTTCTTTTATGTACTATGGATCCAAACTCAGGTCTTCATGCTTGGGTAGGAAGTAATTTACTGACCGAGTCTTCTCTTCAGCCTAAACATGTTAATTAGATTAACTCTGATACAATGTATTCTCATTTCAAAATATGCTGTACATCATATATATGTGTATATATATATATATGCATATATATATATTTCAATTAGAAAATATTTTTAGAAAATGAAGTGATGCTTTACTCATAATTCTAGCACCCAGGAGGCCAAAGCAGCAGGACCACCTCAAGTTCAAGGCCAGCCTGAGACAGAGCACAAGACTCCTTCTCACATAACATTATTTTTGGAAATACTAAAAAAGTCTTTTCTCACCAGGCAGTGGTGGCTCATGCCCTTAATCCCAGAACTCAGAAGGTAGAGGCAGATGGACCTTTGAGTTTCTTGTCAGTTTGGTCTACAGCCTGAGTTTCAGGACAGCCAGGGCTACACAGAGAAACCCTGTCTCAAAAAATCAAGACAGACATAAAAAGTCATTTCTCATCCGAGTTTATAACACATATATAGCTATAATATATACATTATACATTCTACTAATTCACATTTTACAATATAAGATGATCAACCATGCTTTATTTATTTTATTAACTTATTTGGAATGAGTATAGATACACAGGAAGGATCTGAATGCATATTGGCCAACAAGGAAATGATATCGGTATTTTGATGCTAACACACATCCTGCCTTGATTTCACAACGTCCTTCTTATGTCACAGAGGCAAAAAGCCCCTATTGATACTAAATAGGAAAAGAAAGCGTGTACATTGTTTTAGAGTGGCGGTTCAGGGAGTGTGCCCACCTCCTGGGTTTGATCTCCAGCACTGAGGTGGGGGGAGGGAGGACTGAGTTCATAATTCCTAAGCTGAGATGTACCACCTAAGAGTTGATGAGATGGCTCAGTCAGTCAATGCACTTGCCATCAAACCTGACAACCTGAGTTCAATCCCATGGAGCCACATGACAGAAGGAGTTCGTTACTCTAGCTCTGTGGGATCCAGCATCCTCTACTGGCCTCTACGGGTCACTCAGATGCACACAGCAACACATAAACACACAGAGGTATAATAAAAATAAAATGAAACAATTTTGAAAATAATGCAATTTTGCTAGGCAAGGTGGTTCACATCTTAATATGGAAACAGAAACAGTCAGATCTCTGTGAGTTTAAGACCACTCTGGTCTAAACCCTCTCTCTCTTAAAAGGAGGAGGAGAGGGGAAGAAGAAGAGGAGGAGGAGTGGGGGCAGTAATGACACTTTCATTCAGTCATGTAGCCAAGTTTGAGTGTCTTGGTGTTTACATATTTTGTTTTCAGTGCTGCAGATGGAACTCAGAGCCCTAGCACTAAACTAAATTCCCAATTCCTTTTGCCTTCCCTGCTTTTATTATTATTATTATTGTAGTAGTAGTAGTAGTAGTAGTAGTAGTAGTAGTAGTAGTAGTATTTTGGAACAGGGTCTCTCTGTAGCACATGACAGACTCAGACTATAGACTATCTGTACCTGCTTTCGTCTCCCACATGCTGGGATACCAAGTGTGAGCCTCCATGCCTGGCCTACAAATGTTATTCTAAGTGTGTAGCTGCTACTTAGTAGCCACTTCTCTAGGCTCTTGGGGCGAGGTTTGTTTTCTACGGTAGGAAACAGAACTCTGGGTCTCACGTCGCATTCTTGGCCAGTTGGCTCTTGCCGTGCATGTCAGGCCATGTGTGATGAGCCGATGACAAGTCATTATAAGAAGTGCTGCTGTTATGCCTCTTGTGATAGGTTATGATTACGTCATTAGTAGTTTCTCGAGACTGCAGGTTCTTAGCAGGAATGTTCTAGCGTCACGCCTCTGTTTTGTCAGGACTGATTTAGTTAATGCCAGGCAACATACAAGTGCAGGAAGCAAAGCAATGGGAACCACAGGAATTGTAACATGACAAAGTCAAACACATGGAGATGCCAGTTGCCTGGAAACCCCATCCCAGGGCATGTTGCAAGCCAAACAAGGTATGTGACCATCTGACATATGGACAGATCAAGTGAGGACATAAGCTTGGAAAGCTTAATGCTTCCTTTGCTACTAAAAAAAAAAAAAAAAAAATACATTGAAGTTCTAATTTTTTACTGACATGATCCATCTTCTCTGAGGTTCTAAGTGTGGGTTCTGAAGCACTGGGAGTGAGCCACAGGGATAGAGGTGAAGCTTGGGAACAAATGAGTCACAGGCTGAGGTGAAATTTGTGAACATACCATCCCCGGCCTGGGGCCTGGTAGTATGAACTGAGGGTGGGAGGGAGGGAAACTGAGTCCACACTGTCAGGAGAAACTTGGAACACTGGCTGACTGGATGCAGGCAGCAGGTATTATAAAGAGCAGAAAGTGGGAAGAATACTACAGAGTATTTGCCGGGGACTGCGGAGTAATGTCAAGTTAATATTTGTGTGCGGCTTGAGTACCAAGGATACCGGGCCACGCTGTCCTGTCTGTTTCTCACAACAGCGACTGTCAGGGAGACTTCTAATCCCCATTTTACAAAGCAGGAAAACACAGCTCAGGGAGGTAAGAAGGCTGGCAAGAACCAAGTCAAGGTCAAATGCAGGAGGAGGAGGAGGAGGAGGAGGAGGAGGAGGAGGAGGAAGTAGAGGAGGAGGAGGGGGAAGAGGAGGAGGAGGAGGAGGAAGAGGAGGAGGAGGAGGAGGAAGAGGAGGAGGAGGAGGAGGAAGAGGAGGAGGAGGAGGAGGAAATGGAGGAGGAGGTAGTGGAGGAGGTGAAGGAGGAGGAGGAAGAGGAGGAAGAAGTGGAGGAGGAGGAGGAATAGGAAGAGGAGGAGGAGGAGGAAGTGGAGGAGGAGGAGGAAGAGGAGGAGGAGGTGGAGGAGAAGGTGAAGGAGGAGGAGGAAGAGGAGGAGAAGGAATAGGAAGAAGAGGAGGAGGAGGAGGAGGAGGAGGAGGAAGAGGAGGAGGAAGAGGAAGAGGAGGAGGAGGTAGAGGAGAAGGTGAAGGAGGAGGAGGAAGAGGAGGAGGTAGAGGAGGAAGAGGAGGAGGTGGAGGAGGAAGAGGAGGAGGAAGTGGAGGAGAAGGTGAAGGAGGAGGAGGAAGAGGAGGAGGAGGAATAGGAAGAGGAGGAGGAGGAGGAGGTGGAGGAGGAGGAGGAGGTAG
>NW_022196912.1:99837954-99925077 GCF_008632895.1 Mastomys coucha
GAGGAGGAGGAGGAGGAGGAAGAGGAGGAGGAGGAGGAGGAAGAGGAGGAGGAGGTGGAGGAAGAGGAGGAAGAGGAGGAATAGGAAGAGGAGGAGGAGGAAGAGATGAGAAGGGGACTTTCTCAGCAGGCTTCAATATGCCAGAGGCCAGGGCAGCATCACCTCCTAGACTTCCAGAGGGATCAGAAGAGAAGTCAGGCAGATCTTTGCTTGCTGGGCAGTTGGGAGAGGAGGGGACAGCACTTGGCTAGAGCGAAAAACAAGAGGAGAACCAGCCACTGGAATCTGAAGAAAACCCTGAGAGCCTAGGCTGTGTAAGCTGAGAGGACCTGGCTACAGTCACATAGAAGCCCAGGCTCCTTCCACAATGGAGTTCCTCCCCTGTAATGAGACTTTACTCTCACTGGGTTGAAGAGAAAATACCGGATTGGCAGTGCTTCCTGAAGGCAAGCTTCTAGAAAATTCTAACTGCCAAGCTGCTGTCTCTAGTAGCTCTCCCAATTTGGCCAACAGCCTCTACATCGAACTAGGTATTTCCACACCTTTCTGAAGCCTTCCAGAATAACTCATAAGGGGAGAGTTCCCAACTTCTGGGAAACCAAATCTAGCATCGTTCTTGAAGAACCAGAAAAGTCTCCTTGGGAGAAGGAGCAGAAAGAAGTTCAGATGGCCACAAGGCCAGGAGTGAGAATCCAGCAGCCACTGAACTGTGTGACTCACAGAGGTGAGGGCAGCAGGTGTCCTTCCTGCGTGTCCCCAGGGCACCAGCCTTCCCTGCTCATTGCATTTAACATGTCATGTGGCCACTACTGTGCTTGTCCATCTCCTTCCTAGAAGATAAGCTCTGTGAGGACAGAGAGCCCCTGGCTGCAATCTCTCTTGCCACCCTGAGTCTACCCTTTCTTCCAGATGCTGGGACTCTCAAGGAGGCCTCAACAAAAACTAGTTGCTGGTGACAGTTTTGGCCCTGGTTCCCCAAGCAGAGCTTGGAGGAGACAGTGAAGACATGTCTAGCCACAGGGCTATTTACACTACACTCCTGATCTCAGCCACCATGACAAGGTGCCCACAACAGGGACATATGGAGAGTCCCTGGTGCAGAATACCCCTCCCCAGAAAAAAGACTCATATTTGCCACGGGAGGCCAAGCTTGGATTTCTGAGCTACCTGGAGCCTTGCCCCACAATTGCACACCTCAGGCAGGTGGGTCTGCTGAGGTGGTGAAACTTCACTCTTCTGATAAGAATGGTATCCTATCAGATCAGGGCATCCAGGCACACATCTAATTCCTGGCTTCCCTCTGATTTCGAGCTCATTTCCTATTCTCTTTTAGCCTGTAGTTCTTCCTCTATAGAAATGAAGGCAGAAATTTAGTTTGCAGGAATAGGGTGCCGGGAAGATTTGCTCTGTGGAAACAATGGATGCTGGTCGGAGCCTCACACAACTGGTCCAATACAAGGAGTTAGTGCCCCTCCCTTCCCTGCTGTGCTCTTCCCTTCTCTTCTCCTCCTTCCCTTTCTTCCCCTCCCTCCCTTCCCTTCCCCCTCCTCCCTTCTTCTCTCCCCTCCCTCCCCTCTTTCTCATTCCCTCCCCTTCTCTCATTCTCTTCCCTCTCTGCCCCTCTCCTCCCCTCCCTCCCCTCTCTTTTATTCCCTCCCCTCCTTCCACCTCTCCTCTCCTTCCTCTCTTCCCTCCTCTCTCATTCCCTCCCCTTTCTCTCTTCCCTCCTCTCTCATTCCCTCCCCTCTCTCTCATTCCTTCCCCCTCCCTCATTCTCTCCTCTCTCTGCCCCTCTCCTTCCCTCCTTCCCCCTCTCCTCTCCTTCCTCTCCTCCCTCCTCTCTCATTCCCTCCCCTCTCTCTCATTCCTTCTCTCTCCTCCCCTCCCCATTCTTCCTTTCCCCTTCTCTTTCCCTTCCCTCCCCTGCCATACCCTTTTTTCTTTCCCCTTTCCTCTTTCCCTTTCCTTCCTTTTTCCCCATACCCCATCTTTCCTTTCTTCTCTCCTTCCCTCCTATTCTTCTCTTTTCCCTCCTTCTTTCCCCTTTAAGTTGCTTTTAATCACAGTGTTTTATCACAGCAACAGAAGAGTAACCAATACAGATGATGAAAAGTTCTTCCAGTGGAATTAGAGCAAGGTCTCCTTGAGCATGCGCCCCTGAGCACCATAGCCACTACATTTTAGCAATGGTCATACTGCCCGGTTAGGACTTTGTCTTTGGTCAAGTGCCATGGGACCCCTCAATGAGAATGGACATTTCCCTCAAAGACAGCCACAATCTGCTTCCTCAGAGAGGCAGGAGGGCCGATGTCACCATAGATAGCAGGTTAGAGAGAGCTCTGTGCAGACCCTGGCTCACACAGAGTCCATCCAAACTCCAGCCCTTTCCGGAGTAGGCCAGAGATGCCACATATCATGGCCCACCCCTGCAAGGCAGGGAGGGAACTAGCTAAGCCTGGGACACAATTCCCAGATGGCTTCAAATCCCTTGGAAGAAACTTGCAGAACACCGCCCAGCCAGAGACAATAGTTTCTCAGCTTGACAGGAATTCAGTAAGTCCCATTTCACCAGGGCAGGGGACTGCTGTCTCAACCCAGGTCCTGGAGAATAAGAAAACCCTCCTCAAGCTGAGGGCTCTAGTGTAGCAGATGTCTGTGCTGGATCCATAAACCCACCTACAGACAGTGAATTACAGAACGGCCAGAAGCAGGAGTCAGGAGAAGACCCCCAAGCAGGAGTCAGGAGAAGACCCCCCCAGCCTTGGGGTCCTGAACTAAGAACATGGTCTTCCTTGACAACTGGAAGCATCATTAGGAACCATTACAATAAGAAGGCTGACTAAAGGTGCTAAATAAACAGTTGCTAATGGTGGCAAGGACAATGACAATATATCATTGCTGCTGTGACTTAAGGCTCTCGGTCCCAACCTCCCCTGGAACCCTGACAAACCCAACTTTCCCCAGGACTGACATCACAGAACTACCCACAATACACTCCTTATGGCACAAGGCTTTTGCTCTGTGACTTGCCACTAAATCTTCAACCATGCCCATGTGCCCTCATCCTCTCAAGTTAATCTACTGCCCCACCTCCAAAACACCGGTTCTCCATAGGTATACCTCTTGTAGGGAGGAGGGCGGTGCCTCCCAGGCACAGTGTAGTTACTGCTGGGCATCTGCAGCTTTTAGGAAATAGCATCCTTTCCTCATTTTTGAGTTGAGCCCTGCTTTCAAGAAATATCTACCCTTTGGGTTTTTTGTTTTTGTTTTTGTTTTCTCCTTAGGATCCCTTGGAAACAGTCTACCTTCTTCTATATGGGGCAATTACCTGAGCATGCCTCCGTTAACTCTTAGGCCTGGCCTGAGTTACATGCTGTCAACCTGCCTGCCTGCCAGGTGTGATGCGCATGGTCCTTCATATAGAAGCAACTCAGAAAATACAAGGCTGATGTGTGGACTCTTAGAATGACCTTCCAGTTTAGTTGCCTAGGCTTGTCTGTCTCAGGCAGGCCCAGGTCTCCTCAGAATGATAAGATCTGGGCCAGCCAAGGATCAGACATACTAGCCTCATTTGCCCTCACTCTGCCATCTTAGACAAGCTCTTCAGCCTACTCAGGGCTGCGTTTCTCCATCTGCTAAATGGGCTTCCAGATCCTCAACTTGTGCTTGTATGAACTAAACAAGATGACGCAGGTACAGAGACAGCTCAGCAAGTGGCAGGCATTATTGTTCACGAGATGCTGCCTTTCTTGGGGAACAGAGGGACAGAGTCTGCAGTCCCTGGAGAATGAGGGAGGGGGCCTGGGTTCTGAGGTAAGCTCATCCCAGGCCAGGCAGATGGAAAGACAATCTCGTGGCACACAGCTGGAGCCCACCACTGCAGGTCTAGAGCCAAGTGCCAGCTCCACCCGTTCCAGCAAAGGGGCCTTGGGGTTGACATAGCGAGTGCCAAGCCTGATGAGGCAGCTGCCAACTTTCCAGTTAGCCCAGATGTCTGTCTTA
Organism: Mastomys coucha; assembly: GCF_008632895.1. Lineage (NCBI taxonomy): Eukaryota > Metazoa > Chordata > Mammalia > Rodentia > Muridae > Mastomys > Mastomys coucha. The sequence continues at coordinate 99,841,957 of NW_022196912.1, forward strand.
TATGGAAACTCAAAAATATGGCCTCAATCAAAGTGGCTCTTGAGAGCGGTGTGTTCCTGGACTCTGGCAGGACACCTCAGAGACTCTGGGCTGGGGCCTTTACTAACTCCCAAGGGGTCAGAAAGGCAGGGGTTGGGCTAAAATCCCAGAGGTCACTGGAGGACACTCTGTATCCCTCAGTCTGAGGGAGGGGATCCCCAGTGGGTTTAGAATGATTTCTGAAGCCATCTTCTTGAGGAATGGGGCTCTGAAATTCTTCTGGAAGAAAAGAGAATTGTCTGTGCCATTGGAGCTGGGCCTTCAAGGCGGCCCTTTTGCTATTAGAAACAGTGGCATTCTAGTGACTAAATCCAACAGTCAGACTCAAACCCTTGAAAGACCAATACGACCTGGGGAAGCCATGAAGTCATGTGGGTCCTAGGCTGTTCATTCTCTTGCTCCCTTCGTGACTTGATTGTGCTGGGGAAAACAAAGTTTTGCCAAAGAGACACAGTCCCATTTTATCAGAGGAGAAGTAGAAGCAAAGCCATTAAGGCTGAGAATGTTCTAGAATCCAGAAGTTCTGCTTTTCTTGCCAAGCAGCCCCCAAACTCATCTAGCAGCTTCTTTTGTCCTCCAGTGCTCACACAGTAGCTCATTTGTCATGCCTACTTAAAGAAACACCCCTGCTAGCCCCAGCCCCGGGGTAAGGCACGGAGTTAGATGTCCTGGCAAACTGGCAGCACAAACAAGGTTCCCTAATGTCTTGCCCCTTCCCCATACGGTGCTCAGCTCCACTTTCATGTGTCGGAATTGTTTATGTTGCCCTGGTCTTTTGTTATTTCTTTCTCAGTACGCTGGAACGTTTGCCATTCCAGGGTCTGTACCCTGGTGCCCAGCTTGCTGAGCTGTGCCAAGTACTGAGGGTACAAGGAGAGGTGCCATAGAGAGGGAGGGAAAGAGCTGAGTTTTAAGCCTGCACATGGAGAGGTTCATTCTGTGCTCTGCGCCAAAACATACACAAAGCACCCCCATTTACACGTCATGCAATTGATCACAAAGGGCTTCTCTTGTGCCCACTGTGGCTGAGGTCCAGGCCCTGCCACCAGCTCGCCAGAGCTGGCCAGCTCCCTTGGGATCAGGGTCTTTGGTCAACCTGTGGGATAAGCTCATAAGACTGGCACACAGCCCACACCCTAGAATGCTGGTCTTCTCACCCATTCCCACCTTCCAAGTGAGGACACCCTTCAGAAGTGGTCCTGTGGTCACTGAGCACACCAGCCCCAGCTAAGAGAAGCAGGCTAAGGCCCCTTCACCAATCATAGCCATCCCCACAGCCTGCATCTACATCCTCCACATGCAGGGTCCTAGGCTCCTGCTTAAGTCCCACAGCCAGTAAATGTGACATTTAAGTGATGAATATGGGGCCCAGAGAGGTGGCCCAGCAGTAGATGCTTGCTGCCAAGCCCAATGACCTGTGTTCAATCTCTGCAATTCACACTGTGGAAGGAGAGAACCAACTCCTGTAAGTTATCCCCTAACCTACACACACGCACACACACACACACACAAAAGTATCCCTGAGTAAATTCGAGGTTTGCTTTGTTGGGAACTTGGATTGTCCTTCAAATAATTTTTTTTGATTAATTACATTCTTACTTATTTTTGTGTGTGGGCATGTGTATGTGTGTGAGTGTGAGCATGTCACCGTGGGTGTGGGGAGGTCACAGCGCAATGTGTGACGTCAGCTCTTCCACCATGTGGGACCTAGGGATTGAACTCCAGTTGTCAGCGTAGGGGCGGGCGCCTTTACCTGCTGAGCCCTCTCTCTGGCTCCGTCTTTCAAATATTTTCTACCTGAGACTGGTTGAATCTGCAGTTACAGAATTGTAGGTAATGGAGGGCCAACTATAACATGTTCCATGTAGTCCCACAGCAACTCTGTGAGGCTGGCACTCTTATCCTTCAGTGCCAGACGTGCCAGGAGAGGGGACCAAGGCAGAGAGAGGTAGGCAAGCAGAGCCGAGGCTGGCTCCTGGCATGGGTTGGACCTTAAAGCCTTTGAGCTGAATGACACCCTCCGCTGCTTCACAGAAGCACACCATACTGGGAGGCCATCAGCACTCAATTTTAGGGTGGAAAATGCAGTTCACAGCTCTACTTCTGCGTCCCACGCTGGGAACAGCCCTGACCCTCCTGCCTTTGGGCTCTGCTCCAGGCCCCCCACAAAACCAGCCCCCTCACTGAGCTGAATGCTGGCAAGCAAGAGTACATGCCAGGTCCAGGCCCAGGAATGAGGGAGGCCCCAGGGGGCGGGGGGGGGGGGGGGGGGGAGGGAGACAGGCTGAGTAGGCGGAAGCTATACTCACACACAAGCACCTGGTTACCTCTCCCTGGCGGCAGACTAAGGCTTCTGGGAGCAGTGTGAATAGGTGTTTGCTCACTGAATCCTCAGTGCCTGGCACACAAGAGGCATCCAGCCAATATCTGCTGAATGGATAGATGACTGACTGACTGACTGATAACTGACTGACTGACTGAATGAATGAATGAATGTGTGCTGAGTTTTACCCAATCATCCAAAGGGAACAAGGAACTGAGACACTCAACTCAAAATTGAGGGCATCTGGGGACAGGAACTCAACTCTCATTCAGGAGGAGGAAGAGAAGAAGGAGGAGGAGGAAGAGGAGGAAGAAGAGGAGAAGGACAAGGAAGAAGAGGAAAAGGAGGAGGGAGAGGAGAAGGAGGAGGAGGAGGAGGAGGAGGAGGAGGAAGAAGAGGAGAAGGAGGAGGAGGAGGAGGAGGAGGAAGAGGGAGAGGAGGAGGAGAAGGAGGAGGAGGAGGAAGAAGAAGAGGAAGAGGAGGAGGAGGAAGAGGAGGAGGAGGAAGAGGAGGAGGAGGCCGCCTGCGGACCTCAGAGAAAGGAAGGAGACATTCCGGATCCTGGAGCCTAGGCACAGATATATGTGAGAGTATGGAGGGTGTCCATCACAGTCTGGAATCCTTACAATATACTGCACACAGACTATCAGGTTGAACAGAGACGGGCTGAACTGGCCAAGCTATTGGGGAGGCTCCTTGAGGTACATCTGGAACTATTGCCTATCCTTAGGAGCCCTGGGTGGTGAGCGGGCCCTCTCTCGTGAGGGATGGAGATAGTCTCCACTAGCCCTCCATCTTGAAACCAGTACTCACCTGGTCTGGGTGGGCATGGAGCACAGGAAGTCACCCCCCAGAAGGTCCCCACACTGCCACAGCAGTCCTCCTGAGAAGTCAGCTCCCCTAGAGGGTTAGAACACTGGGAAAGAGACCAGAGACAACTGTGACACTTGCTGTCTATGCACCAAGGGTCCTAGGCTCAACTCACAGAAAGCTAATAGTTTTCTGAGATCAAATTCCAGGCTTCCCTAGACTGCAGGTACTAGTGACGGCTCTTCTACTAGGGGACTTCCTTGGTCCCCTTCTATGTGACTGGCACTCACTGACAGGCACTACACTCAGCTCAGAGAGGAGACCCAGCCTCTCTACATGCAGCACCCCTCCCCCCTCTTAGGGTCTTTGTAGCTTAGGCTAGCCTTGAATGCACTATGTAGCCAAGGATTACCTTGAGTTTCTTATCCTCCTAGCTCTGACTCCTACATGGTGGGATTACGGGTGCACACCACCATGTCTGGTTTATGGGGTGCTGGGGATCAAACTGGGGGCCTTCTGCATAGGTGCCAAGCCCTCTCTCTGACAATGGAACTACAGCCCCAGCTCATTAGGTACTTTCATGTCGTGGATTTTTCCCCACTGGGAAATGGAAGCGTCTGCAGTCACGGTCCACGAGGAACAGTACAGACTGAGGAGCCATAGCTGTCCCTGAAGGGCTGACGCAGAGATGTCCTTCTCACCTGCCCATTCACTGTGCTCAGGTAACACTGGCCCAGAAGTCCAGAATGCCTAGACAGCACTGGCGGTGGCCCAGGGGCCTCTTCGGCCCGAGCGGGTATGCTGTTGCTGGCCCAGTGGCTGTTGCCTGGGCTGCCGTGGGGACGATGAGAGGCTCTGGTCTCCACACTGTTGTCCTCTAGCACAGGGTCCACCTCACCCCGGACCCGGGCCACCTGGTGGATCTGCACAGAGGCCTCAGGCGGGTGGTGAATTTGCACCTTCACCAGCGAGGGGTTCACAGAGGCTGGGCGGAAGGGTTGGGATTAGTCGGGAGACAGGCTCCTAACCTCACTTCTGTCCTAGGAGGAGGGCTCACCACCGGGCTCACCACCGTAGGTCAGGCACGCTCCAGACCAGGTGCCTCTCCAAAAGCCCCCTTCCATTATTTCTTTGCCTGTTATGGGCAACCGGAACAATACCCCACCCCCAACCCCAGGACAGGAGGAAGTGGTAACTCCTCCTTCAGGGAAAGCTCTGCATCAAAAGCTGCGCACTTCTTCCTGAGTCTACCTCCTCCATGAGGCTGTGCAGCCCCGAGGGCCATTGAACCACATGCAACCCATGGGATACCTTAGGGTCATCCCACCACACAGCCTTCACAGGCACTCTAGGCCCATGGGTCCCAGCTCAACTCCTATAGAATCCTGTGTGCTTGGATCTTTGGTTTACCTTACAGAAGGCAAAGAAATGAAACGTGCTGAGTTCTAACCCTGCCCATTCCCCCTCTATGGCCCAGGCTGGAGATGGGGGGAGGGGGCTCATTTGTCTTTCCCCACACAGGTTAAGTTCACACACACACACACACACACACACACACACACACACACACACACACACGGAGGAACTCCATTGGAATGAAAGGCAGAAATGTGGGGTATGAAATGGAGATGCCGCCCCATTCAGCACAGCAATGGGGACAGCACACACCCTACCTGGTGCACCTCCCAGGCTGGCACTCACCGAGCTGGTTAGAGAGAGGCAGCGTGAAGGTGGATTGCTTCAAGGGTCCTTCCAGCAGGGCACTGTGCCGGGAGCCTTGCCCTGGAGGCTCCCTGTCTGGCTGTGGGACAGGCAGATGGCAGAACTTCCCTGTGGAATTGGCTGGACACCAGCACTCATCCCGGCCAATGCAGCGGCCCCCATTCAGGCAGGGGATTTGGCAGAAATCTACAACAATACTCAAGGTGATTAACTGGCAGCTGACCTCCAGCTGGTGACAGGCAAGCAGGGGAGTGGAACACCAAATTTGGGGGGCTTGGGTGTAGCACCCCTTTGAAATGCAGGGGCCTTCTTTGAAGCTGTGGTGTAAAGGCAAGCAAAAAGACCCCTAATGCCTCTCCAGCCCACCACAAAGACCTAGAAGACAGGCAGAGGCATGGGTCTTCTCTATCAAAGCAACTTGGACTCACAGGGGTTGTGTGACCTGCTTGGAATCTCACAGCCAAGCTGGGGACAGAGATGGGATAAGACTTTATTTACTCCCTGCTGTGATAGAACTATAGGGGACAAGAGGTTCCACACCAAGGAGTCCCTGAGATGTCAGACCCCCACTACCACCATCACACCAAGACCATCTGTGGAAAGAGAACTCACAGATGCGGAAGCCAGACTTGGGGTCATGCCCATGGCCGCCCTGACTGTACAGGGTGGTGGTGTCACCCTTCTCACAGCTGTTGGCACAGCGCCCCCGGGCACAGGTCTGCTTGCAGATGGTGGGGGTAAAGACGACCTTGATCTTCTTGATTTTCTCTGTGAGGTTCAGCCCTGTGGAGAGAGGACTTGAGTCCTGGACGGAGCCAGGCCCTTAGGATGAGGGGTATGTCCTACAGTATCTTCTATAACCTGGACACCACGTCTGTGGTCAGGGTAGAGCAACGGACTCAAGAAGCACCCAGATGTGTCCCTTCAGGCTTTGTGCACATTGACATGTCCTGCTGCAAGAGGAGCGGCTCAAAACTACACTGGTGATTCTCTTTGTATCTAACCGATTATTTCAGTTCACAGTTGGCTCAAGGTGGAGAGATATCCAGGGCACCTATCATTACACAGCCAAAACGTTTAGAGCCTGGCTCTGAGCACAAGGGCAGGGAGTGGAAGGGCAGGGAGCTCTAGCTAGCAGAGAGGGAGTTTCCTATGGGAAATGAGGGGATGAGTGAGATAAGGTCTGAGGAATAGCTAGAATCAGGGTTAGGAGACCTAGTTACCAGCTTCATTTAGCAGGGTGTGGGGAAGCCAGCAAAACATCAAGGAGGAAATGAGGGCTGCAGGCTTGACAGTGTGCATGGTGGTGTGTGTCCAGAAACACTGGGGGGTTTCCTTTCAGAGTTTGCAGAAAACATAATGTGGAAGTGTGTGGGTCAAAGAATTGAGGCCCCCAGCTGGATATGAAGGAAGCAAAGGCCTGCAGAGATGACAGAGCAGGAGATGGCAGACAATAGTCAAGGTCCTACGGTCTCAATAGGAGCTACGTACAGTTTGGGACCCTGGGACTTGGCACAAAGCAAATGCACAAATACTATTCATTTGGTTGGCTGAAAAAGTGAAGGACAGGGTGACAGCCGAGTGCCCGGAGAGTGAAGGGGTGCGCAGAGGTGGGGCAAGAATGGGTCTGATTGAGATGCTCTGCTCTTCCAGGTCCAGAGGAAGAGCAGCCTTACCCCAGAGGGGTGAGAGATGGTTCACGTGGGCTGCTTGTGGGCTGCTGTCTCTCAGCTCGAGTCTTGGTCCTGAAGGCAAAGCATTGGATATCAGCTGGCCATTGGCACCAGTGGCCGGATACCGACGAGCAGTCCTGGACAGCCCTGTGTGCTGCTGCAGGGGGCGGGTCTGGCTGAGAGTCCTGTGGGGAGAACCATGGCCCTGGAGTTTGCATCCCAGGAGCAGCATCTCTCTGCCCTTAGCATCTGGCTGCATGAACCCAGCACTTGCTCTGTAAGAACACTCTCCATGAAGATGCCACCCCATACATAGCTGACCTCTGGATGTATAAGTACCCAGATAAAAGGACCAAGAGCAGCCAGTCTTCTATGGGGGATGACCTAATCCTATTGGAGTATTCAAGAGAGCCAACCTCTCTGGGTCTCAGGACCTTTGACTGCAACATGAAGCCACATCAGACTGTCCTGTGTAGCCCTGACATTCTAGGGGTCTTTGAGAGCCCACTTACAAGCCAGCCCAGCACTGAAACCATGGTGTGCGCCAGAAGCCTGCTATTTGTATTCACTAGGACCGGGGATAAAACTCAGGAACACGAACATGCTGGACACTAACAAGGACTCTATCAGGACTACAGCCCCAGCCTTACTTAAAACATTTCATTTTGAAGCTTGGTCCAGGCCGGCCTCAAGTTCACTGTCCTCCTGCCTCAGTGTTCCCAGTGCTAGGATTGCAGGGATGCTGCATTAGGCCTGGCCCTGCCACTTCTCCATATAACTCTTTATTTAAATTATTACAGAGAACTGATGAACAACAAATAAATATTCATAGATCATTCAGGGTCAGAGCCTAGATTCTATCTCCGGATTAATTAATATAAAATAATACAAGAACCAAAAAAAACCCAATAATAATAATATAAGAACCATATCCGAAGATAAAAATGAATTCATCATCTTTCATCCCAACACAGCAAACACTTCCACCTGCTTTCTTTCAGCCTTTGCTCGAATATATGACTTTATAAGATTATCATCAGCTATAGATGCAATTTAAATGTTTTCACTTAATATTACCCTCTTCTTTATACAAATACACAGTTCCCCCCAGGTTTGTCATTGTCCCTCTCCTAAGGCAGTTAAGTTGAATCACAGCTCAGAGACAGGCTTCTATTGCATTTTTAGGGTATTGTTTTTCACCATGCAAAGTCTCTCACGTGTGACGTACGTAAGATGTTCCCTTAGGGCCAATGAGATGGCTCAGTGGGTAAAGGCACTTGCCACCAAGCCCGACCTAAATTCAATCCCTGGAACACATGTTGTGGACAAAGAGAACAGACTCCTTTCTTGTCCTCTGACTGCCACAAGCACGCCACACCCACACACAAATAAATAATTAATTCTAAAAAAAAATATTAACTATTCCTTTGGAGGATTCATTGATCCGTTCTATATGTTTGATATTTTATGTATGTTTATGGGTGTGTAAAGTTGTGTGCAGCTGCATGTGCGCATGTGTGCAAATGTGTGTGGAGGTCAGAGTTTGACACTTGGTGTCTTTTTCACCTACTCTCCACCTTATTTTTGAGATAGGTTCTCTTGCTGAACCTAGAGCTTATCAGTTGTGTTAGCATGGCTGGCCAGGAAGCCCAATGTAGCATGCAGAGCCCAAACTCAGTAGTGTAGATAGTGTGAGGAGAAGGAAGAGGAGGAGGAGGAGGACAATGATGACGACCACAACACCCAAGACAGAGATCTTCCATCTCCACCTCTGAAGATCTGGAACTCTAGAACCAGGGGTGTGACCCCACACCTGTGTTTTGTGTTTTGTTTTGTTTTTACATGATGTTTGGAACTGAACTCGGCTTCTCTTGCTTGTATAGTAAAGCATTCAGCAAGTGAACCATTCCCCCAGCCCTGAAAGTTCTTAACCAGAACTTGATGTTTGAAAAGCTTTTTAATAATAAACATTTTGGGGGCTGGAGAGATGGCTCAGTGGTTAAGAGCACTGACTGTTCTTCTGAAGGTCCTGAGTTCAAATCCCAGCAACCACATGATGCCTCACAACCATCTGTAATAAGATCTGATGCCCTCTTCTGGTGGTCTGAAGACAGCTACAGTGTACTTACATATAATAATAAATAAATCTTAAAAAAAAAAGAAAGGAAGCTTGTGAACCTTTAAAAAAATAATAAACATTTTGAAAACAGCTATGACATTAGGATTAACTCAATTCCTTAGGCTACCAGGATTGTATCAAAGATTACAAACATCTTCAGCTTTAATATATTTTGGGGTATCATTTTCTGAAGGGGTCACATCAAAATATTTAAGTGTCACAGTATACATTTATCTGGCATTACGTGGAGCCCCATTCATATATAAAATTTTATGGTTTTTTTTTTTTTTACTAGTTAAAATTTAAGGAGAGATGGCTCAGTGGTTAAGAGCATTGGCTGCAGGATGGGGGGAAACCCAGAGAGCCCCACCCTCTCAGAGGAGAAGGGGAGGGGTGGAGGGAGGAACTCTGTGAGGGGGGACCAGGAAGGGGGCAGCATTTGGAATATAAACAAACAAACAAACAAACAAACAAAGAAAAGTGCTGGCTGCTCTTCCAGGGGATCTGAGTTCAATTCCCAGCACCCACAATTATGGTGGCTCACAACTGTCTACAATAGGATCGGATGCCCTCTTCTGGCTGATGCTGTCTTCTGTCATACAGGCATACATGCATGCAGAGTGCTTATATACATAAATAAACAAATTTTTAAAAAAATGTTAAAGTGGGTTTAAAACTTAATAAAGTGCATAAATGTACCACAGAGAGTACACATTCATTAGTGTAGCTTATAATCATAATTACGGTTGTCACATCATTGTTACTGATAGTCTGATATGTAGCTCAGGCTAGCCCCATAATTCTACTTTTCCTTTTAAGAGCTGGGATTATAGGCATACACTCCCTGTGACTCCGGGCCTTATTGTTAGATTTTGTAATATGCTAATTGAACAAGCATAATAAAGATGCTTCAAGGTTGCTTTTCTTTCTTTTCTAAATTTTAATTTTTAAAACATATTATTTTTGTATGTCTATGTGTGTGGCTATGTTTGGGTATGTCTGTGTGAGTACAGTTGCTTGCTGAGACCAGAGGCATCATATCCCCTGGAGCTGAGGTCATAGATGATTGTGAGTGCTGGGAATGCAACTTGGGTCCTCTGTAAGAACGGTATGTGCTCTTAACAACTTAACCATTCCTCCACCCTCACTTCTTAAAAATACTTGATGTTGGAATTTTGTTCATGACTGTATTTACGGCTTGTCCTTTGACAACTACTTGCTTGACTTGTTTATCTCATAAACTTGAAGAGATCCTCTACATGTTTGTTATTAGACGGCCTCTATTGTAAATACTCTAGCGTTCTGACAGTGGTATGAGCCACTGTATACACAACAACATCTGGACCATGGTGGGTGTGAGGACATGTGACTGTGGGAGTTAAAAGGGGCTAAAGGCTCATCTGACATTAAACAATAGCTAACCCAACATGCTGGGATTCCAGATAGACCACCCTGACCCCAAAGCCTGTGCTCTGGGTCAGCTCAGACCCCAGAGGAAGTCAGCCCGGGAGCCTCTGCTTAGGCCTCAGGCATGCTACACTTGGGTCCTACTCCTTACCTCCTCATTGGAGTCTGTGCCCTAACAAGATATGGTCTGGGACCCTTGCCCCCTCCTACTCCTGAGCGGTTGGCTCCATGTGCTCAAGCCATGAACACTCTGCTGACTGAAGCTAGAGTTGGACAGTGTCAGAGCCTGGTTATCTCATCTACCTCAGGACCTCCCCCAGGACCTGCCCCAGCCACCTTGGCTCCTGGAAATCTCAATGCTGCTCCTTCTAGAAACATCGGCAGCAAACTCTCTTCCTGTTTCCCAAGTTTGAGGGTCGGAGTAGGAGAGGCCCTCCTGCTAGCCATGCAGAAGTTCTAAGATTGATAATGATCCAGAATTGAGGACCCAAACCTCAGTCTCCCTCCTCTCAGGAGGAGCCTAGCATAATCCTCTCCATCAATGGCCAACTCCTTCCAATGCTTCCAAGAGACTGCACAAAAGAGTTGTGTGCAAGCTGGTGTATCCTTACAAGCTTCAAACATCTTCAGGGCCAGTTGAATTACTTCTCAGAGAAGTAAGCCAAGCCTGCCTCCCCTAGTTGTAGAGAGGAGCTAGCTGCTTAGAGGAGAAGAGAAGGGGTTTGAAACAGAAGGAAGCTAATTTGGCCCCTTCCCAGCCGCGTAGCTGTGAGGCATGCCTTAGAGTCCCTCTGAGCCAAGTCGTCCTCATCAGCAAGACAAGGTCGAGAATATCTACTTCACTGAGCCATGGAGAGGCCTGGGAGGATACGTTATTTTACTAATCATTTTATTAAAACAAGTGAGTGCTCACAAGACAAAAAGTATGTCAGGATTTTTAAAGGGCATGAAGAGACAGAACAGGATTAGCTACAATTTGGATTAAATAGCATCTCCACATGACCCACACCCAACCCAAGGAGAAAATATGACTGAGTCACTTAAAATTCTTCTCCATCTAAAAGGAAGAAGCATACGTATACATAAAGGGCCAAGGGTCCAATCTGTTGTAACACATTGTTTTTTTTAACATTCAGAGGCCCTCTCCTGAACTCTATTCATTGTCATCCACTCACGTGACAGAGACAGTTAAATGACAAAAACCCAAAAGGTCTGCTTACAGCAAAGTAAATAAGGAAGCCCCAGCTCAACAATGAATGAGGGCACGGGCATTCACTGCTCTGCCCTCCTGTACCCTAGGGAGCCCTCAGACTGCAAGGAGGAAAGACAGTGTGGAGGGCCGAAGCCTCTTGGCTCACCTGTGGCCTCGTGCCTGGCGCTTCCATAACCCCAGGAATCTGGCCAGAGACGGAGACTGGGAGCTGGGAGCTCATCCCAGCCACCCAACCTTACTAACTGTGCTTGTCCTTAAACACACCACAAGTTGAGTATTGTTATGTGTGTTGCCTTGGTCTCTGGCTATGAGACATGAATGGTGGCTACCAAGGCAGGCAGAGCCTCAGTAAGAAAGTGATAGTCAGAGACAACACCTCCCAGGGGAGAAGGGGACCTGCTAACACAAGAAAGGCTTTTGTGTCAGCTAAGGACAGCAGTTGCTAAACTCCCTAGGCTTGAGGATGACATTTGCTATCTCCCTGGGGTGGTTCCAAGGAAGTCCTATAATCCTACAGTGAGCTAGAACAGCTATCTCTAGACTTTGTGATTTCATGGATCGGCCAAAGTTGGAATGAACTTGGGAGACCCACATAAAGTCTCCAACTTTCTATTTAAGTGGCGCAGTGACTAATTTTTAAAAACTTTTTTCTATTTTATTTTAGTGTATGTATGTGAGCCTGTGCAAGTTTATGTCTCCCTGCAAAGGCCAGAGGGCATTGGATCATCTGGAACTGGAGTTATATATACCCGTGGCTGTGAGCCATCTAAATGAATGTTGTGGGAATCGAACGCAGATCTGCAAGAGTAAGAGTAAGTGTTTTGGGTGGTTTGAATATGATTGGTCTATGGGAAGTAGCACTATTAGGAAGTGTGGCCTTGTTGGATTAGGTGTGGCTTGTTGGAGGAAGTGTGTCACTGAATAGGCAGGCTTTGAGGACTCCTACTGCTCAGGCTCTGCTCAGTGCAGAAGAGATGCCTCCACCTGGCTGCCTGCAGAAGACAGTCTCTTTCTGGCTATTTTCGGATCAAGTTGTAGAACTCCCTCTCAGCTCCTTCTCCAGCACCATGTCTGCCTGCCACCACCATGTTTCCCTCCATAACAGTAATGGATTGAACCTCTGAAACTGTAAGCCAGCCCCAAATTAAATGTTTGTCTTTATAAGAGTTATCAAGGTCATGTGTCTCTTCCTGGTAATGAAAACCCTACCTAAGACAAGTGTTCTTAGCTTCTGGGCAATCTCCCTCCAGCCTCAGTGATGGTTAATCTTTATGGTCCATCTGATTGGATTAAAACCACCTAGAGAATCAAAGAGACATGTCTCTGGGTGTGTCTATGAGGGAGTCCCAGAGATGATTAGATGCTGAGAGCTCCTACCTAATTGCCATGGGTTCCTAATGTGAACATTCTTGGAGGAGTGAAAGGTGGGGGCAGGGGGCTACCTAGGGGAAGTAAGCCAGTGGGGTTACATCCCCATGAGCTACATCTTGTCCTGGTTTCTTTCCCTTGACTCTCTCATCTCTGTTTCCTGTCCACCATAAAGAAGCTGCACACAAGACCTCTCTTCCATAATGAAACATGAAGACCACTGACTGTGGATGAATTCTCTGAAACTGTCTGGTATTTTGAAATGGCAACAACAACAGCAAAATATCAACTAGCATAGACAGACATGATGCTAGCACACATACATGAATATGTACTGATCATTACCACCAGAACTTCATAAAGAAAAGACCTCCAATTCTAAACATAAATATTTGAATAGATTTATTTTCTTTAGCATTTCACTGGCTATGAAAAGTCTATCACAGGCCAGTACCAGGAGGAACTGGATTGGCTAAGAGAAACCTCTGACTTCTGATACCAGGATTTTTCTTATAAGCTAAGGGAGGAAGATGCTCCCATGTCAGACTTACAATGTGGCCATTCAGTTAAATGTGCACAGTGTCTCCACCCCTTGCTCCCTACACAAGGCTTTCAAACAAGGACGTGGAGTCACAGATTAGAAGCTCAGGTTCTACCCCAGCCAGATTCACTCTCCCTCTGGAGGCTCAGCTCTATCCAGGTGATATGCATAGCAGACTTGGGCTTCCAGGGACTGTTTTATTTGAAAAGAGTCTTTGCTGCTAAAAGAAAACATTTAAATATCAACAAGCAGCACACAAGACGGCTATGGGTGATAATGCTGTGTATCCAGCACAGAACCTTGCCCTATCTGTGCTTCTTTAAAATGAGGGCAGGAAGTTGCAGAATAACATGCGTGTTATACTTCCAGCGAGAAAAAACTCAAACTAGGCATGATAGTGCACCTTTAATCCCACTGCAAAGGCAGTGGATCTAGGTGAGTTCTAGGCCAGCCAAGGCCACATAGTAAGACCCTGTGTCAAAAACAAAAAATTCTACTCCCTGCTGGTCTGGAAGGATCTGTAAAGAGTGGGCATGAGAGTATCTGTGTACATGTAATTGTGCTTTTATCCTTTATACATATATGTGTGTGTATGTGTTCTTAAACATTACATTATGCCATTATGCATTGTGTAGTATATTTATTTTTAATAAAATGATATACTTATTTTTGCCATAATCTCATAAATTTATAGATTATATTAATATATTACATGTTATATAATATTATATGTTATACTTATAATTATGCTTAATATATTATATATTTTATAATATACATTTAATATACTATACAATATATAATATATTATATAATGATATATAAAATGTATATATTTATACATTTTATAAATAAAGCAATCAAGGCTCAGCAAAAGTGTGGTAAGTGTAAGTCCCAGGGGTGGCACCACCTACAATGAACCAACCCCCCCCATCAGTAATCAAGAAAACGCCTCATAGACTTGCCTACATTCTGGCTACAGGCCAATCTGATGGAGGCATTTTCTCAGTTGAGGTTTCCTCTTCCCAGATGAGTCTAGCTTGTATAAGGCTGACACAAGGTTCTGAAATGTCCAGAACCCGAAATGGACTTTAAGGATGACAGAGTCACAGGGGTTCAGGTGCAAAAAACGGACTTATCTCATGGAAAGACTCCAGAGAGTCTCAGGGGTGAGAGAGTGATGTTTGAACCTTTGCCAAGAGGATGGATGGAGACAGAGGGTTTCAAGATACTCATGTCATGAACATGGAAAGACCAGAAGAGGAGGAGGCATAAAGGGATGGGGAGGGTGGAAACGCAAAACCATGGAACCCGGAGAGACTGAAGGACAGCAACGGTGGGAAAAGTGTTTTGTTCTTTGTGCTTTGTTTTGTGTTGTGTTGTTTTGTCAGCCTTACACAAGCTAGACTCATCTGGGAAGAGGAAACCTCAACTGAGAAAACGCCTTCATCAGACTGGCCTGTAGTCAGAATGTAGGCACGGCTGTGAGGCATTTTCTTGATTACTGATTGGTGCGGGGGCTGGTTCATTGTAGGTGGTGCCACCCCTGGGATCTAGGGTTGGATAAGAAAGCTGGCTGAGCAAGCCACAGACAACAGTCCAGTGAACAGAGTTCCCCTCAGCCTCTACTTCAGTCCCCCTCCCTGCCCTGTCCCCCTCGAGACCCACCCCGTGGTCCATCACGCCCCCCCATTCCTGCTTTGAGCTCCTGAGTAGAAAAACTATGTAAGAGACACAAGGAGTTGAGATGCACAGCCATGTTTAATGAGTATGGTTCTGAAACTTGCAGAACAGAGAGGTCAAAGGGAGGAAACAATGGCCAGTTAATTCCTAGCATGTGGCAGGCACCCTGTGAAGTGTTTAACACCACTCACCACTTAATCCAGCAACTCTGTGATCAATACCCTCTGCTTGGCCCAAACTACCTTAAATAAAATGAAAAGTCCGACAAGCGATTGAGGACACTCATGCAAATGAAAAAAACGACCCCGAAACAGCAAGTTTTAATCCACCAGACCAGCAAAACTCTCCAAGTTTAATTACATAGGTGCTGTGGAGGCTGCAGTCACTCTCAGCTGTTGCTGGCAAGGAGCTGAGCTGACAGCGATCTGGTAGTTGCTGGCTCTCACCAAGCAGGAAGGCTTTGAGTCTAAGGGCCCACCTCTGAGACTGGCCTGCAGATAAACCTGCTTTGGAGGTGGTACTGCTCTCCTGCCCCTAGTGGGGGCTGGCGCTTCCCCTTAGGTGCAGAGGTGGTGACCAATCACTTAAACCCGTGACTTCCTGGGTCCTATATTTGGCCAATGGGAACTACCTGAGAGGTCTCCTCACCACCATGACTGCAAAGCTGATGTCCCCAATGGGAGGCCAAAGCCCCCTTCTCTCAAGGTAGGACAGTTTTGAACATTCCATTCTCAGTCAACTCAAAGCTTGATTTCCTGGGGGACTCCGTCCTTGGTTGGCTGTTTTGACTGGTCCACTCTGCCTCCCTCTCTTTTTGGAGCACTTCTTCACCTCTCAAGGACCTGTCTGTCCCAAAACATGTGTTCATATCCAAAATGATGCAAATATAAGGCTCTTTAGAGCAGCCCTGTTTTGAGTTAGCAAAATATTTTGTTCAGAATAGGATCCACAGAGTGGCCTCCAGCAGAGGAGTGGTTAAATAAGCTACAGATGGCCACGGGATGAAGTCAGGTGTCCTCACGGCTCTTTCCTATCAGGAAGGAACACTCTCCAAGACATATTGAAATGTGGAAACACAACGGCTCAAATCCAGCCCCCTGGCTGTTTTGTATAAGCTGTGACCCAACAATGGTCTTTACATTTTTAAACGGCTGGAAAAATAGTTAAAAGTCTGTTTCTTGTCATGAGAAAATGATATAAAATTCAAATGTAACTTTCCATAAATAAAACCTCCTGAAGCACCGCCACTCACTGGCTATGGCTGGTTTTGCCCAGTGAGTAGCTGCAGAAGCCATATGTCACAGGAAGCTGAAAATATTTACCATGTGGCCTTTTATGGAAGATGTTTGCTGACTCCTGGTATAAAGGGCATGCAACGTTATAAAAATACTGAAAGTGCAGATCTTGTTGTGCATGGTCATAAAGCACCCTTAGAAGGAATCCCTGGGAAATTAATAATGCTGGCTGCTCACATGGGAGGGGCAGGGAGTAGGAAGTGGGAACTCAGGTCACCTGGTATAAAGATTTAATGAACACCTTATTCATTCGGTGCAGGGTCCTGGACGTACACAGTACAAATCCTCTCACGTAGGCCTCTCTATAACCTGGTCCCCAATTTATACACACTTCCCCATTGTATAACTGAAGACAAACAAACCAGAACGCATGGAGTATTTATGCCCGGCGGGAGGTTGCAGAACTCAGGATACACACAGGCCAGGTTACTAAGCCAGGCTCCCTTCATCCTATAGCCTTTCTCCTCTGCTATTTTACAGATGAGGACACTGAGGCTTTGAGAGATGAAGAACAGGTTTGGATCCATACTCTGGGGACCTCTTACAACCTCCTTTATGCATTCAGGAAGCATAAAGCATTATGCAGGAAGCATTATGGGGCTGGAGAGATGGCTTGGTAGTCAAATCTCATGCTGCTCTGTCAGAGGACTAGAGCTCTGTCCTAATATCATACCAGGTGGCTCATAAGCATATGTAACCCCATCTCCAAGGAATCCCACACACTCTTCTGGCCTCCTTAGGCATCTGCTATATGTGCATGCATACACACACACATACACACACACACACACACACCAAATAATTTTTTTAAAAGAAGCAGTTATGCATGCTTGTCACCGGTTGGGTACTGGGTCTTTCCCTCTCAGGTCCACCGGAAGCTGTGCCAAGTGATCGGTACCCAGCAAAGGTAAGGAGACCCAGGAGGAGCCAACATTAGTTTGGAGGCACTCATACATAGGAGGAGGAGAGAGGGGAGGGCTGGAGGACAGATAGAAGGCTTTGGCTGTGGTGGGGCTCAGAGTGACCAAGGATGGGATAGAGAAGAAGGTACGGGTTCCAGAGATATTTCAGAAGTGGGGATGAAGACAATTCCCAGCAAAGGCTTAGACAAAGCAGTGTCTGGGATGGTAGTGTCCAGGAACCATCTTTCTTTTGTCATTCTGGTTTTTTGAAGCAGAGACCCATGTATCCCACAGAAGCATGTATCCCAGGCTGGCCTTGAGCTTCTTGCGCTGCTGAGAGATAATCCTCTCAGGTGGGCCTCTCTATGCTGATTCTCCAGTCTCTAGTTCTCAAATCACAGAGCAGGAGTCCAGATTGCAACTCTAGGGAAGTCGGTAGTAGGCTCCATTTGTAGCAAAGATGTATTTAGTGTCATAAACTGAACTCCAGGGCACCTAAACGGCCAGATTCAGGCCGATCAGTGCAGTGAGGCATCCTGGGGGTGCAGGGGAGAGCTGATCTCACCAGGGGAGAGAATGTAGACCGGGGCCCCTGCTGAGCTCAGGCACAACTCTGTTAACACCTTCTGACTTACAAGGAAAATCTGCTAATGAACAGCACAGCCCCAGCTTTAAGCAACATTCCATAAATCCTTCAGCCTTCTGCGCCTGCTACTGCTTGTCTGCCAGTGCACGACCGAACAAATGAACAAGCAATAAACTAATATCAGTGGGAAAATGTGGCAACAGATTGTCACATTTCACTCAATGGCTCGCTCTTTCCATAGGCACACACGCTCACGGGTGTGGGTGGGTGTATGTATGTGTGTGCGTGTGTGTGTGTGTGTGTGTGCATGTGTGTGTGTGTGTGTGCGCGTGTGTGCTCTCAAACTTATAGCTGGCTAAGTTTTGGGCTTTTTTTTTTCACAGACATATAAGCAATCATCATAGTTTCTGCTAATAAAACTGTTTCCAGCTAATGCCAGTCACGAGATTAACTGTACTGATGGCTCATGGCATTCCTTGAGACTTCCACACACTCTGACACCTAAACATGTCGAGAAACGTAAGATTGGAGAGAGAGAAAAAGAAAGGTAGGGTGGCAGGGAACATGGCCTAGTATCATTTTAACCAAGCAGATAATCTTGTAGATCAAGGACTCAGCATGCTGACCACCTTTGCTCTCTTCTGCTACCTAGAAACCAGACTTATTCCTGGGGTGCCTCAGGGCGGGGTGGGGGGAAACGTAACCCAAGGGACTGTCCAATGCCCAGGAAATGGCCCTCCATTTTATACAGCATGCCCAAGTGACAAACATTTTGGGAAACTGACATTACACACACACACACACACACACACACACACACACACACACACCGGAAAAGCCTCTCCAGGGGCTTTCAGCTTTCTTCTGGGCCTGGTAGAGCCTCCCAGAGCGGAGCCAGGGACACAGACTCCCCAGAAGAGGAGCTGATTCTTACCCTTTATGTTGTTAACAGACTTTACTGGGCACCCAGTTGCTTCCCTTAATTATTATTGGTTACATTGACACTGAACTTCTAACTTCTTCATGGTCCCTCCAGCTCTCCAATGGAGCCATCTGCCCATCCCTGGAAGGGCCTCATTTCTCAGCTGGGGCCTTCACCTGGAAGACTTGGCAGGCCATAAGGAACCTTGGTTTCGTGAATTCATAACTCAATGTGGCCAAGGTACATTTATGATGCCCTTGGAAGGTGCTCAGGCCTATCAGGCACTGTGGAAGGTACACCTTGCCCACAGAGAGTTTACAATCCAGCAGGTGACCTTGTAAACTTGTTGTCACAGCAGAAGCTGCCTCATTTCCCTCAGGAGGCCTTAGCGTGGTACCAGGGCATGGTGACCAGAACACAGGCTGGATTTTTGCCCTGTTCATTCTGTAACTAGGACTTTTGGTGGAGCGAACAATGCTAACACCTCCACGTAGCAGCCAAGTGACAAGATCCTGCATGTGAGCCTTTCAGAAGAACCCAAGAGAGAAAAAGCAGACTATCAAAAGGGCCAGGAAACTCAGGACCAAGTAAGTTGTCCAACCCAAATGTCCCAGGCCTCCTAAGCTGGCATGGTCCTGAGGTGGGAGCTCGCTTTCCTGAGTTGTGGAATGTGAGCCCACTAGGAAGTGAGAGGGACAGAGAAGACAATGAACACATAGGGACAAATACAGAACGTGCTCATGGTGATGCTCAGTGGGGAGCAGGGAATACTGGGATGAAGGGAAACAGGAGGAGTCACACAAATAGCTAGCTAAGGCTTGTCTCTCTATTAGGAATAAAAAAAAAGCAGGAGCCATTGGCCTCTTGCTGTACTAAGCTTGTCTCATAGGTTAATTCACTTAATCATCATTAAAGTTAGGACCTAGGTCTTTGGTCCAATTTACAATTCTGGCCTAAGAAGCTGGGCGATTTGTCTAAGATCACACAGCCAATAAGGAATAGAAATAGGTAAACTTTGACATGGAATGCTGTATGAAACCTTGGGTCTGAGCTGTAGAAGACCTTGTCTGGGCTTCATCTTATAGAACTCAGAAAAAACAAAACCACACACACACACACACACAAACAAGAAGCCTTGAAAAGGTGTTGTGCTATGCAGTCAACCCTGGGAACTAATATGGTTAGAGACTGTTTTGTAGGAAGACAGTCAAGAGAAACTTTCCTTAGCTGCCCCTGCTGTCCACACTGCCCAGGAATGCTCCCTCCCTGGCTTCTTTCCTCTGATGGCTCCTCCAGATTGCTAGGAGCTCTTAGAAGATGGGCCTGAGTCCAAGCCATCCAGCTCTCTGTGTTACTTCAAAGCAAAGGAGAAGTGGAGGAGAGACAGAAGGATGAAGGGAAGGAGAGAAGGCAAGCAGGCTATGCCTGAACAAGATCCTTGTCGGTTTCTGCTTAAAGCTGATCCCTTTTTTTAGCATCCTCCCCTCTAACTGGCCTGAAAAATCTACTCAGGACACACAGACTGCATGGCGGAGGGGTGACTAGAGAGTGGGTTCACACTAGAGTTTATTTAGTTGGAGCTATCTCTTGGGAGATGAAACTGTGGGAGCAACTCCCTCCTAAGATGGGTTGCTATAGGGCAGATGAGTGACAATCAAGGTTTAAAGGTATAGACAGACATGTTGCTGGAGACCTGGTCAAGGCCTGGGCCTCCCTCCACTACTGGAACAGGATATTTGCTTACACTGAAAGATTACTGTTCTCCAACCCCAGCTAGGAAGCCAGAGGAGCTGAGATTGTCTGAGAGCATCTCTTCCTCTGGCTATCTGCTATCCCAGGCTTGGTGGCTGAGAGGTGGCACTCTCTGACATGAGCCATGATTCTCCCTACGGAATCCATTGATTGAATACAGTAGTTCTCCTATAACACAGTGTAGATTTCCACAATTTCATTGTCAGCTGCAACTAAAAGGATGGACCCTAGTCTGAAGATATTAAGTGGAAAATTCCAGAAACAATTCACAAGTTTTAAATTGTGTACCATTCCAAGGAACGTGATGAACCTCTCACCACCTGTTCTGTACTTGCCAGACTGTGTGTTGTCCTTCTATCCAGTGAATATACCCTATAGATACTACCTTCCAGTAAGCCATTTAGTAGCTGTTTTGATTGTCAGGTTACTCAAGATGGTTAGCACAGTGTTTAAATGATGCTTCATTTTATTAATCCCGGTCATGGTGGGTAAGAGTGTATATATGCTGGCAATTCATAGGTGCCAAAGAGAAGCCGTAAAGACAGGGAACTGTCTGTAAAGTGCTTGCCATCTGAGTGTGAGCTCCAGATCCCATGTAAAAGAGCCAGGTAAGGAAGGTGTTGTGCACCTGTAATCCCAATATCGAGGACTACACAGCGACAGGAAGATCCCTGGGGGCTTGCTGGCCAGCTAGCCTGATCAAGGGTAAGCCCATGTCCTAGTGAAAGACTCTGTCTCAAAAACCAAGGATAGACCCGGAGACGTCACAGCCAAGGTTGTCCACACATACAAGCACACATATATACATGTATGCCCTCTCCAACACATACTTATACAAAAACATAAAAAAAGAGAAACCATAGATGCTAAGTGAAAGCTGAGCATTGTTGATTTAATGAACAAAAATAATATAAAGTCTTTGCTGAAGTTGCTAAGGTCTGCAAAGCATCTATCCTTGAGACTACAAAGAGGAGAAAAATATTGGTATTCTTTTTGCTGTCACATCATCTCAGACTGCAAAAGCCATAGCCATCTTTTCCCAAGGAAGGAGCCCTGGAAGGGTGCAGCCTCTCAGGCGACTCAGAGGACCCCACCTCGCCCTCAGATCCAGATTCCCTCAAGCTGCTGTGATGTAACCCAGGGCACATGGGTGGACAAGTGAGGCTGTGGTCAGAGCAGAGGCGCCAGCAGGAAAGTGCTGTGTGGGCAATCGGCTGGGAGCTGCAGAGGTTTTGATTTATACTCTTTGTTTTGCAAGGCTTGGGGATTTTTCCCTTCAAGAAGCACTCAGCTTCCTTGAATTTTAGACCTTTCACAAATATTTTCTTAGGAGAAAATGAGAAGAAGAAAAGCTCCACCAAATGCCTGCCACAGTCACTCACTTCCACCATGAATCACAAACACAAAACCACAGCTTGGTGGCTCACCAGGAACTACGCATTTTCACAGTTCACCGCTGGGGATCATTTAGCAATGTCACTGTTATCTGCAGACAGACAGGTGGACCCATACATAGACATGCCTCTGGGTCCTGAAAGACAGCGTCTTTCAAAAGGATTTGCATACCACCCCTGGGTTCTAACTCATTTCTAGGAAATTATCCTGCTCAGATTAGGTCTCTCCCTTAGGCACTCCCTTGTGTGTGTGTGTGTGTGTGTGTGTCTGTCTGTCTGTGTGCCTGTGTCTGTCTGTCTGTGTCTGTCTGTCTGTGTCTGTGTGTCTCTGACTGTCTATGTCTGTGTGTCTGTGTGTCTGTGTCTGTGTCTATGTGTCTCTGTCTGTCTGTCTCTGTCTGTGTGTCTCTGTCTGTCTGTCTGTCTGTCTGTGTCTGTGTGTCTCTGTCTGTCTATGTCTGTGTGTCTGTGTGTCTTTCTATGTCTGTGTCTATGTCTGTGTGTCTCTGTCTGTCTGTCTGTCTGTCTGTGTCTGTGTGTCTCTGTCTGTCTGTCTATGTCTGTGTGTCTCTCTATGTCTGTGTCTATGTCTGTGTGTCTCTGTCTGTCTGTCTGTCTGTGTCTGATTGTATATAACTGATGCAGCGTGGTTGGGTCAGCTGGGAAACAGTACTGATCCCACCCGTGAGTGCCACCCGTAGAAACAAGTGTGTATTTTAGACCTGAGTATGTGTGTCTTCTCCTAACACTACCAGACTTTGCCGAAGCAAGTTTTCACCTGGGAAGCGCTCGATGGCTTTTCTGGCAGTGCCCAGTGAACGAACTGATGGCAGATTTACAGACTGAGTAACTGGAAAAACTACTGGGCCCATAAATCAGAAACTTCCTCCACACGCCTGGCAAGAGGTGAAATCTGATACAGCAGTGAGAATTTAGAGCTCAAAAGGGAGTCTGGGAAAGCCCCACCCAGCAGTCTCCTGAGGCACCAAGTCCGTTCAGCTCTCCACCCAGGCCCTTGGTCACACAGTACACCCCTAGGGCTTTGGCTGTCTTTCCTTCCCTCTTCTCTCCTTGCTCCTTAACCTCATCAATCCAAATGAAAATCCTGGAGGACTTCAGTCCACCAATTGCAAGTGTGTTTTTCCTTAGTGAGGGTTACCCTCAGTTTCCTCACTGTAGCCAGCTTGCTCACAGGACACAGGCTGTTCTGTGAGCTGGAGGCTTATCTACCTGCCTGGGTGGCCCTAGATATTTCTCTCAGATCACACAAGGCCCTGGAGGCTTCTTCACCCTGGATATTACCCAATGGGGAATTCCAGGAAGAGATCAGAGAGCAGGGGGCCCCATGAGTGGAAGTCCCTTCTCACAGCCTCACAGAGAAGCGCTATAGGCTAGCTCCTGGGGGAAGCCTGCTCCTGCAGCTATACTACTGTGGATCCTAGCAACTGCTTCTTGTCCCTTAAAAGGAGGGATGTTATTACTAAGTTTCTCCGCTCTCATTTCCCCCTCCCCTGCCCACACCTTATAAACAGAGTTTTTATTAAACTGTCCCCACAGAGCTTTCCCACTAGAACTCAGATCCAAACAAGAAACACTCTTTGCTGTAGAGTACTGCACCCGGAACCCTGTGGCTCAGCACTTTCTCCTGGCTCTGTCATCTTTCAACTCATAGCCCTTTGCGGTCAAGCATTAGTGGAAGCCGTATATTACATTGAGCCTCTGGGAAGTGAAAAAAAAAATGCCTAACACATCCCACAGCCGGTGAACAGAATCCTATGAAACCATGCTCTGCCTGACTTAGGTGCCTCACTCACAACTCCTGAGCCTTCTTGTGCCCAGGACAGGGTTAGATGGAACCCATAAAGCACCCAGCTTCCTTGTTAGGACTCCATCAGAGAGTAGGTTAAGACAACAGCCATTCTGCATTCAAAGACCCACAGTCTCAATCCTGCTTTGCCACAACCCTATGGTTCAACCTTATCCTAATGCCACGCCGGAGACATAATGCCAACCTCCTGGTAACCGCCACATCACAGTTAGATTGCAATAACATCACCCGAAGACAGCCCTGGTCCTCCCAGCCTTAGCCCGAACATCCACTATGATAGGCAGTAATGTAGACCCTCTAGTAAGGTGCAAGGAGCTCTGGGGATCCTCCTCACCCTTTGCTCTTAGGAGTTGCCTCCTTTGTCCCCACTTATACTCCAACAGAATAATTAACCAAAGACATTTGTACAACATCTACTTCCTAACTCTCATTAAGCTGCAGACTTCCATGCAGGGGTTACAAGGAGGGTCACGGTGGGAGTGCAGAGAGTCTTGGTGGTGCTGCTGCTGCTGGCGGGTGGTGATCTGTAGCCCTCACCACTGAGCTGCAGGTTGTGGACAAGTAGGAGGCCAATAGCTCAACTCAGCATTTGTAAAGGGCTGGGGCTGGGGCTGGGCCAGGAAGAGTCCCTGTAGTTTGCATCTGAACTGTTTCCCTACAGCCTGTGGGTTAGAGGCTTGATTCCCAGGGTGTTGCAATTTGGAGTTGGTAAAGATTTTATAGGAAAGGGGGAATGGCTAGTGGAAGGTGAGGGGGTAGCTAGTGAGAGGTCCTTCGGTCACTGGTAGGAGGGACTATAGCCTCAAAGGGGATTTGGAACCATGGTATCTTCTTCTTCATCTCTTGTTTCTTAGCCAGGAAGCTAGCATCTCGCTTCTCCACCCACTCTCGCTGGCTTGGCAACCAGAAATCTGAAGCAATGGATTTGCTGAAACTTGGACTAGAACTTTCAAAACAACGAGTCAAAAATAAACCATTTCTTCTTATACATTAACCACCTCAGGTGTTTTGTCATAGTGATGGAGAACTTTATATAGTTCTGTACTAAACCCAAAGCTGGGGGCCTGATAATCCTCAGCTCTGAGAAGTCTTTAGAAAAGAGATACCCAGATTCCATCAGCAATTTGGGGGGTCTCTTTGGACCAGATATCCTCATTCGAACTTACAGGTGGGGGAAGGAAGAGGGAATTATGGGAAGTAAAATCTGACTGGCTGCTTTCCTGAAAGGAACAGTGGGATTCTAGAGGACCCCTGCTCTCCTGAGTGACCTGAGGCTTGCCTCAGCAACCCAGACTTGTCTGCCTTGGGCCACGCATAACAAAAGGAGGAGATTCACTGGCTCTCCCACGCAGAAGAAGGAAGACTCACTGGCCTCTACCTTCCTCAAAACTGCTCCCTGAACCCCTAGCCCTAGGCTCAAAGCTAGATTGCATGCTCTGGTATACATCTGGGTTTTGCTGTCATTCTGGATGATCTGGAACTCACTACATAGACCAAGCTGGCCTGGAACTCACCGAGATCAACCTGCCTCTGCCTCCCAAGTGCTGGGATTAAAGGTGTGCACCATCTGACAAGCCCAATCTTTTTATAATTTACACAAGTGCATCCCAAGGCCAGCTCTGCCCTGCCCAGAGCTGCTTAGACTCTGTAAGTCTCAGATATCTTAGCTGGGTAGATGCTAACTCTACAAAGGCCCAGTCCTTACCCCTTTTGGGGACATCTCCCTGAAGAAAACTATCTTGAAGCAGCATGCTTTGTACGCTTTAAAATGGGAGACCGAGCCCTCCCTTCTCACCTCTCCTGGGAAGAGAAACCAAATCTAGAATCACACATCTGTTGCATTAGGCCACAGGCTGTACAACTCGGCCTGGTCACTCTAGGCATCTCTGTTGGCCAGAGATATGCTAGGGTAGTACGGCGGGGGAGAGGGCAAAGGACTCCCTATAAACCTTAGGTGGCCTTTCTACAGTTCCAGAACTGCCCCCCCAGCAAACAACCAGAAAGGGGGCATGGAGGTAAGGAAAGTTCTCAGCTGAGATTTGAGAGAGAGAGGTTCTTCAGAGCAGGAGGTAGTTATACCTGGGAAAACAAAACCTTTTCACTGATATGGCTTCTCCTGCGTGGGTGGTAACAATGATCCCATTGTAAGTACCATGCCCCCAAGTCAGCTCAAGCCACCCCTAGTGGATCTGTTAGTTGCACCCCTTTGGGCTGCTGAATCTGAGCCCTCATTTTGTTTTAGAACAAGTCTATATGAGTCTCACCCCCTATTCTCTCCTCTCTCTCTCTCTCTCTCTCTCTCTCTCTCTGCCTCTCTCTCTTACACACACACACACACACACACACACACACACACACACACACTTTTCTGTCCTCTACCCAAGTCCTCATGGCAAAAAGAACCTGCCCACTGATGGCTAACATACTAACCGCTAGAATCAGATACCACGCCACACCAAGTACCCTACTTCGCTGATCTCGTTTCATCCTTCTGGTAATCCCATCAGATGGAGGCTGCTGGCTCAGGGAGATTAGGATATGTGCTAATGTCACACAGATGCTGAGTGTAAAGCATCTGTATTTAAAACAATAGCCAAAGCCCAGTGAGTCCGAAGTCCACGTGCTAAGCAGTGGTTCAGAACAGACCAGCAGCCTGAGCTAATATCACCTGGGATGACAGAAGAGATGATCCCTCCAGACTGTAGGTCGAACACTGTGCGCTGACAAGTTCCCAGATATCAGCTTCAAGCTTAGATCCTTGTCTAAAGCAGTTCCCCACAGCCCACTGGTCTCCTGTAACCAGCCTTGACTCCCGAAGCCCTTGTTCAGTGGCTTTGTAGGTGAGCAGGACTTCTGCCCAGTTTTAGAGCAGAAGCTTGAACCTGACAGAGGTTCTCCAGGTCTTGCAGACAGTGACATCAAGCACATTAGTCTCCATGACCATCCTGCCTGCTGCTGGGACTTTCCACACCCCTCCTCCCATCTTCCTCTGGTACAAGCATCCTAGCCTCTGTCTGGCGCTCTTCTGAAAGAGCTTTGGCCCTCATAGTTTCTGTAGTGCCTTCTCCCCAGACATCTCCCCCTCCTTTCCTGTCCTAGAATGTCCTTTCTGTCATGTCACTGCTTTGTCTGGTCAGGCATGGCCTGTCCAAACCACTATCAGGACAGAGGCCAGCAACTGCTTGGGAAACCTGGCCGGGCTCACAGGAAATGTTTAGTACTACCAGGCATGCAGGATTTGGCTTCTCAAAGCAAAACACAGCTGGGTGGACAGCGGCCGACAGTGGGGTGCTTATTCTCTCCCAGATTTCATGCATGGAGGCCTCAGGGCCGACCGTGATGGGACTGGCCTAGACACTGAAGTGCATTAAGGACATTACAGTAGCCTCTGGCCTGAGAGCCTGTGAGAGTCCAGAGGCCCCACTGGGGCCTCACCCAGGATCATGGCCTCTGATAGCTCCTGCACCACGGACAATATCCCTAGGATATAAAACATACACAACTTAAGACTCACCTTGCAGTCATTCATTCACACATTCATGGAGCACCTATAGTCAGGCACGGGGTTAGATGTTAGGGACAATGTGCTTATGCCTTTACCCTCAGAGTGCTACTGGTTCAAGGAATGGCCTATCTGGAGGAAGAGTGAAAAAGCTCTACAGAAGGGCACGGGGTCCTCAAGCTGGCACCTTGCATAAGCCTTCACACGGGCCTCTCTGCTTGCCACTCACAGCAATCAGTGCAAAGGCCAGGCCCCGCCCACCAGCTCATAGCTAATCCCAAGCCTTCTGTATTGTCCATTCAGACCCTTGGTTCAGCCCTAACCTCGGAAAGCCTTGGCTGTAGATGCCTATTGGAGTTCCCTAAGCCTCAAGCTGAGCTCATCTCTCTGTTCTCTCCATTTCCGGCTGCCCTTGAAAGCACATGTCTGGGTGCTCAAGACCCCGGAACCTTGCTACCTTAGAGTAGCCTGCCTGCTGCTCGTGACTTCAGACTTGCTGGCTATCTCCTCCTCTTCCTGCTACTCAGCAGGTCTCTCAACCTTCCCTGCTAAGGGCCTGACCTCAGCATCAGCTTCCTCTCCCCAGAATTCTCTTGGCTAGGAGAGGGCAAATCGGTTTTCCCCTTGGTTCAGCAAGACAAAGTCGGTTGCAACATCTCAGAAAGAACTCCCTAAGTGGATGCGAATGGAAAAACCAACCTAAAAAGCTCAGAGCAAACAGCCTCCTAGAAAGGGGCTAGATTACCAAGTTCAGCCTCCCCATCCTAAGCTAGAAAAAAGGCTAGATTGCTGCCTGCCCCGCCCCTCGCTCATTTTATACTATTCACTTTTCCACAGGCACCTCCTCCTCCCTCTAAGAAGAGAAGCTTGGTGGTGAGTGGACAGAATAGGCTCTCTCTCTCTCTGTCTCATGTTTGCATGCTTGCATGTGTCTCTGTGTGTGTGCATGTATTTGTGTCTGTGTGTATGTCTGTGTGTGCGCCTGTATGTGTGTGTCTGTGCCTGTGTGTCTATGTCTGTGTGTATATGTCTGTGTGTGTCTGTGTGCGTGCTCCTATGTGTCTGTGTGTGTGTCTGTGTATGTCTGTGTGTGTGTGTCTGTGTCTGTGTATGCCTATGTGTCTGTATGTGTGTGTGTCTGTGTGTGTGTGTGTGCCTGTGTGTGTGTCTGTGTGTGTGTCTGTGTGTGTGTGTCTGTGTGTGTGTGTCTGTGTGTGTGTGCCTATGTGTCTGTGTATGTGTATGTGTGTGTGTCTGTGTATGCCTATGTGTCTGTATGTCTGTGTGTGTGTGTGCCTGTGTGTATGTGTGTGTGTGTGTGTGTGAAGAACCATGTCAACACCACAGAGAACACTGGGGAGAAAGGAGAGTGAGAGGAGTTGGAGGAGCTATGACACAGATAAGGACAAAGTGGAGTTTGTGGAGAACTGGTATTTGCGCTCAGTGCTGCAGTCCTCACAGACCCGTGACACAGGTGTTAGCCTTGTTACCTCCTTCCTGATGAGCACCTGCCCCACAGCCCCCTCCTCACCCCCAGGAGGAGACTCACCGAGATGGAGGTGGTGGTGGTGGTGGTGCCAGCGGCTGCATTCTGGCCACTAGACTTCCTCTGGCCTCGCTGCTCCTGTGAGGGCTGGGTGCTCCCTCCACTGACCGTCTGGGCACAGGCCTGGCATTCTGAGGGTCAAATTCCTCCTCAGGGATGACCTCCTCACAGCGCGTCCCACGGAAGCCAGACCGGCAGATGCAGAGCTGGGGCCTGCTGCAGGAGCCCCGGTTCTGACAGGGAGGCTGACACACCGCTGAGGAAACAGGGAGAGAGCAATGACAGTAGGGCCAAGTCCTGTGAGACCATGAGTCACCCACCAACTACACCCTTGGGCCTTCCGCCCCAGGGAGAGGACCTCACCCACACCCTCACGGACATGGGAAGCCCACCACCTAGCCCCAGGGGGCTTTTATGACCATTCTTCTCCCTGATACCCACAGGTCTCCGAGATGAGTGTATGTTTGAGTTGTGAACAAGAGTTGTGGCGTGGGCTCAACACCACCAGAAGGACACACCAGAAAGGAAAGAACCACTTGGTTCCTATTTAGGCTTAGATGTCCTACTGGATTACAGAAACACCATTACAGATATTTTATTTCCTGTCCTCTGGTAGCTTCAGAACTTCAAAATAAAGATTGTTACTAGCTGGGCAGTGGTGGTGCACGCCTTTAATCCTAGCACTTGGGAGGCAGAGGCAGGTGTATTTCTGAGTTTGAGGCCAGCCTGGTCTACAGAGTGAGTTCCAGGACAGCCAGGGATACACAGAGAAACCCTGTCTCAAAAAAAAAAAAAAAAAAAAAAAAAAAAAAAAAAAAGATTGTTACTGAGTAGATTATCAATAAACATTGAGTGATTGACTGACTGAATGAATGAATAATGTCTTTATGGGAAAGGTAGCCTAAGAGCCAGAAGTTTGTGTCACTTATGAGCTGTACAGCCTAGACCTATTTTCTGGTGGATCCTGAGGGTGTACTGAGGAGACTGGAAGAATCTAAGGACCTCTCAAGATAACATACCCACCTCTGTCTGTATCTTCTGACAACCCCTGCTTCTAATCCCAGGCTCAGCAAGATAGAATTCTGGTGTGGGCATTGGGATGAATCTGCTCAGCAGGTCCTAATCTGTCTTGGAGACAGTGGAGGCAGAAACCCACTTCCTTCCTCTAAGTGGGTTCTCAGCCTATGGGTCTCAACCCCTTTGGGGACTGAACGACCCTTTCACAGAGGTCGCCTAAGACCATTGGAAAATGTAAATGTTTTCATTATGATTCATAACAGTATCAAAATTACAGTTATGAAGTAGCAACAGGATGATTTATGGTTGTGGTCAGCGCAACATGAGGAACTGGTGTTGAGGGCCGCCACAGCATTAGGAAGGTTGAGAACCGCTGCCACAAGCCTTCACCATGAGCAGCCACCAGTCTTCCCACGGCTCCTCTCTTCACTGCCCTTTACTACCTTATGAAATCCAGAAACACACCCAGGAATCTGCAGCCACCCAGAATCTCCACAGAGGCCCACACTGGGATGTAAGGCTAGGCCTCTTCCTCCCTGGACCTCCGTGGATGGCAGGGCTGACCATGGTCTAGGTCATTCTGGGTATTCTAAAGCCAGGCTTCACCCACCTGCATCTCATTCCCTCAGTAAGTAGCTGTTGAGCCCTTCCAAAGGCCCCACCACTAAGACTATATCATCTCTCATGTGCAGTTTGCACATGTGAGGGAGACTAACAGGAAGCAAGAGAACAACAGAACTCAGTATTAGGCGGCCAGGAGGGAGACCCGGTGCTCCAGGGCATTCAGATGTGCAACACTTCACTGCAGAGGGAGGAGTCGTCTGGAGGGCGTGGACTAGAAAGATCTGAGTGGACTTCCAGAGGCAAGCACAGACTCCTGGAGGCTAGAAGGAAGGAAGCATGCTGGCGGAAAGATCAACGAGCCCATGGAGGCCATAGGCTAGTGCGGATGAAGAGAGTAACCAAGGCCATTCAAGGTTATGGAAGAAACAGAGAGGCCCAGTCGTTCTAAGTGATTTTGAAACCATCAGATGCCCCTACTCAGACCACATGCCTGCCAGGAGGGGTTCATGGGAAATCTTTCAGAGGAAAAATTCCACATTCTAACCACCCGCCGGTTTAGATGGGACTCTGCCATGGTTAATCTTGGTTGTCAGCTTGACTGGCTCTCCAACGCTGCCAGCTAGGTAAGTCCCCTCCCAGAGTTAGAGGGAGATATGATCCTGGGAGCTCTTAAGGCATTTTCTTGGTTGAGTTCTTTGAAATGGGAAGACCCTCCAAGTGGGTGGATCATCTGGTGACAGTGGTGGCACCTCCAGAGGAGGTGGGACAGGGGTTGTGCGGGAGGTGTATGTTTTGGGTTTTGCCTGCTTGCCTTCCTGTTGTCCTGTCATGCTGGCAGGGGTCATCTATGCGGTTTGTGTCTTGAGCTCCTGAACTCTGCGGCTGCTTCCATTGACATCAGAACCCAGCATGGACTGAAGACCAGTGGTTCCCCAGGAATCTCCTAGACCTTCACTGCCAGATGGGGACCACTGAGGCACCCTGTCTCACAGACTGAGCAGCTTCTGGGCCGTCACTCTCTCCAGTGTGAAGACAGCTATTGTTGGAGTACCTAGACAGTATCCTGCAAGCTGATTTAATAAATCCGTTCAATACATATTCACTCTGTTCCTCTAGAGCAGTGGTTCTCAACCTTCCGAATCTGCAAACCTTTAATACAGTTCCTTGTGTGTTGTGACCCCTGACCATAAAGTTATTTTGTTACTGCTTCATAACTGTAATTTGCTACTGTTAAGCATCATAATGTAAATATCTGATATGCAGGATAGCTAATATGCAAATCCCCCAAAGGAGTCTCAACCCACAGGTTAATAACTGCTGCTCTAACGAACTCTGGCTAATACACTCTCCAAAGCTCTAGCGCATGCCTTTCCCTCTTGGGAATCCTCAGTGTCCTTAGAAGACAAGCACAAACTAGCAACTAAAGACTTCCCAGCTCTGACCTCGATAACAACACTCTAAGTCACTCCTCTCTGGCTGAACTTGCTTCCTGGCTTCCTAGCCTGGCCGCTTGCCTAAGTGCCACTCTTCCCTCAGAGTCACCTCCCCTGCCCTGGTGACCCATCTTTCAGTGGTTGCTGCCTCCTCTTTGAACAGACCGCTGACTGAGCTCAGTGAGTGGATGGGTTTTCATGTTGGGCCTCTCTGTCCCCGCTTGTACAGTCAGCCCTTAGGAGTGCATCAGTTTCACTCCTAGCATACAAAGCACTGTCATTATCTCTCTTCAGCTACTCCACAGTGGGTGCTGATATATGCACAAGTTCATTTAATCCTTCCTATAGTCCTTTGTAGCAGGTATGCTTATCATTCCTATTTTACCCACAATGCCTCTGAAAGTCAGGGAGCTTAAGAGACTGGCATAAGGTCACCTAGCTATATAACAGCACTCAAATCCTTGCCTAAATAGTCCATCCTTACGCTTTACTCCCAGCATGACTTGCACAGCTCTTTTTCCTACCACTTCTGAGCCCAGTCTTGGAGCTAATGATAAGGCAATAGAATATGTTGGCTTCAAACTATGCACCAAAGGAGCCATTGGAAACCCAGGCCTGGGGATACTGCACATTCCAGGTTGACCCAGGTTGGCCCTAGTGGGTGATAGAGGTTCCAGGCCTGTTTGCCCTTCTAAAGTCACATGGTAACATTCAAATTATGAGGGAAGATGTGTGCCAGCCAGCTTGTGCACCTGCTTTGATAAGTATTCTTAGAGCACTCACAAGGTCTGAGATGTGATAGAAAATGTCTCTCGTACACTTATGCAGAAAGGACACACAGAGCCAGAATAAGCGTGATGTTGGCCAAAGCCTATTACTCAGGCAGGATAGAGTGATAGTTAGGGCAAGTTTCCTGAAGTAAGTGATGCTGACCAGCCATTTAGAGGATAAGATGATTGGAAATCATGCCCAGCAAGGGTATTTAGGGGCCAGGCTGCCCAATCAGTGGGTAGTAAGGAGAGTGTCTTAGTTTGGGTTTTGTTGCTATGAAGAGACATCGTGACCAAGGTAACTCTTATAAAGGCAAACATTTAATTGTCACTGGCTTATAGTTTCACAAGTTTAATCTATTATCATCATGGCAGGAAGCATGGTGGTGTGTGGGCAGACATGGTGCTGGAGAAGGAGCTGAGAGTTCTACATCTTGATCCACAAACAACAAGGAGGAGACTGTCTTCTGCAGTCAGCCAGGAGGAGGTGCTCTTCCTCACTGGGTGGAGCCTGAGTACCAGGAGACCTCAAAGCCTGCCTATGCAGTGATGCACTTCCTCCAACAAGACCAAACCTCCCTCCATAAGGCCACACTTCCAATAGTGCCACTCCTTATGGCTGAGATTCTTTGAATCTTATGATTCAAAGAAATGAATCTATGAGGGTCAAATGTATTCAAACCACCACAGGGATGACCAGTGAAACAACTGAAGGATTCTGAACATGAGCTAGACCCTAAGGTACAGGCATCTTCTTTGGTGCCTCAGTATCCCTTTCTGTCAGGTCCCCCATCCCCGTGTAAGCAGATAATTCCAGGGAACTATAAGTGAAACCCTTCCCCAAGTATAAACTGCCACCACAGATTTTGGCCAATGCCTAGCCATCATCCATCTGCCCAAATATAACTGGCTACCACATGAGAACCTGCCGAGCACCTTCACCACCATCTCAGCCACTATCTGCTAGGACCAGCTCAGCAGGCAAACACTAAGGAAGGCAGATATGCCCTGGGTGCATCTTAAGCCTGGTTTTCATTTAGGAATGGAGGAGTCATGTGGAGCCACCTCTCCCAGCCAGCAGAGACACAAAGCCTGATATGCATAAGAGGAGGGTCTTGCAGCTCAACCTCTGACCCCTACCTCAAAGGTGGCTTTTGATGCTTAGCTACCCCTCCTCTTCTGAGTCCCAAGGATGACTGACCTCCCTTGATGTGAACAATAACATCTTTCACTCTCTGAATATCTGATACGTCCCAGCCCTGCAAGCTAAGCCCCTGTGCCTCTTTCCACTACTCTGTTCTGGTTCTGCTTTCTTCGTCAAGGCTGTCTTGACAACACTGAGGATATAGAGCTAAGTGAGCAGGCTCTAGAGGAAGCCCCACCTGGTGGGAATCCTGACCCTGCTGGAAGGGTGTTTCCCAACCAGGAATTCCATTCTCCTGGAGGTGTTTGATTGGTCCAATGAACAGCTCATGGGGAGTGGGCAATCAGGAGGGAAACTGGATATATCCTTTCCTCTGTCTATTATATCATCATAGATGAAGGTCATAAGACTTTCAGAGCAATCAGCTGTGTTGATAGATAAACACCTTCCTGGGAACATAACCTTTCCCAGCTGGCTGAGGCAGATCTTCCATGTTGGGAGGGTCTGAGCTTTGGACCAGCTCTCATTAGCCTGTCTTGTATGGTTTCCATATGTCTCGGCATGTAATATACTGCAATGTCTGGCTTGTTCTGAGCCAATCACATGTATTATGAGACTGGATCATGAGCTCCTCTTTTCTCTCCTACAAAGGCACCCCTAAATGATCCACAATGGTGGCTTCAATTGCTATCTAAGAATAGGAAAGTTCTGACAGTTTTTACTGGTTGTGTTGTGCGCATTAAATGCTCTTTTAAATTTTCTTTTGGCATGCATACATATGTTCACATGTGGGTGGGTGCACCTGTTCTGGTATGTGCACGTGGAGGCCAGAGGTTGACAATCCTTGATCACATTCCACCTTAGAACGAAACAGAGTTTCTCACCACTAAAACTTAGAGTTCACCAAATGGCTAGGCTAACTCGCCAATGTGTTCCAGCTAGCCCACGTGTCTGATGCAGGGGGTTGCATGCAGGTTGTCAGAAACATCCTGCATATATGTTGGTGCTGGGGACTAAGCTCTGATCCTCATGTAACATAGCTAGCACTCTATCCTCAAGTCATTGCCCCAGCCCCTAAAATGGTGTCTATAGTTAAAGGCGGTACCATATGGCAGTTCTTTTTTAATTCCCCTAATTCCCTCCATTTGGAAAAAATGAAAATCTGGTCATTATACGCCAGCTCTTTCATTTCTATTTTTATTTATGTTCAGTGTGCATGTATAGAGTATGGTGGGGGTGTAAGTATGGAAGTCAATGGACAGCTTTGCAGAGTCAGTTCTCTTCTGTCTTTACTTAGGTTCTGGAGATCAAACCCAGGTCATCAGGCTTGTGTGGCAAGTGCCTTTCATACGGAGCCATCTTGCAAGCCTTTTTGATATTGTACCAAATCTAGTGACACTGTGAGAGGTGGGAGCAATGACTGTGTTTAAAGGAGACTGGTGGACAATAAATGAGCACATATTTCAAAATGTATCAAAAACAAAAGGCCAGCTCAAAATCCCTGGCTTATGGTAGGGGTTGTTTTTACAAGTAGCAAAAAGTAAAATGCTAAGGAGAACAGCTCCAGGCAGGGCTGTGACTGCTGAAGAGAGACACCCCAACCTTGGTGGACTTTTTGTTGTTGTTATTGTTGTTTTGTTTTATTTTTGTATTTCCAGACAGAGTTTCACTGTGTAGTCCTGGCTGTCCTGGAACTCACTCTGTAGATTAGGCTGGCCTTGAACTCACAGAGATCCTTCTGCCTCTGCCTCCCAAGTGCTGGGATTAAAGGTGTGTGCCACCACTGTCTGGTTGTGGACTTTTTAAAAAATATGTTCATTTATATGAGTACACTATAGCTATTTTCAGACACCCCAGAAGAGGGCATTGGATCCCATTACAGATGGTTGTGAGCCACCATGTGGTTGCTGGGAGTTGAACTCAGGACCTCTAGAAGAGCAGTCAGTGCTCTTAACCGCTGAGCCATCTCCCCAGCCCCAGTTGTGGACTTTTATACCTACCTCAAACATCCAGTTTTGCTTGTTGCAGAGAGAATACAATTTGCTTTGGCGAAACTAACCCATGTAGGTTCTAAGACTCTAGCGGTTCTTTGGTTAATTACTGGTAGAGAGTTACCAGCACAGTGCTGCCTCCGCCCTCTGGAGGTTGATTCACTAGAAGGAGCACAGCAAGCCTCTCCTCCTTGGAGGGCAGCACTTGTGTAGCCAGAGGCCGTGCATTCTCCAGCCAGTCATAATTTGGACTCTTCTGGAACCCGGTCTTTTCCACCTTCCCCGGGCCCTCTCTTCTTCACTCAACATTAGGTACGTGGAGAGTTCAGCTCTCTACAGAGTTAGCAGGTTGCCAAAAAAGAAGGAAAGAAACAAAGCGGCCTGAAATTGCTTTGAAAGCAGGAAATGGATGGAAACATCGTTCCTGGACACCCTACCTTTTTGGCTGTGCCCCTGGTATCTCCATTCTGCTCCAAAAGTTGGACAAAGACATACTCTGACTTTGTACACAAAACACCTACTTTTGGAAGGAGACCAAACTCAGAACGGGCAGGCCTGAGGAAAGGTTCTTAGAAACAGCTCTCACAGTATAAACAGATGCTACCCTCCTCAGGTCCCCGGTGATCGGCTCCTCGTCAGTAGAAATGTCAGGAAGTTGAGGGTCAGATGGATATGATTTGAGGCAGTTCAGCCACCTCTGTGAGACCCTGGGTACTTCTCACCTCTCTGAGACACTTCACTTCACCTTCACTCTTGCTCAGCCAGCAGGCTGCTGGTTCCCCTCTCTACATACAGATCCTGCCAGAGGACACTTTCTGTGTTCTCTAAAACCGCATGTTCAACATAATTCAGTACTGTAGCTGTATTCAGTAATACAGTAATACAGCTGCAAGCTGTATGCGGTTCTTAAAGTGCAAATGGGTTGGATTGAGATGTAATAAAATTTAAAACTCAGCTCCTCATTCTCATTAGCCACATCTCAAGTGTTTACTAGTCACATGTGGCTTGTGGTGACCATATTGGACGGCAAAACATAGCACATTTCCATCATACTGAACAGTCTAGTAGACAACACTCGAAGCTTAGAGCCAGCAGTGGGTAGGGGTTTGAATTTCTTAGCCACGCCCCGTTCCCATCAGCCAGGCTTACACTAATGTGCAGGAGCATGTACAACAGCAGACAGCCCCCTCTCCGCACCCCCATCTCCCCAGATAAATGTTCTTTTCATCATTTCTTTCTTTTGAATCCCAGAGATCCCTTCCTTTTCTCTCTATAACCTGTGAGGTGAGGCACTGGCTTTAGGGTAAAGCTCCGCCATAGCCAAGCTCTCAGCTTTTCCTGGATTCTGCTTCTGGGGACTCTAACCAGCTGTCCCCTGTGCTACTAAATTTGTTCTCACAGATCTGCTCGCTCCAACCATTTTATAGCACTTACCCCAGGCCCTCCATGGGAACCTCACCTTTAGAATGTGTTTATAGGGTTGGGGGCAACACCTTGGGTCTAAAGGCAGAGACCCTAAGAATCTCTGGCTCACACACACTCAGAACCTTCTGTGGCTCATCCTTCCCACCTAAGCCCCATGAGGAGGACATTAACTGTCAGAACCTTGGGTCTGAGCCCCCAGGCTATAGAGAAGTCAGGGCTGCAGGCTCCAGAGTCTTGTCTCTGCTCACACCACAGCTGGTCTAGGCCGCTGCTCTCTGAACTGCTGCAAACAGCACTGGGGCTCAGAGGCCCGCCAAGCACTAGGCTCCAAAATAGCAGTTGTATTCACATAAAAGCCTCTAATGAGAGAAAGATGCCATTTTTGGCCCCTTGCACACACCCCGCAGACGCTGTCTGGCAGGCCAAGTGGGCCTCTACCGTTTGGCGGCCGGAGAGGAGGAAGGGAAGGTGTGAGTCAGACTTTGGCCCCAGCCTCTAGGCCTGGACCGCCCTGTTAATTGCTTTAACAAACGCTGAGATGCTGGGCCACTTGGAGACTGAGGGCCAGGGCCAGGGACTGGGGTAGAAAGCTACCCCAATTCCCACCAGCCACGGCAAGCACACAGAAGGAGACCGCAGGGTATATTCATCCCCCAACCTTGCCTTGGTTGAGAGAAACCAGGGCTTTGGAGATTTCAGTCTCAGCAGGGCCTCTAGGGAGGAGAGATGTATAATGACCAGAATAAGCACCATCAGAGCAGAGCCTGTGATGAGCCGCTTCCTGGAAAGCAGCCATAAGACCATTCAATGATGGACAGGTACCAGCTGCTCTCGGTACCTCCAGGCCATGGCAGTGCATGGAGGAAAGTGATATCTTCCCATCACTGAATCCTAGCCACGTGGATGCAGGAGCTCTTACTGCTGGCCCACCGTGTCCTTATCTAGAACATGGTTTGTACATCCAATACTTACTGCCTGGTAGAATGGTAAAGAAGATAGGCTGTGTCCATTCCTTTATGAGACTTTCAAATTAATCACAAGGGTATGAGAAAACACATAGAGGAAGGAACAGAAGAACAGAAGTCAGGATGTGAAGATCTGGAGGTAGCAGTTAAGGGACCAAGATCCGGAAAAAAGAGAGACTGATGAGGGACGGTTATCAACAGAATGATCGGAGGCCGCTCCTCTGAGGAGGGGGACATGATGCAGAGACTGGAACGATGACAGAGGCCAGGCACACAAGGCAGTGATTGGAAGGAGAGCCGGAGAGTGGCATTCGCTGTAAACCAGAGGGAGCACATTCCCAGCAGCCAGGAAAATTCTGCGAATCAAGCTGAGTGTCAAGAGCCCAGGCTAGAAGGGACACTGGTTTTGGGACTTCGTAGCCAAAGGTAAACTGATGCATTTATGGGTTAGAGAGAGAGCAGCCAGTCGACATCTACAGACATCCAGAGGAGATGGCCGCAGATATGAACAGTCAGGGAGACAGTCACAACAGATGTTGAGGAGGCAGCCAACTCAAGAGCCGGAAGGTCAAGGGAGAAGTCTGGCTGGGGTGTCTGTAAACATGGGTTAGTGCCAGTGTTTACAAGACAGTGCCTACATCCGGCTTTCTCTGTATCACCTCTTCTTCTTACTATTATGGGTACTATTCCCATCCCTGGCATATGGGGGCATTGAAGTTTGCGTTAGTCATAAACTTGCCTAACATGCTATTAAGTGGTTGGAACAAGGGTTTTACGTAGGGAGATTCTGGGTCTAAAGTTGGAGCCTTCCTATTTGAGAGCCTTCTACAGGTATGACAGGGGTGGACACAGGCAGGCACCATCAGGGAAGTCAAGTGGAGCCCAGAAGAGAAACAGGGTCCCTTGTAGGACTGAGATAAGAACCAGAAGGAATATTATTCCAGTGCCAACCATATAATGCAGAGGCTCTGGAGCAAGGAGTCAGGAGCAAATGCTCGCCCTGGACTCTATCACCAATCCCCTGAGTAACAGGGAGCGCTTTTGGGAGGGATAGTAGGAGCTGGACAACAGGCAGGGATTTTTCAGCTTAGCCAGGAATGACACAGAAGTCCTGCCCTTAGAAATCAAAGTAAAAAATCAGGGCTCTTAGCAAAGAGCCTATAGAACACAGAAGACCATGAATGAAATTTTTAACCTAAATTACCTCAAGTGTTCCTTATAACTCTGGAAGGAAGCAATTATTGTTAGTCACAGTACACAGAAGAGGACCCCAGAGCTTGAACAGCTAAGCCACACACCTACCAAGAGGGTCTCTAGCATAGGCTCTGGGTGACTGTGCTCTAAAAAACCATAAATGCCTAACCATGCGCAAGGCTGTCTGAACTGTGTCCTGGCCCTTGGTTGCTGGAGACTGGACTCATACACAGGCTGCTGAATCCCCATCCCCTGACTATACAACTATACAAGTTCACCTGCAAAGTGGGTAAAAGATAAAATCTAGCCTCAAGTGTTATGGTATTAAAATCAGTAATGTAGGTCTGGAGATTTGTCTCAGCAGTTATGAGCACTTGACTGCTCTTCCAGAGGACCCGGATTCGATTCCCAGCACCTACATGGCAGCTTACAACTATCTGTAACTCCAGTTCCAGGGGATTTGACACTCTCATACAGATATACAGGCAGGCAAAACACCAATGACCACAAAATAAAAATAAATAAAATAATTTTATAAAAGGTTTTTTTAAAATCAGTAATACAAAGGACTTATGATAGCACCTGGTATACTTCAAGAGTTATAGATTATATTCTTATTATTCCCAAAGACAAGCCTATATAAATTGTCATACACTGTGTGGCTGAGGCCTAACAAAAAGGGAGCTAGTTAAATGCCCAAAGATGCAAAACTGGGGCTCAAATCCCATCTCCTTAAATCTGTGCCAGAATCGTACTCTCTCTCTCTCTCTCTCTCTCTCTCTCTCTCTCTCTCTCTCTCTCTTTCTTTCTTTTTTTTTTTTTTTTTTTTTTTTTTTTGGTTTTTCGAGACAGGGTTTCTCTGTGTAGCCCTGGCTGTCCTGGAACTCACTCTGTAGACCAGGCTTGCCTCGAACTCAGAAATCTGCCTGTCTCTGCCTCTTAAGTGCTGGGATTAAAGGCATACACCACCACTGCCTGGCTTTAGAATCTTACTCTTAAACTTGAACTTACTGCAAGAGTTGGGATTTAGAGACGGCCCCCTCCTCAGCCATTGAAGGGGATTGTTTCTGTCCTCCCCAGAGTGGACCCAGACTCTGTCTCTTCAGGTCAAAATAAGATCAGAAGGCTAGTGGGGGTCCAAAGCCCCTTCCCCAGTTGTGTGGAGATAGAAGTGAGCCGGCGTGAGAAGACTGATCTCCCCAAATCAGCAGCTATGAACGGGCTAGCCATCTCACGTCCTATTGCCCCTCCCCCCCCAGTCATCTGCCTCCACAAATACATAAACACATGAATCATGCAGAAGAGCTGGCAAAGCCACAGAAAAAAGTCAGATACCAAGACCAAGGGAGGAAACCATGGCCCAGTTCCAGACCCCTCCAAGGTAGAGGGAGGAACTGGGGATACAGCAATGTGGCAGCCAGAGACACAGCAGTTCCCTAAGTTCCAGTGACTTTAGGAGGAGGGAGCAGGCTAGCCAGGGAGATGGAAGTGTGTTAAGGCTTAGAATTGCTTCCATGAGAGTAGAGAAAGACCACGAATCGGGGGCAACAGAGCCAGGACCAGCATTTCTGCACATGGGCAATGTATTGCGTCCCGTCCTCTTATATAGGGAGCCAGAAGATGGACTAAGTCTCCGTGTAGTTTGGGGGCCAAGACTA
The DNA here is from genome assembly GCF_008632895.1 of Mastomys coucha. NCBI lineage: Eukaryota > Metazoa > Chordata > Mammalia > Rodentia > Muridae > Mastomys > Mastomys coucha. The sequence goes on from NW_022196912.1 coordinate 99,882,743, forward strand.
AAATGGGAGTGTGTCATATACTCTGCATCTGTTCTCATCTCCCACCTGCCTGGAAGGCACTCCATGTGTATGATGTTGCTAGGACAATTCCTGAGCATTCTCTGGCATGGTATCTCCCCCATCCCGGAGGGTAATTGTGTAGCTGGGAGAGGGCAATGAAAAGCCACTGGGGAAGCAGAGAGCCAGCTGTCAGGGTATGGAGCCAAGAGCACCACATTCTACACAGCCATGGGCCCAGTTATCCAGGACCAACACCCCAGTGCTCACGTGGTTCTCATTAGGCTCATTAGCCACCAAATAGCAACAAGCAAACAGCACAGGGACCAACTAATCACCAGGCAACTCTTTAGTGGGCTATTCAAGCCACTTCAAGCCACGAAGGCCAGTTCTCCAAAAAGCTGCCAGCCTACAGCCTGGTCCAAGGGTAAGGGGGCAGGTTTTAGGGAGTAGTGACACATAATCAGGCTAGACAGAGAAATAATGGGGGTGTGGCTACCTACACATCCCTAAGCAGTGCCCTCTGAGACAGAGGATGCATGCGTGCTCCATCAGAGCCGGTCTGTACTCACCCAATCTCAAGTTTCCAGTGCTGAAACTACAGTTTGGCAAAGAAGAATACTGGCAAATCATGTGTGAGTTAGGAGCCGCCTGCAGGCCTGGAGGGCTGAGTATGGCCAGGCCTAGACCCCCTCAGGCATCTGGGTTTCATGCCTACCCCCTGTGAGGCTGCCCTGTCCCAGTTAGCCTCCGCAGCATTCTGCCAACCAAAGGCTCTCTCCAAAGGCTGAGCTGCCTGGAACATACTAATCTTCTGCCCCAACCTCGAACTACAAACACCCCCAGAGTCCTCAGAGTGCTGTGTCTCAAAGTGTGGTCCTCGGCCCTGCAGGATCCGCAGCCCCAGGGAACTTGTGGGAACCATATTCTCAGGCCTGCTTCAGACCTACTCATCAGAACCTTGTCTACAATAGCATTCCCTGCAGATTTGTGGGGGCATCCATCCCTGAGTCCGTTCTGGTAGGGTAGATCCTGAACTCTTCTTGGGGGTGTTCAGCCACAACTACAGCCATCTATGGTGCTTTTAAAAATGGCAGCATCATGGCATAGTCCATAGTCCCTGCCTTGCATAAAGCTACTAGGTCTCCCACTTCCCTGCTTTCTCTGCCCAAGGGAGTAGCTTGGAGCTGATTTGGTCTCAGAGTGTCCTCTAAGACCAAATGAGGGACCCTGAGCAAGTCACCACCTCTCCAAAGGTCATTTTATCACCTTTGAAAATATGAATGAAGGTTGGGGATGTGGTTCCATTATAGAGTATCTGTCTACACAGCCTTATGTGTAAGATCCAGCACATTAATAGCAACAACAACAACAACAATAATAATAATAATGAAGAGGAGGAGGAAGAAGAGGAAGAAAAGAAGGAGGAGGAGGAAGAGAAGGAGGAGAAGAAGACAACTTAGTTGTAACTATATTTTTTAATTACTATACCTGGGAAGAAAAAAGAAAAGTAAAGAAAGAATGAGGACACAGGTCCCTTCTCAATCTGAGCTCTAGTTACAGAATGTACTGGCTGGTTTTGTGTGTCAACTTGACACAGGCTGGAGTTAGCACAGAGAAGGGAGCTTCAGTTGGGGAAGTACCTCCATGAAATCCAGCTGTGGGGCATTTTCTCAATTAGTGATCAAGGGGGTAGAGTGTAACCCTCCTAGTTTGAGACCTGCCTCTGATAGCCACACCTCTCTGCCCATCTCCTGCTATTCGCCACACCTCTAACCAGGTTCTAGTTACATTCGAAAGCTCCACCCCCACAGAGTAACAAGGAAGTTGCTGATTGGACTATCACACGAACGTATTTTGGGGGGAGTGGTTTATGCCCGAGATATTTTACTTGTTGGGGGAACAAAGGGGTTGCATTAAATTCAAGATGGCTGAACAGTAAGGTCTGCTGTCTAATTTTTACCCTTCCACGTGGGTAGGTATTTCTGTGGCCACTCTCTCGTATCTCCTTCTATCTCTTCCTATCTATTTCTAACTCCAATTTCCAGAAGAACCCTTTCTTTAATGTTGGTGCAGGCGGCCAACAGTAGAACTCCTTGTGGGTGGTGCCATCCCTGGACCGGAAGTCTTGGGTTCTATAAGAGAGCAGGCTGAGCAAGCCAGGGGATGCAAACCTGTAAGGAACATCACTCCATGGCCTCTGCATCAGCTCCTGCTTCCTGACCTGCCTGAGTTCCAGTCCTGACTTCCTCTGGTGATCAACAGCAAAGTGGAAGTGTAAGCTCAATAAACCCTTTCCTCCCCAACTTGCTTCTTGGTCATGATGTTTGTGCAGGAATAGAAACCCTGATTAAGACACAGAGGACCTGCACCCTGATGGTCCCACTCCTCCGTGTGGCCTGAAAACGACATGTAGTCAAGAGAGCTGCTGGGGTTTTTGTCTGGAGGTCCTTAGAGCTCTATGTACAGATAGCAGAGGGGTCTGGGGCCATGCTGCCTGAGGCAAAGTTCCAGGGCTTTCGTATTTTTATCCCATTTCTATCACAACCCAATCATATCTACATCTCAGGACATACTGGGAAGGCAAGAAGGGCATCCAGCATGTTGGGAATGCCACACATGTCACACTGCAGTGTGTTTACCTGTGAAGCTCTCACATGTAAAGAGCCTGTGTGTATCCTTGATGGAAGAAGTGACAAGACCAAGGCCTTACAGTCAGGCTAGGGCCAGGTAGAGGCAATGGCAGCTATGGGGCCAGGAGTAGGGTGGGCAATGGGGCAGAGGTCCTAGGGAGTTGATGTAGAACCAAGAGGAGGCTGATCCCAGGGGTTCCCTGTGATGCCCATACCTTACACTGCCTGTAGGAAATGCCAGCCTCAGCTATTGTTGAGAGGTAATGAGCCAGGGACATGCCCCAGTGTGTGCAGCACTCCATCCTTGGCCATAGCTCCCAGCCAAAGCCTTAAGCTCTCAAAGGTGGAGGATAAGCAAATCCGCCAGGAGAAGCTTGGCTGTGATAATACTTGTGATGAGCAGGCAAGGGGTCGAGCAACCATAACACCCAGCTCTTCGCTGGTAGCATCTCCAGGAAGCACACTGCTAACCCCAGTGTGATGCTCAGAAAACAGGATCCGAGACCCTGGTAGCAAGCGTCAGAAGCATCCTTGAGTCATGTTGTCTGACTTCTGCTGTCACCTGACTCGGTTTCTTCATCCACCACATGGGAAGATACCGCACACTCTGCATAAAGCGGGTTCTCTATAGGGATTGCCTCTGACATTAATGGTGGTATGGGTCGTGGCTCTCCCACCCTTAAGTAAAGGATAAGCCTCAAGCCCATGATTCTTCCTGCCTCCATCCTCGGTCCCGACACAGCTAAGAGAACCTGCCTTTCTTTCCCCACATTTAAGACAACTTGGCAGGCTTTAGAGTATCTGAGAGAAGGCTCTTCCAGGCACAGACTCGGAGCCTTACCAGATCATCCCAGTCCTATGCCTGCCTGTTATGTCAGGACTGTGAGCGAGCCAGGGGGCAGGGCCGAGGTGGATTCCCACAGCCCACATTAAGGATGATGTCCCCAGAGACTTTTTCTGCAGACCAAAAACATGGGCACCAACACAGTGGGCCAGAAAATGGAAATGCAAAATGTTTAAAAGATGAACAGGAATCTCCTTAGAGAAGTAGTTTCTTTTTGGAGGCATCTTTAAATCTCCCTTCCCCTCTGCTCTTGGAGGTGGAGGCCAAGGGAGCCATGTCTGTTCCATGTCCTGGAGTGCTCACCCCGGTCTAGCTCAGGAGCAAGCGGGGAGGGGAGGGGCACTCACGTTTGATGCAATGGTTGGTGCTGTTTGATGTTGTCCATCCTGGGCAGCACTGTCCCCCGCAGACATTTCTCCTGTGGAGTCACCGGGGCAAAGTTAACACAAGGATGCTCGAAGCTGGTACAAGCCATAGAGCCCCATGAGCAGAGCTTGGGGAAATACTTGGAGGCTGGGAAGACTGTCCCCATTCCACAGGGAGGCCACCTGCTCCAGGAATGAGGACTATGGTGTGATGAAGGCCAAGGCTGACAAAGTAACATCCCCTGTATACCTCTGGGAAACCTCTGTCTCGCCATCTGCACAACAGAGATAATGCCTGCCTCGCCGAGTGACTGTGGTGAGAAAAGGTATGTAGTAGCCAGTTCAGAGAAGTCAATACAGAGGAGAGCATGGGGTATGCAGACGGGGGTTCTAGGCCAGCCTAGGCTAGATATTGAGACCTCGTCTCAAACAGTAAAACACACACAGGCACACACAGAGAGAGACACACACACACAAAAACACACAGATACTCATGCACATAGACATGTAGATACACATACACACAGAAAGTAACAGGGACAAGGTGGGTAAGCAAGTTCATAGAGGTTCAGTCATTTGCCAAAGCCACATAACCATCGCGTACCAGAGCCTGATTCCAAAAAAAAAAAAAAAATCTAGGTTGGCAGGCTAGTGGGTACCTCAGTGAGAGAGAGAGAGCCTGGAGGCCTTGGGGTCCACCCAGAACACCAAAAACAAAACAAAAAACGCTGAGTTGGCTGAACTCTAAGCCAAACCCCCAAGTCTACAATGCTTCTCACCAAAACCCACACAGCATGTTCCTTGCCTGCAGATGCTGACAACTGCAGAGAAGTTACATATCAACCTAGTCTTAGGGGGGATATGTGTGTGTGTCACTTTCCTATGAATTCAGACAAGGAGGAGTAGACTGGGGCAGGCCCATATGTAATCAGACTGAGGGCTAAGCAGGAGACTGCAGAAACAGGGCTCTTAGGTCACTGATCGAGAAAAGTTTCCACGGTGACAGCTAACAGGAAGAGGGCACATAATGAAGCTACCTCTGCCTGACAAGCACCCTTCTCGCTTGGGAAGGCCAATGGCATGGAGTTTATGGGTGGAAGCACCCGGCCCTGACACCTTCATGAGACCTCAGCTTTTGGTCTTGGTGGGACACTCACTCCACCTGCCCAGATGTTGCCCTCAGGTGTCTGGTGAGAGCCAGCAGCATCAGAAGGTTCCCAACCCAAGCTTTCCACCTGTAGACCCCAACAACCAGACAAAGGCAACTCCCAAGAAGGAATATACTAGAGAGGACTTCTTGGGTCAGACCTCTGCGGTCAGGACAGGCAAGGCTGGCTCTGCCTCCCTGGGCCCAGGCAAGAGGAACAGAAATGAACCACGGGGTGAGTGGGAGGGGGGAGCAGAGGCTGGAGTGGGTGGCCATTCCTGGGATCCTTGGGGCCAAGATGACAAGCATCTGGTACCGCTTAGGAGGTTGTTTGACATTTGAGTGGACCCCAAAGCTTGTGCGGTTGTGGGAGTCATAAGAAGAATTCAAAATAAATTCCTAAAGCCTGCAAAGTCTGAGGCCCACTCCTGGCTCTTGGTCCCAACCTTATGGGGGCACGGCCTCCCAGGGAGCTTTCAGAATGTCCCTCTGGCCAAGAACTCTGTCTTGCTGGACACCTCCAGCACCATCCTGATTTCCTAATGTTCTCTTCCCAGTCAAGGCCCAAGTCCCTGGGCTCCAGGGAGAGAGCTGCCCAGACCCTCAGCCCCCCAGGCCCAGGGCTTTCCAGTATACACCCAGGTAGAAGGGACAGCAGTCCAGTTATTTGGAAGTCACCACCTATTGTGTTAGTGACCAGACCTCTTTGTGGGCTGAAAAGGTCTTTGAGAGAAAATAGGCTGCACGCCCTGGGAGTTTTCTGAGAAGCAGAACCTGTGGGAACCTAGCACAGACCCAGGAGCCTACTTGGGTGGGAATTATAGTATAAGTCCTGCCCAAAGAGCAACCCAGCCCCCACACACACCAAACCACCCATCAACCCAAATACCCTTGGGATGGCTTTGCAGTTAAGATGGTCAGCAGTCAAGTCTGCTTATAGGGGAGTCCTAAGGAACATCAGGGTCAGAGCAGAGACTGGCCAGAATCAAAGGCTGCCGCAGACATGGTGGGGTGGGGCTGAAGGAATACTAAAAAGTGGCTCTGATACTCAATGGATATCTCTGAGGATATTGTAGGCCCAGCCAGGAGAGCACTTGGGAGGTGATAGCCTGTGTCTATCCTAGATGACATCTGCATCATCCTAGACTTCCATATCAGACATGATCTCCTTTGTGGAAAGCCCCTCTGATGAGTGCCGGCCCCTCCCCCCACTCATTGTCACACTCACACATTAGTAATGTGTCTCATGCCACTAGGGTCTATCTCTGCCTTGAGTATCTTGAACACTCTTTCTTTTTTCTCTTTGCCTCCGTAGGCTAACACAGTGCCGTAAAGCATGGTGTATATTAAATGCTCCTTCTATTCACCCAGTTCAGGGCTCCCTTGGAAGTGGGCTGAGCATTTCCAAGGGTAGGAACGGGAATTTTAGGTTTACACGCCTAGCAAACTCAGCTGTCCTGACTCACATGACAAGGAAGTAATTCCCCATCCCACAGTTTTCCTAACCTACATAGGCTAGTGAGGAGGCATGGTCCTCACGCTGGGTCCTGCCGCTGGACACACTCAGTTGGTTTTTCCATACTTCACGCACAGGGTATGAGGTTCAGCTTCCAAGACAACGGGTGGTGCCTGACTAGAATTGAAAAGCTTCTTTTTTATTTCAAAATTTCTTACATTTCCTTTCTCTTCTTGTACTACTTTTAGCTAGCAATAATGATGCAAAGTTTCCTTTTAATTATGGATTTATTTATGCAGAAAAATGAGTCAGGCTCTGTTCGTAATGATATAAAAATGTAATTCATCTAAACACCCAGAAACAGGAGGATGGATAAATAAACTGTGGGATATTTAGACAAAGGAACAATATACGCCAGTTAAAATGAATAAACTTGGGCTGTATATTATCATAGTTAAATCTCAAATTCCTAATAAGGAAGAAAAAACATCATAGGGGGAATATAATATGCCACCCCTTGTCTAAGTTTAAGATATGTAAGGCAACATTGTATATTTTATGTATATTTGCATCTGTTGCAGTAGCATAAAAGACATGTTGGAGATATTTAAATCCGAGTAATGGTTAACTAGGGGAAAAGGGAGGCAAATTTATAGAAAGAAATCTCAACTCTAGTCTTATTGCAACTTTGATATGACATGCCATGCTGGGTTGGTATGCCATGTTGGGTTGGTGTGCCTGGGAAGCCTACCCTTCTCTGAAAGAAGAGGATGAGGACCTGGGATTGGAGGCACTGACAGAGGAAGTGGAAAGGGCTGTAAAATATGAGAGAAGAAAAAAATGAAAGTAAACTAACTGTGAGTTCTGCTGTCTCCAGTGCCTTTTAATATTCATGCAAAGTTTCATAATTTACATCAAAAGATATAACATGGAATCCTGTTACTGTAATAATGTATTGATACTGAAAAAAAAGCTGGCAAGGTGGCTCATTGGATAAAAGCACTGGCCAAGCCTTCCAGCCTGAGTTCAATCCCTGGAACCCATTTGGTAGAAGGAGAGAGAACAAGAGAATATGAACAAAACCCTGAGTACTGGAAACAGTAAGCCCCTGTAGACTGTCATGCATAGCTACCTTGACAGTTAGCACAATGTCTGGCACGTGTATTTTTTTTTCCATCTCCAGTACATTAACAATTCCATAAGGAAAGTGTTTTTGTTTGTTTCTTTTTCTTTCAGTTTTGTTGCTGTTACTGTTTTTGTTTTCCCAGACAGGGTTTCTCTGTGTAGCCCTGGGTGTCCTAGAACTTGCTCTGTAGACCAGGCTACTCTAAAACTCAGAGATCTGCCTGCCTCTACCGTCAGAATGCTGAGATTAAAGGCGTGCACCACCACCACCTGGTAGTGTGTCTACTTTATCTACTGCTATATTCCAAGAGTTTTCAGAATAGTGCATATTAAAGGAGTTCCAAAAAACAAAAAAAAAACAAAAACAAAAACAAACAAACAAAAAACCCAAAAAACAAACCAACAAAAAAACCAAACCAAACCAAAAACAAAACAAAACAAAACCCCAACAAAACCCCTCAATTATCAAATGTAGTTCTACATTTCACCAGCAGATGGCACTTGGTCCCTAGATCTGACCCGCACACGATGACCAGATTGGACCTGGATTGAAGAAGTTAAGAAATAATTTTGGCATTTGGGCTCCTTCCCAAGAGATGAATGGGATGTCAGAAGAACCGAACATCTGTTCACCAAAGCTGCAGGAGACAAAACTGAGGATCCAACTCCAGTACAAGTACGCATCTGTGTATATAGCAGGTGCCCACACTTACACACTTGGTCGTTGCTGTCAACTTTGTCCTGCTGACAGTCCTCTCTGCTTCACTTTCTGACTTCTAACAGCATCTTCCAACACACACACACACACACAACACACACACACACACGCACGCACACACAAGCCTGCAGCATAGCCATCCCCATGACAGCCAAACTTCATCTCAGCCTCAGCCCCGGGCTCCCCTATACCAGGTCTTTGTTCTTGCCCCTGGGCAAATGCTTATGGTGAAAAGCCCTAGCTCTGAGTTCTAAGCCTGCAGGACAGCCTCATCTCCAGGTGCTACTCTGACCCTCTCCTTCCTCATCTAGGCTCAAGGGCCCCAGATCATGGTGTCTCTTCCCTGAACCTCGCCACTACATTGTACTGCTCCATTGCCCTTAACAGAAATGCCCCATGCTTTTAGAGACACATTCACCAGCACATTCTGTTTTTGCCTCCAAGTGGATTTTAAGAAATTGGCTTGTCCTCCAGCAGGATTTGTATTCTGTGGGTCTGCGCACCCTCGCCCATGCTCAGCACATGTAATCATACAGTTGCCTGCACAAGTCAGAATAGAGGGAAAAGCTGAAGCAGGGCAGGTGTCCCGCTAACTCTCCTTGAAGGGTCCTATGCTGGAGCCACTTGGCAGCATGCAGCTCTATGCCCTGCAGACTTTAGGCTAGGCCTCCTAAAGTTAGACGCAGAGAGGGCCAGCTACGTGCAGGCACTGATCTGCTGGGAACATGAAAGCTAACAAAACCCTGCTTAAGTAGAACTTGTATAAGTTTGAACATACACGCAGAAGTAGAAATACGTTAGGAGGGGATAAACGCTATAAGAAAGCATAAAGCAGGGCGAGGGCACGGAAGGGATGAGACTCGGTGAATTCTGTTAAGATATAGAAGACCGCTGCACCAAGAGAAGAGTATGTACGCAGAGCAGGAGGCGGAAGATCCTCTGTGGCGGAACTAGGCATACAAGCATGGGGACTGCTACCTGGGACTACAGGGAACAGGTAAACCAGGCTCAGGCCAAGGGGTGCCAAAGCCCCTCCTAGACTAACCAATGGCACCATGCCCAGTCCGGCATTGTCAGGCTCCTGTGCCCTCACTCCAGAAACACCTGGATACTCGGGCGAGGTAAATTCTGGGCAAGGCATTCTTGTGGGCAGGGAAGGGACCTCCTGTGATAATAGAGTCCAGGGCCCGCAGCGAGTGGTGCAAAATAATAAGTTGAAGAGTTGGAGCGAGGCGTGGCCTTTCAAAATGTGCAAACAACGCTGACATATAGACTTCCTGGCACACACAGACCCAGTCCCTTGCACAACAGCAGGGCAGCCTTCCCCTCCACAGAGCCCCTAAACCCGTGCCTAAGCCCTCTGCGAATCCCAGCAGACCTGAGCCCGGACCATACACTTGTCTCGGCGCGCCTGCTTCAGGGTCAGCCCCTTCCTGGAGATGCGTCTGTCTTCGCGCCCTGGTGTCCCCACTCCCCCGCTCAGATCCTCCACCTACTGGCGCCCCGAGCCAGTTTATCCTTCTCTGGGCCTCAAGAGCCCAGAGCGCCCACCCAACCACTGCGAGAGCTCGTTAGCCCAGCACGGAATGAGTTGGAAACGCACAAGAGCTGAACGTCGGGGTTCCCGGAGAACCGGTATCCAAGGGAGAGGATAATAGATTTATTTTCCCCAAAAATAACTTTTTGAAAGCTGGTCCCGAGCCCTGGCTTCAGATCCTCGGACCGGTTTCTCTAGCAGTTACTAAGGACAAAGAGACAGGAGTCTCCTCTGTCCGGCACTCCATGGAAGGCATGACCGTCCGGGCTCCCCGCATCCCTTGCCCCCTCCCCATCCCACCCTATTCCCTCTTCGATGCTCACCCGGTGAGCCGCCCTCGCCGTGCAGCCGCGGGTCGCCGAGGGGTCGCCAGGCGCACGACAGAAGGTGCAGCCCGGGCTGCTGGCTGCTGCTGGCCCCGGGGATTGCTTCTCCGAGGCTGGACAGGTGGCTGGACTCGACGCAGCTGCTGGGCTCGGGACGGCCTCCTGGCCTCAGCCTCGGCCTCTGAGAGCCTCCCAGGGCTCCCCTGGCCCGGCTGGTTCCACTCAGAGGGTGACAAGCCGGGGACCGGCGCGTCAGGCTCTCGGAACAGACTGTACACCTTGGCTGCAGCCGCTGCGGGGTGGCTGCCCACGGGGCGCCACAATCGATTCGCATCCCTGCTGGCTGGTTCGTACCTCCCTACGGAATCCCTTTGGGCATGACTTGCCCCCATCAAGAGAGCCAGGACAAGTGGCAGGAAGCCCCTCCAACGCACCCGTTGGATGCGTCCGGAGCTGCGAGCGGTGGTCGGCGCCCTCATGGCGCCAGAGTGGCTGCAGAGCTGTGGGCACCGGAGACCTCGCCGGGAGGTGCTCTCCATCGTTCGCTCCACAGACCCGCCTGGTGGCTTGCCCCTTCCCGTCTAGGGGGACCTCTGAAACAGCCGTCTCGGGGCCCGGGGGTTCCCAGGCAAGGGCTGTACGGCGTGAGCTGCCCGGGCTGCACACCGAGCCCGAATCCGCCGCACCTTCGCGCCCGCACTGCCGCCGTCTGAAGGGGAACCGGAGGGTTTTATTTTTGGAAACCACCCCCTGCTTTTTCGTCTCTTTTATCCACGCCATGCCCCCCTCCTTGGAGGGACAGCTCGGCCCCCTTATTACGGGAGACAAGAATTCCAGCAACACCCTCTTTGGCACCGAGAAGCGAGCGGGCGGCGAGGGGATTAACCCGTGAGGAGCTGCGGGCGACGCAGGGCAAACCCGGGGACTGGAAAGACAGATGGCGTCTGCCTGGACAAGCGCACCTGAGCCGCCTTTCTCCTGTCCTGGGCAAGCTCAAGGTGCCCACCTGTCCTGGGTGTATTTCCTGCTCCTGACCTCACGGACTCAGATGAACAAGGCTGCTTCTCAAACCAGGAGGCCGCTGGGGAAGGTACCCAGACTAGAGTCATGGGGACCGAGCCCAAGGCATGCGCGCCTGGTCTTGTCGCTTCCTCCTATGACCTCTGGGGGCGCTAGGCGAGAAGGCAGGTGTCCCTCGGGAGCCGGTTGCCTATGGATGGGGAGGGTCAACTTGGGGCGCGCGCCCCCTAGCGGAGCTGGCCTCACCCTTGGCAACTGTGTTTTGTAGTGGCACACTCTGCCAACCTGCTTAGAGCCTAGATCTTAATCTGCTTCCTGTGGCGGCAAGCCTTGGCCTGGGCCTATGCTGATGGTGGCTGCCCGCTGGAAGAGGTGTTCTCTTTTTACAAAAGTAGACATGGGGCCTCTTTTTTTTTTTTAAGGTTTATTTTATTTATTTTATTTGTATGTGTATGAGTACACTGTAGCTGTACAGATGGCCGTGAGCTATCATGTGTGTAGCTGCTAGGAACTGAACTCAGGACCTCTGCCAGTCCCGGCCCGCTCCGGTCCTGCTTGCTCCGGCCAACATGGGGCCTCTTGAATAAGGTGACTAAAGGAGAGTGTTGGTAAAGACAGAAATAAAACCCAGGCCAGTGGCCTCTGGCACACAGTTCCCTATCTGGACTCCTATCACAGCCCTTCGTTCCTTGGAGGATCTCCCTGGGGACTGCATGAGCTTTTGATTGGTCCCTGTTGGGCCTGGTTCTCACATCTTCTTGTATTGATGGGGACAGGGATATCGGTTGCCTCCCACCTGAATTTACCTTCTTCCCCATGTTCCCTGCTCCAAAACCTAAAGGCCTAGGCTTATATGGTTTTTCTGAAAGCGTTTTCACAGCCTACTGCCTCCTAAGGAGACAGGATGAAAGAGCCGGTAAAGGGCACCAATTACAACTTCCCATAACAGCCTCTCCCCTCCCAGAACCCTAAGTAATATCTACTTGGAGAAGAAAGTCTCAATAATTAGCATTGGCCTACTGAATCCTCCTTGCCCCGCTGGTTCTCTGGACAATCGAAGCTAACTCTTGCTCGGTATTCGTTACACGGTACCCTCACTGGGCACTCCGCTCAGCAAACGGTGGGTCCATTGCAAAGCCTCATCTCTCCACCTGGAGGGTGCATCTCCAAGAGGTCTTCAGGGCCACCTCTCCATTTCACCTCATAGGGCAAACATCAGCCCCTAGAGTAGCTACATACTCTGTTCAGCTTTCCCATCGCTATGAGGAAATACCCGAGATTCCACTTAACAAGGAGGAATCGTTTCTTGGGGCTTTGTTGTTGTTTTGGGTTGGGTTGGTTTTTGTTGTTGTTGTTTCGGTTAGTTTTGGTTTTCTCAAGGAAGAGTTTTCTGTTTAGCCTTGGCTGTCTCCTATGTAAGACAGGCTGGCCTTCAACTCAGAGATTTGTCTGCCCCCTGAGTGCTGGGATTAAAGGCATATGCTGCCACCTCCCAGTTCTCTCCTACTTTAAAAAAAAAAAAACATTTTAAATACTATTTTCAGCTATGTGTAGGTGTGTGTGTATGTCTACATATGGGTATGAGCACATGAGTGCAGGGACCTTTGGAAGCTCCAGGATCTCCTGGAGCCGGACTTACAGGTGATGGTGACCCACCTGGGATGGCTGGGAACTTAACTAGAGACCTCTAGGGACAGCAAGTGGTCTTTACCACCAAGCTCTCTTTCAGCTCCATTCCTCTTAATATATGTCAGGCACGGTCCTTGGCTTGCCAATTTCTACCAGATACAAGATCAACTTTAGATGCTAAAGAGCTCACTCCTGTTCAGATTGAAAGCTATTCAACTCGATCAAAATCATAGCTAATTTAATCCTCTTCCTCTCCCCCACTGTATCCCCATCAAAAAGCTGCATACCCTTTAGTGAGGAAAGTGGGGTGGGTGGAATCTTCAGACTCTCCTTTCACACTGTGGCTCTCCAGGGTCCTGGTTCCGCAAGAAGTGTCAGAGAAGGAGTAACAAAGTCCTATGTAACTGATGCCCAGGCATTGGTCAGCTCTTTCATAGATGGGCATGTGTGCATTCTTTGGTGTGTGTGTGTGTGTGTGTGCGTGTGTGTGTGTGTGTGTGTGTGTGTGTGTGTGCGCGTGCAAGTGTGTGCGTGCGTGCGCGTGCATGTGCGTGTGTGTGTGTGTGTGTGTGTGTGTGTGTTGTCTTCCACCCCAAACTGTCATAGCAAAGTCATCTTTGACCAACTTCTTGACAATCCTGCATCCCTCACCCCGAGAGACAGTCCGTGCCAGGCCAGGCAATGGTAAGGTGGCTGTTTACGTCCCTACCATGTAGACTATTCTAGCAGAGCTTCACGGTCACAATTCTCCATCAGGAAGTGCATGTGAGTTTCTTCATATATGTTCTTGCTCAGTTCCTAAAGATGCATGTTGGGATCTGCCAAGAACTTCCTTTCTGTGCCTTGGCACCTGGGGAGATCTGTAATAGCCATCGATTGCCCAAGCACCAGAGGAAGGACAGCCATCACAGCATCACTTCTTCTGGCAGATGATGGCTGGCATTAGGAGTGTCCTCAGGCTCAGGGAAACCTCAGCCCTGTCTACTAAGGTGACCAGTGCGTTCTCACGCCAGTGGCTAACTCCATCCTTTTCACCTGTGGGCAGGAACCAAAGTGGTTTGTAAAAACCTGTTCTACTTAACTGTGGCCTATACTTCTTCTCTTCAGAATGCCCTGCTGTTCTAGGCTCTGCCACCTGAGTGGACACTGTGTGTGTGTGTGTGTGTGTGTGTGTGTGTGTGTGTGTGTGTATGTGTGTGTGTGTGTGTATGTGTGTGTGTGTGTGTGAGTGTGTGTGTGTGTGAGTGTGTATATGTGAGTGTGTGTGTGTATGTGTGTGTGTGTTCTTGTGAGGTTATGATGTATGATAGCCTGAGGTCACCCTTGAGTGTCATTCCTCAATGACTGTCCATCATGTTCTTTGAAACAAGATCTCTCACTGGCCTGGCACTTACTGACTCCACTAGACTAGCTGTCTAAGAAGCCCTGGAAATTTGTCTGTCTCTGCCATCCCAGTGCTGGATTAACAGGTGCATGCTTTCATGCCTGGTTTTTCTTCTCTTTTTTTCTTTCTTTTGTTTTTCTGGTTATTGTATTTTATTTTAACCTGTCTTCTGAGGACCAAACTTAGGGCCTTGTGTTCTCAGGCAGGCACTTCACCAACTGAGCCATCTCCCCTGCCCAGCTTCATCAGACATGCTAAAAACCACAGGAAAAGTCCTGCTCAATAATCTATAAAATGACTCATTGGTCTGACTTCCCTAGCTACTGTATCTCTCACTGAGCTGATACATTCTTCAGTTTTCCCCAGAACATACAACAGGACTAGAATCTGGTGGGCAGTCAAGAGACACCTGGATGGCGGCTCTGGGATGAATGAGAGTGTGCCCCACCAACCAGGCAGGACTGGCATTGCTAAGCCCATTTGAAGAGAGGAAAACTTGAGCTCTAGGTCCAAACTGTCATGCTTGCTGTCCTTGGGGATGAAAGCCACCTCCGTCCCCAGAATGCTCCGTTCCCTCCCTGCACAGTGAAGCAAGCACCAGCCGGTGCTGACTCTTCCTGGTCGGAATGGGTGCCCATCTCTGCAGTCCAGACCTCCTAGTTCTACCTGCCTGGTGGCTTCATGTGCCCTCCGCTCCATCCCCCAAAGCTCACCTCACATCCCCAAGAGCTTCTCAAGGCCAGAAACCTTGGCGTCATCTTGTCCCTGAGCTATTTTTTCCTCCTGTGTGTCCAAGTCATTATTACTGCTCTGTCTCCCCGGCCTGCATTTCTGGAAGTCTGCCGCCCATTCAGCCTCTAACTGTTTGCCTCAGCCAAAAGCCTCAGCAGACGCGCTTCCCTAATGGCCCCGCACCCCTCCCACTTCTCAGGGAGTACGAGTGGTCCTTGGAAATCCCCACCCTGTTCTTCTGGGCTCACAGCCACGATAATCTCCAAAGCTTGGCATCTGCTACCTTTCTGAGCACCGTCCTCCTGTCCCATCACATGCCTCCTCCCCCACCCCAACACACACACACAACTCTTAGGATCTCATGGCATGGCTTTTCAAAGTCCCCTCTCCCATTAACACTTGAGTCCTGATAGATTTTTTTTTAAAACTTCATTTTGCTGTTTGAAGCTGCCAAAATTTATGGCACCCAGGATGGCTCAGGCACTGTGTTAATTGTGCTTGGCAAATGACTCATGTACCAGACCTATAGGGCAGTGTTTCTCAACCTGTAGGTCAGGACCCCCACCATTGGAATGTACAAATATATGCATTATGTTTTGTAACAGTAGCAAAATTGCACTTATGAAGTAGCAATGAAAATCATTCTATAGTATGTGTGTGTGTGGGGGGGGGGGTTTCACCATAACATAAAGAACTGTATTAAAGGGTCAGAACATTAGGAAAGTTGAGAACCACTGCTCTAGGGAATCATGATTTCCACAAACACAAAGAAGAACACTGAGTCTGGGAGCAGCTACTGGCTTGCCCAGGACCACCCAACACACAACAATAAATAACAGATACAAGATTCATACCTGGCTCACCTAAGTCCAAGCTTTTAAGATCACATACCATCCTGCCTCAACCCATCACAACTAAGGGGGACCCTCCCAACTTCCCCCACTGTTGTCACCACTAACGGAGCTCCAGGGCCTAGTCTCAAAGGCCTCCCTCGTGCCTGCCATCTCACGACATAATACCCTGAAGAACTGGGATGATCAGAACACCCTGCTCCCCTGAACCCTGGCTGCCCAGTTGGACAAGGGGTTAACTGTTCCCAGCATGGCCCCTGACTCACCATGTGTCATTTCCCTGTCACTGATGAGACAGGAGAATGCTGTTAAGCTCACTCACACATCTGTGGAATCTGGGGAAGGGAAGCCTCTCTGAAAAGCCCTGAAGAGTTTATTCTAAGGGGTCAATATATTCGTCAGGACACTTGTCCACCAAGGACACACTGGGCGGCATCCTAATGACTTCCCCATGTCTTGCTGGAATGGTGCTGGCAGCTGGAGAGCTACCAGA
The DNA here is from genome assembly GCF_008632895.1 of Mastomys coucha. NCBI lineage: Eukaryota > Metazoa > Chordata > Mammalia > Rodentia > Muridae > Mastomys > Mastomys coucha. The sequence goes on from NW_022196912.1 coordinate 99,899,000, forward strand.
ACCTGAACTAATTTGGTAAATAAGGACCAAAAAGAAGGACCGGGTTTCTGCTTCCTTCACAGAGACCCAGACTCCCCACAGAATTCCAAAGATTTTTCTTCCTTGGAAGTCACTGGACCTCCAGCCCTGAATTCCTCTCCCCAGGAGAGCTTGTTCCCCTGCTCAGAACAAATAACATATTTCCTGGTTAATTGGAAGTCAGGATGGCTTGAAGAAGGATGATTGGACCCCCAGTCTTCCAGAGCGATCAGCTCAGTGTCCTCCTCAGACATTGGGCAGCTGGGATTCCTGTATGGTTTTAAAGATGGAGCTGTACATGGTGACTTGGTGTCTCTTCTTTGTGATGACTTCTCTGCCCATAGAGGTAGGTTACTGGGACCACTCTGACTCAAACATCACTGCTTGGCATCCCCCAAACTCACAAACACTGGATCTGATCTGCCAGTGCCTCTCGCTCCCAGGGAGCATAGCATGCTGGCTTAGTGGTGCCAGCCATTGCATGAATGCCCATGCAGAGATCAAGCAATCTGACCTAATGTTGTAGGATGTTCTGGAAGAGCTGCCTTCTGTAAACAGAGCTCAGTTCAGAGCTTCCCTTGGCTGTTATTTTCTCACTTGAAAACAGAGATAATGATACCGTTTTGTGCTATTCTCTCTTTTAGAGAAAATGATGCGCTGTTGTGGGAGGGGACTAACTAATGCTGCTCCCTGTGGTGCTTAAAAAGTGTCAGGCTCTGTGCAAATTTCCTCACACTCATTTATTTACTTGATTTAAACAATAATCCTGTGAAGGAAGTATTATGCTTTACCATGTAGTAGGTGAAGAAGTAAAGAGCCAGGGGGGTAAAATGACAAATCCATAGCCACAGCTCTAGCAGCTACATAGAGACTCTGCCCTGGTTTATCTAGCCAGACACCCAAGCCACACTGGCTTCCAAGGGCAGGGAGAATACCTCCAGCCATGGCTTTCTGAGTAATGGAAGGACTTGGCATTTGTGGTACAGTAAGGATACTGATGGCCTTGGAACTGTTGTTAGTCCCAAGCAAGACTCCTGTCAGCTCTGTCGATCAGCTAGGGGTCCACTTTGTGTCCAAGCAGACTAAAGACAACATGGTGAGTTTCAGAGACCCTGATGCCCCTCACCAAGGAGAAGGAAGGAGGTCACATTCAGCCTCCTGTGAATGGCCTGGCATCACTGGCCGAGACTCATCTTGATCTCAGATTTTCCCTTTGGGGGAAGAAAAGGAGAGATACAAATGGAATGAATGCCTGTGTAGCCACAGGGCAGGCAATCTCCAGGTCACAAACCCACAGGAGTAAATTATCTTGCTCAAGGTTGCACAGGAGAGAAGACCAGCCAGGATTCATTTAAAAAGTCTGAGTCGCTCCAAAGTCTGTCATGTCTCCCCTATAGCACATTGTGCTCGCTCCAGGGTATCCTCCAAAGATGTGAAAAGAGATGCCCTTCAAAACAACTGACTCCACTCTGTCCCCTTCATTCCCTGGCTCTGGCATAAGGGTGAACAGGTCTGAAGTCTCTATGTATGTAGTATTAAGCTGAGATGTCATTTCCAACTTACTTGCACATACTCCTTCAGTCTTTAGGGTAGAGTCTTCTAGAACTCCTGGGATCTGGAGCACAACAATGTTCCCCTCCTCCCCTTCCTCCTCCTCCCCCTCCTTTTCCCCCTCCTCCCTTCATCCTCTTTTCCCTCTTCCTCCCCCTTCTCTCCCTCCTCTTCCTCTCCCTCCTCCTCCTCCTCTTCCTGTTTGTTTGTCTTGTTTTTGAGACAGGGTCTCACTGTGTTCCCCTGACCAGCCTGGAACTCATCATATAGACCAGACTGGCCTCGAACTTACAGAGCTCTATCAGCCTCTGCCTCTCCAGTGCTGGGATTAAGCCTGTATAGCACCACACCCCTCTGAAGTATTTCTTAGGCAGAGGCTCCAGGCCTGAATCACATGGGCGTCTGGAAGCCCCCTCTTCATCCATCCTATAAGACCACGGGGACTTGTGTGTTCCCCAGGGGTGAGGCCAGATGGGTGATTCTAAATCTCCAGGACGAGAGTTCTAAGGTCTGGGGAAGTGGGGCAGACCTATGCAGGTTTCTGGGGTGGCTGTGCAGGACTTCAAGGACAAGACAGAGAGGGAGCAGCTATCCTTGGCTGTCACTGAGGTTCCTCAGCCTGTTCACATCTTGGCTTCCTGCTGGGACAGTGACACCCTCACACCATGAGCGATGAGGATAGTAGGAACAGAAGAAAGGGGGAAGCTCTGGGATTTTCCCTGTGGAGGACGCCTCACAGTCCATTCTTTTCTTCTGGCACAGAGAAGATGCTGTCTGCTCCCGTCAGGTGAGACAAAGACACAGGTCAAGAGTGGTGACATTCATAAAGTTTGCTCTGTCTCTAGGGCCTCAGGCCCTTAGGGAAAGACCTGGACCCTGAAAGTCCCCAGGAAAGATCACAGACACCGGGCTAAGGGGTGAGGGGAGAGGTGCAGCCAGAGTCCACTGGCCCAGCCAGTCCCGGTGACTCATTCCCTGTTCCTGTCCACTCTGGTCTGAATGCCTTGGCCAAGGGGCCTTGAGGAGGTTGTAACATAGGCTGGCCCCTTGCCCATCTGGGCTCAGCAGACAAGAATTAAAGATCTCACCACTCAGGAACTCACACAGACAGCGGAGGCATGCTCAATGCACTGCCTCAGAGACCAGACTTCAAGCCAGATAATGCTGGTCGCCAAGGAGGAGGGGAAGTCTTTGGCTCCTCCCCTTCTTTGCACCCCACAAGTCCAGCCCTGGATCCCCGAGGACTGCCCACCCCCTTCTCATCCTCCCCTATGGTCTGGGTCTGAAGGTGGCGATGCCAACCAGTGTGTCCTCAGGCTTTCCCTCCCCAGCCCTCCCCACCTCTGCCTGAAGACAATAGGCCATGCAGTCCAAAAGAAATGGACTTATAACTAGCTCTCCATACATTTCTGGACTGATTATGTCACTCCCATTGCTCAACAACCTTCAGTGGCTCCCCAGTACTTCATTAATCAAGCCCAAGCCTTTTACTGGGGCTGGCACACAAGCCTGTCTCACATCAGACCCTACTCGATTTATGCTGAAACCCAGCACAGCCACTTATTCAGAATCCCTCCTCACTTCTCACCCCCATGCTATTACCCCCAAACCTCAGCACACGCCATTTCCTTCGCCTGGAACGCTCTTCGCAATCCCCGCTTGCTCTTCATCTCAAAGGCCACCTCCTCCAAAACCTTCCTAGATTACTTCTTCCACCCGGAAAGCTTGCTGCCTTCAGCAAGCATCTCTCCATCTTCAGTGTTCTTCACTATGCCCTATCTGTTGAGTCCACAGCCATTGACCCTGGAGTAGTGGAAGAGCATAGAGCACAGCCACTGACCAGCCTCACAGCCTGAGCTTAGCGATGCTTGGAGCCAGCTATTCCTCACCAACAAACGAGAGGCTAAGTGGATATTTTTCTATACACAGCTCCTAGAAAAATCAACTATATACTGCCAGTGATACAACAACCCAGACCACAAGGGACTGGGCCAGGTATGAGCCACCATCCTGAAAGCAGTCTCTTCGTTGACTGTTGACCTAAGATGTCTAGGGTAGGAACAAATACAGACATCATGGGATGGATCATACTCTCAATGAGAATTTGACTTAGGAATCAATACTTTGAAAGCCCAAACTTGGAATCCCAAGACAGCAAGCAGGCCAGTGTCTGTTCTTCAGAGGTCACATCCCACTCAGGGTCATTTAGCCAGAGAAGTATAATAAGTGGCTAGTTAGTAAACACAGTGATGTCTGGAGCTTGGGTCTCCAGGCTTGTTGGAAGCTCAGAAGATACACAGTTCTGAGCTGATGCTCACACTCTCATGCCAGCCATGCATGAGATACTTGGTGGCTTCCGAGCAAAGGCTCTTCCATTCCATACAGTTCAGGCCAACATCAGATGGTTACAGGAAGCAAAGACCCTGAGTCTAATCCTGCATCTGCCACTAATGGGACTCCCTGACCCGCCCTTCCCCCTCCCCGGGACTCAGCTTTTTATACATTACAAACTCAAATCCCTGTCAACACCAAAACTTTGATTTGAGGAGCAGACAGACAAAGGGTATGGAGCCAAGAACTGTAAGGTCCAGAGAACGTGCCTGCAGGAAGGAACTTCCTTAGGGGACCAGACAGCCAGTGCCGTTAACTTACAGTTCAGGAAACTGAGGCCCAAAGAGGAGAGAGAGGCTTGTCCAAGGTCCCATGACTGATTTTGGCAGCACTTAGCACTTGAATCAGGGTCTCTTGACTCCCAAGCCTTTCAGCTCTTTCTCTTTCAACTCCTGTGGAAAGCTGGGATCGATTTGACCGTCTGGGCATGGGGAGGCCAAGAGTCACTGAGCATGTCAGAGTGGGGCCTCGGGGCCTGGGAATATCTCTGATGGGGAGTCCATGTGCCAAAGCTGCTGGAGGAGAGGAGGAATGAAGGGCCAGGGGGGACACCCCAGAGATAAATTGTCAGCATCCCGCTCTTCTGCTTGGCAAGAGGCAGGGCATGCTAGGCACTGGGCATAGCTACCTCGTGCCTCTCTGCTACCGGTGCAGTGGTCCGTGTTACCGTTTGAATTTTCTCCATAGGTTCATGGGCTGTACACCTGGTCCTCAGTGGGCGGTGCTACTTGGAAACTTTAGGAGGTGGTGTCTAGCTGCATGTAGGTTCCTGGAAGCATGCTGTTGAAGATTAGACCTGTTACCTATGGCTCCTTCTCGCCTCATCCCTTCCTTCCTCTCTGCTTTTGGTCCACCATGAGGGACGAACCTCTTCTGTCATATGTTCCAGACATCATGATGATCTGCTGAAGTGCATGGGACCAAGTGGCCCTGACAGAACCATCTGAAACTGTGACCCAAAATACAATTCCTTCTTATAAGTTGTTCCCTTGGCTGTTTTGCTCACGATGTCATAAACGTAAGTAGTACATGAGCACGCCAACCGAAAAATTAGTAGTCATCCAGGTTTCCTGAAAACTGCTAACCATGCATAGTTGTAGTTGATGAGGAAGGGTCTCTGACAAGCTTGGGTCATTGAGTAAAGGGCTTAACTCTAGCAATCTCCTTTCAGAAAAGGGAATCTGTTCCACCACATCCACCTGATCCAGCCATCCCTGGAGTGTACAGACTGTCCGTCTGGGGTCTTACTGTCTCTGGATGTCTCTGGTCAATGGTAAAGAATCAGTGCTAGTGAGAAGAGGCAGGGTGTCCTTAATCTCCACCAACTGACCCAAGACATCCAAAGAAACATCAGTGGACACAAGGCCCTGCTTCAAGCCAACCTGCGCCCCCAGAGACACTCCTCAGTTTTACAGAAACAGGGAGAGCCCCCGGAGCTCTGGCTTCTGACTCTTGCAATAGTGACCCCATCAATTAGGCTGTGTCCCTTTCCTCCTGAGCGTGTTCCCAGATCCCTGCGCCTTTCTGAACCCAGTCGGAACACTTTACTCCCAGCCTTGATGCAAGCCTGAGGGTCCTCCTGTCTCCTCTGGGATCCCACACTGGGATTACCATTGCACAGCACTACACCTGGCTTTTTAACATGGAGGCTGGGAAACAAACTCAGGTCCTTATGCTGTGAAATAAGCATTTTACCCACTGAGCCATCTTCCCAGACAGTCTGAAGAAATGTGAAGCCCTTGGTAACGCAGTTAGATGATGCCTAGCTGTCAGACACCCATCCCCCACAGTAGCGACTAGATAGGGGTTACAGAGGTCTGTGCTCATTTGAGACACAAAGCAGGGACCAATATAAGACTTCTCACACTTGGGGATTGGGGAAAGCATTTTTTTTTCTCAAAATTTCACATGACATTGAACAGAAGGAATAAATGATAAAATTGGCTGCTGGAAACAAGATATGAACTGAAGTAGATAAATTGAGAGTCAATAGAGATAAGTAAAAAAAAAAAAAAAAGTCTTGCATCTTGGTCCAGTAAATAAGGAATGTGAGGAATGGGAGATGCTTGCTGTGAGAGCTAGTCCTATTGACCTGAAATTGTGGGTGGGGGAGGGGTCAGGGTGGAGATTACAGAAACTGTTGAAAAGGGAAAGCATAGTTCATCAGGGGTTAAAAAATGAACTAGCTGCTGGGCATGGTAGTACATACCTTTATCCCAGCACTCTGAGGCAGAAGCAGACAGTTCTTTGTGAGTTCAAGGCCAACCTGGTCTATATAGTGAGATCTTGTTTCTTAAAAAATAAAATAAAATAAAAAATAACACTGACACCTGCTAAAGGGTCTGGTACCTTCTTTTATTCCCTCCAGGTCTAAGAACACAGAGAGTGACTGTGTTCTCCAAACTGTTTGGATGCTATGGAAGTTTTACATTATTATACCGAATTTTGAGTGTCATGTTACAGCCCTGAGATGAGTCTAAGGGGAGGTGGCCAAATGGAGGTTAAGGCAACCCAGAGGGAGGACTGAGAGGCCAGAGGAGAAAACTGTTCGTGAGCAGATTCTGACTACCCACAGGAATCTGTGGGACTGTTGGGCAAGAGAGCAAGTCTTTGTTCTGCGCTTACATTAGTCAGAACAGGCCGGCAACCTCCAGGGCTAGGCATGGTGGCACATGCTTTTATTCCCAGCATTTGGGAGGCAGGAGAAGGTGGATCTTTGTGAGTTCAAGGCCAGCCTAGTCTCTATAGTAAATTCCAAGCCAGCCAGAGCTACAGTAAGACCCTGTCTAAAAAGACACAAACAACAAAACAAACAACAGAACACACAAAAAACTAACACACAACAAGAAACAAACCAGGGCATGTAGTTAGTGACAGATCCCTTGTTTAGTCTGCTCAAGGCCAGGGCTCAAGCCCCAGCACTTAACACAAGTTTGTTCTTGCCCACATCCACACAAGTTTCAAGGATCTGAATCCTACCATTTTCAGAGTTTCGATATTTTACAGAGATTCTTCCTCTGTATATGGAAAGGTGGAGCCTCAGCAGGTCCTTACAATGAAGAAAGAGTTGAGGAGTCATAGAACCAGCAGCCCTCCCCACCACTCACCCCATAATGCTCCCACTGGACAGGCTGTCCCATGCTGCCTTCTCTGCTGTCTCCTCAAAGCAGTCCCAGGGCCCAAGGAATCTCAGATGACAGCATCCCCACTGCCACCTGTGCCAGCTACTCTTCCTGTGCTGTGACCAAATATTTAGACAACAGCAACTTAAAGGAGAAAGGCTTTATTGTGGCTCATAGTTTAAAGGTAGGAGAGTCGAGGTGGTAGGAGTTTGCGGCAACTGGTCACTTTGCATCTGAAGTCAGGAAGTAAGGAACTCGCTCGTGCTCATCCTTCTATGTGGTCTGGGAACCAAGCCCAGGAATAACGCTGGTGACGGGTTAACCCACCTCAAGTACCAGACTCAAGATAATCCCTCAGAGGAGTTTCCTCAAACCAAAGCTAATCTAAGAAATCCCTAAGAGGTGCGCCTTTAGGCTGGCCTCCTGGGTGATTCCAGGCCCTGTCAAACTGACAGTGAACACGAACCATCTCCGGCAGCACAGGCCAGCTGGAAGCTGCGTTTTCAACCATTTAACCACAGCGCACAGCAGGAAGCGTATCTTACGACACGGCTGGATATGAGGGGACACAGAAGAACGGAAACCAGGCATCCGTGCTCACTGGGAGGCACACTCCTGGTCTCCATTACTTCTCTTCTGTTTTGCATTTTAATGCCGGCCGGCCATGATTCACAGTCCTCAGATGGATTGCAAGGCTCAAATCAGCCCTGGAGTTCCAGACAGATGTCAGGAAGCTTGGGACAACCTCAAAGGCATGGTGCGAAGCGGCAGCCAGGATGGGCGATGGGTAGAACCCAAGAAGAAAGGCCTGAAAGCCCAATGAGCTGGAGGAAAAGGGAGCAGCAGTAGGGCATGGATGCTTCCGTGTTTATCAAGGCATCTTCTCTATGTGTTCGCTGAGGGTAGTGCCGGGGGCTTATTGGCTGAAACTGACTGGGAAAGATTTCAGCTCGTGGAGGATTGGCAGCTGTGTGGGAGGAGCAAAGGGCAGTAAGAGATACTCATGGTAAAAAGGCTCCTGACATTGTCCCTTATTCCTGGTGAGCTGAAGGCAGATGTATGAAAAAAACAAAAACAAAAACAAAAACAAAAACAACCAACCAACCTGGTTGAGCTCTTGTTAATCTTTCCAAAAGATAGAGAAAAGGCATGCTGGTTTAGGGAGAAATCATTCAGATGATTTCTAGGGGGTTCATAAACATTTCAGCGCACCCTGTCCAAAGTCTGCCTGTGGAACTTCACCCTGGCTCATGTTAGCTAAAAAACGCTCAAGCAGAAAGACCTCCTGGCTTCCAGACCCCAGACAGGGTATGCGAGGCTCAGGGAGAGAGATTTCAAGTGAGTGGTGCCATGTGGTCAGGGGGCTACGTCTGCGCACCAAGCTGAGCGGGGCACAGTAAGTGACCAACCCTAGTAGAGCAGAGTCATGCGCTCAGCGTTGGGAAGGAGGCAGGTCTAGCCCATGTCATGCCAGCACTAATGTGCTGGAAACAGGTGGAAATTGCCCAGGATGTGAAGGTCGACAAAGGAAAGGTCTTCCCCATGCTAGCTGGACAGGCGAAAACAAAGGAGAGGGGTGCCTGGTTCATCTTTTCCCTGTAACCCGAGTCTCAGCAGAAGCTGGAACTTCAGCGAGGGCTTCTCAGAGGAGGCTGAGATAGACCCCACTGATGGTAGGAATTAGAAAGGTGTCAAGGGAGCCTGCTGCAATCAGAAGGACCCACAAGTTTCAGAGGCTCTGGGCTCAGCCCCCAGATAGGCTGTCAGCTGCAGCCACAAAACGTTGAATAGAGGCAAAGGCCGGGTTTAATGACAGGCAGAAGGGATTGGTCCTCCCTGGCCCACCAGGGCAGCACAAATGGCCACAAGTATTTGCAGACTGTAAACACCAGGAGGAACAGGGCTTGTCTGGAGCTACAAGGATCTGGCTAGAACTGATGGAAAAGGGCCCGGGGTAGGAAGGAAGCTGGAGCCTGGCGTCTTCTGTGGTGACTGCCCCAGGCCATGGGGGACACTTTGGGAGATGCCTAGACAATTTAGAAAACCTCACAGAGCCAAGAGCTAGACACCACCCCACGTAAAGATCTGGGACCAGCTTGTGGTTCTGTAAGAGCAGGGCACCTACAGAGCTACCTTTGGAGCCCAAAGTCCAAAGCCTCAGACTGGCATTTCTGTTTGGACTCTATACACGGTGCTATAAAAGCGTAGGAGAGCTGGCTCTACCTACCAGAACAGGGTGCATCTAGGGCAGTCTGATAAATATTTATGGAGCATACCCACTAACTTCTCACATGGGGTGACCCTCCCAGTGACTTCCATATGGACTTTCACCACCCCCCTCCTTTCTTGTATGGGAAATTCCTACCAGAAGCAGAGCCTATGGATCTAGTCTGACCTTCTGTGCTGCACTGGGCTGGTGAAACATTCAAGGCCAGCTGCAGGTTAGAACCTAGGCTGTGACAAGGACACAAAGAACCTAGGCTAGAACTGCCTCTCAACTTGGGGCCTCAGTTCACCCAGCTTTCCTAGGAGGGGACTTAGCCCTCTGGCAGCCACAGATTTCATTGATTACAGCCCTTGGCTTGGCCTGTGATTGCTATGAGAACCGCCCATGCAGGTAATACGTACTCAGCAGGCTGGAGCGTTGCTCCTAGTCTGTGACCACCTTGGGCTGTATCTGCCCACTATCCCCTGTTGCATTCTCACACAACCATCCATTTTCCTTTAGAAAACTTCCCTTCTGTTTTCTAGGCCTTTTACTGATGAACAGCCAGTTACTATACTTGCCACAGGGCACATAGCCCAAACTGGCCCAATTAGATCTTCTCCCATGACTTGACCCTGATGCAGATAAACATTTTAATAGAATCATCCAATTTGTAGCTCCCCCAGAAAGACACGGCCTAAGGAGTCCCTGGGGCTGAGTACAGTTGCTGCTAAATTCCTAGCTTTCTTGAATCTTCTGCAGTTCATGCAGATGAACTGCAGGCTCTTCCTCCCCACTTTATGGCCCAAGGGTGGCTTGGCTCTCAGTGGAAGTAGAAAGTGTGGTAGGGAGGATCCATTTGTACAACAGGACTAGGGGTGACTTCATGAGGCCCTGAGTTCAAACTCCAACACCAAGAGAGGAAACAGGCTGAACAAGAATTGACAAGCTTATCAGTTATCCCAGACTTGGCTCGGGACCTTATAGATTGTAGGTGCTCCATTGCACAAAGTTGGATTTTTTGTTTGTTTGTTTGTTTTTTGTTTTTTGTTTTTTGGGACAGGGTTTCTCTGTATAGCCCTGGCTGTCCTGGAACTCACTCTGTAGACCATGCTGGCCTCAAACTCAGAAATCCACCTGTCTTTGCCTCCTAAATGCTGGGATTAAAGGCGAGCACCACCACCTCCCAGCTTGGATTCCTTTTTTTAAAGTGTATTTTTATTTTATAGATAGGTGTTTTGACTGTGTGTATATTAGTGTACTGTACTTTTTCTTTTCTTCCTTCCTTCCTTCCTTTCTTCCTTCCTTCCTTCTTTCCTTCCTTTCTTCCTTCCTCCCTTCCTTCCTTTCTTTTCTTTTCTTTTCTTTTCTTTTCTTTTCTTTTCTTTTCTTTTCTTTTTGAGACAAGGTTTCTCTGTGTAGCCCTACTGCCCTGAAACTTGCTCTGTAGACCAGGCTGGCCTCAAACTCAGAGATCCATCTACCCCTGCCTCTCAAGAGCTGGGATTAAAGGTGTGCACCACCACCGCTGGGTGGAAGCAGTACTCCTAACCACTGAGCCATCTCCTCTACCCTCTGAGTCAGAATCTTGAAGCCAGTAACTCCACTGAGAACAAAGCTTAATAGGTATCAGGGGATACTAATGGAAGGAAAGGCATAAACAGCTCTGCAGACCCTGCTCTGGGACCAAGCAAGTCCCATTACACACAAGTGACCGAGGCGTCCAGGGAGCTGCGGCCAGGGCTTGTTTCAGGATACCTGAAACATCTTTCACCACTTCACTGTTAGTATCCCTAGAAGAGAAAGGATGCTTTCATTTACTCTACAGTGGAAGGGATGGATGGGACTGGTTTCCTCAGGGGTAGCAAAAGGGGCAGGCAGCTGGAGGTCTGGGGTATAGAGAGTCACAATGATTGACAGGTAAACTGTAAAAAAGAGAAAAGCATGAAATGGGAGCTGGGATACAAGGGACTGTGAGGTGTGGCGGCTTTGGCTCTTGTAATTTAATGGGGGGAGAAGGAACTGGCTGAAAGATGCAGAGTACTGAAGGAGGCTCTCAACAGGGCTTGGGAAATCCAGAGACCAGGGCAGCTACAGGGCTCTGATGGCGGGCACTCATAAGCCATCTGGCCTTTGGATGGTTCTAAGCCTTCATTGTTGGTAGTGATTCCCACTGAGACCCAAAGTTCTCAGGAGAGTCTGATGAGTGCAGGGTCCACCCTTTGGGAGTGGAGGGATGGGAGCATCCCATGTCCTGCAATACCACTAGGAATGTATGGAATTGTTGGGGGGTGGAGTTCCCCAAAGGAAAATTGCTTTTCTCTTCCCCAAAGAAGAAGGAGCGTTGGAGCATATGCACACAACAGATGTTCACAACACATGGGATGTCAATTGAGAGAGGAGGGAGTCGAGAGGGGTGGGGTTTGAGAATTTCCAGGACTCTCCAGCATCTGCCACAAGGGCCAAGACTCTTGCTCCACCCCTGGATTGCATTGCTCTCTCCCTCTAAAAAAGCAAGCTCAGAAAAAGAACACTGTTTTTGCTCTTGACAGCTTGATAGAATTGTCCCCTTAGCTTCCAGCCATGGTCTACTTCTGCTAGAATAATTACCACCCACCTGTTCTCTGGGCAAGCATTCACAGCCAGTGGATGCACATCTGGCCTGTAAAAGACATGCTTGGAAGTCTCCCAGGCTGCTTGGAACAGGCCAGGGACAATTCAGGGTCAGCCACTGATGATTTGAAAGCAAGGAAACAGCTGGTCTGAGAGAGCCATAGTCACTTGGCCTGGACAGTTGCCCACCCATTGCCTGAAGGTAGCTCAGTGGATGTGGGAGAGGTGTACCATGATCAGAAAAATCCCTGACTCAGAGGAAGTCTGAAGTGGGGGCCCTGCCCTGCTCCCTCAACACACTTATTTCTCTAGATGTATGAGGGAAGATGGGTGGTCTTGGGGGAGATGTTTTTTTTTTTTCTTAACATTACTGTCTACATCATTCCCTTCTAAGCATCTCAAAGGTAAGAAAACTAGTGGTGATGCACACCTTTCATCCATGGAAAGCAGAGGCAGGAGGACCTCTGTAAGCTGAGGCCAGCCTGGTCTACATAGCAAGCTCCAGAACAGCCTTACATAGAGAGACTCTGTCTCAAAAAACAAAACAACAATTGCAAAAGTGGGGGCAGGAGTGATTTTAATGGCAGCTGGAGGCACCAGCAATCCATTGGTGATAGAAGCAACTGTGCTTTGGAACATGAATGAAGAACTAGAACGGACCTGTGAGCTTCTCAGCCATTGATTCCAGGCCTTTCAACTTCAGCAGCAAAAAAACTTTGTTCAGTGTTCCAGCATTCAAGCAGTCTTTATTAAGTGCCTGTTGTGGGCCATATACATTGGGAGATAACAACAGTACAAAATCCAGACCCTGCCCCTGCCCTCGGGAGCTCACTTACAGTGTAGTAGGGGAGACAGATGGGAAAGTACTCAGGTGACTAGTTCAGCTTTCAAGGGAAAAAGTATTAGAAAAGAGCCCCAGAGTAGACTTGGGGTTAGGAAAGGCAAAGAGAGACATCTGATCCAAGATCTCAAGGATACCAAGAGGAAAAAAAAAATCAGGGGGTGAATGAGCCAGGCTGGAGAGATTAGTAGGAAATATCCCTAGTAGAAAGGTGCTGTGTTAGGTAGCTGCCCTGGGCAAGACAAAAAGATAGTGTGGGTGGCACTGGAGGGATCTAGAGACCAGGTCCTTATAGTCCAGTCAAGGAAGTGAATAAAAAACTTGGGAACCTCTGTGGCTGAAAAGGGACTCCCCATGACCTTCCCCACCTTTCACCACTTCTCAGTCACTGAGTAATCTTGGCAGAACCACAGGCTTAGTAGACTATAGCTTTAAAACCACTCTACCAAAGCTGGACCTTATGTGAGGTACATACTTGGGATGCTAAGGCTGGAGGATGGCAAGCTTGAGGCCAAGACTGTCTCAAGAAAAAAAAAATACTGAAAACCACTGTCCCGGCCTGTTTGCCATTAATTTTTTATATATATATTTAATTTAATTTATATTTATGAGTGTTTTGTCTGCATGTATGTTTGTATGCATCACATACGTGCCTGGTGCCCAGGGAGGTCAGAAGTGGTTATTGAATCTCCTGAAACTGGAGTTACAGATGATTGTGAGCTGCCGTGTGGGTGCTGGAAATTGGACCTGGGTCCTCTGCAAAAATAACAAGTGCTCTTACCAGCTGAGCCATTATTCCAGGCCACCCTTTAGACAACTTTTAGACACGATTCCTGCCCCACCCCAGCGACCCACCCTAGCACAGCTCTGTTAACTCTGGGCAGCTCACCATCCTATTCAGAGACAATGTGATGTGGAGACAAGTTCCCAGGACACTGCACATCTTAGCAGCTCATGAATGATAAGGACACCAGTCACCCAAAGCTGTGGCCCGGAGCGGGGGGGTGGGGGGGAGGCAGGATGCAGGATGAGAGAGACACCACCCCCTGAAATTCTATGCTGAGAGAATCACTGACCTCCCCCCCCCCCCCCCCCCCCGCCTGTCCCCATCACTCACCCCCAAGGCATAGACAGGCTGCCTGCCAGGACAGCAGACCCTAGTCAAGTTCCAGCCTTAACATTCCTCTTCACCCAGGGGTCAAGGTCAAGCAGAGGGTATTTTCCCAAGCTTTAAAGAATAGCGGCGCCTCCTGATAACTCTAGTTACTACTTGGCTACCAGGGCAGTCAGGCTGGAGAACAGAGTAGTCAGCTGGACCTCAAAGCCAGAGTGCAAGGGAAAGGGGCCTGGGGAAGGGGGCCTGGGATATATCAACACCGTCAGCCCCAGGAAGCAGAAATCTAGCAAGACAGGAGTCTGAGCTGAGGCTCTGTCGGCTTCCAAAAGAGGCTGGAATCTCCTTGCCCAAGCCAAGGTGGTTCTCATCTAACTAGCCCAGGGTCTGGCCTCTCTGGAGACCCTCTAACTGGCCTGTCTGCCACTGGAGCAGGAGCCAAAAGTGGCTGCCAGCCTAGAGACCATAGGTACAGAGCCCCAGACTGGAGACAGATGGTGTAGGCACGGCAGATCCCTTTGCAGCCTGCAAAGGTTCAGGGACCCAGTAGGTCTGGCTGGAAGAAAGGTTTTAAAGATCGAGGACCCAGAGGCTATTACCAGATCAGGAAAAGCATCTCTGGGGTCCTGGAAGGCAGTTTCATCAGCCAAGGCTAGCCCGAGGCACAGGGTCATAACCACAGTCTCTGTTCTTCCCATCTCTCCCTTCTGCCCTCATGTGGCACACTGCTCAGTGCCGAGCACCTGCTGCCCTTCCCCAAGGGAAAAAAGTACAGCACATAAGAGTGGGGATCAGATGTCATGAATTAGATCTAGCAGTTCCTTTTCTCGATATGTGATCTCCAGCAAAGACCTTGGGTTCTCTGAGACTGCCTTGTCTCTAAAAATGGGATGTAGAAAGGTCACTATTGGGGGCTGGAGCGATGGCTCAGCGGGTAAGAGCATTGACTGCACTTCTGAAGGTCCTGAGTTCAAATCCCAGAAACCACATGGTTGCTCACAACCATCCGTAATGAGATCTGACGCCCTCTTCTGGGGTGTCTTAAGACAGCTACAGTATATTTACATATAATAAATAAATAAATCTTTTAAAAAAGAAAGAGAGAGAAAGAGGGAGAGAGAAAGGAAGGAAGGAAAGAAGAAAGAAAGAAAGGAAGGAAGAAAGGAAGGAAGAAAGAAAGAAGGAAAGAAAGAAAAGAAAGGTTACTGTTAGCTCTCTATATCCACAGATTCAAAATCCTCAGATTTGACTATCCACAGATTGAAAATTGCGTCTGGATTGAATATGTACAGACTTTTTCCATTGTTGTTGCTCCTTAAAAATTCAGTATAACCATTGTATAATGAACATTTGCCTTATACTAGGTATTGTAAAGAATCCAGAGGTAATTTCAAGTAGATCCTGTGTCATCTGACAGAAGGGCCTGGGCATCCTTGGGTTCTGGTACCTGCAAAGGATCCTCCAAGGATACAGAGGGACAAGTATTCGTTGGAGTGTAGAAACTATTGGATGAACAAATGAAGGTAAGACTCGTGTCACCATGGCTATGCCTAACAGTGTAAGGGGGACAGGAAGGGAAATAGGGACAAGAAGAGGGAACCTTTGAAGTTTAAAATGAGGTACTTGATGGTAGGGCTTCCAAATGGACCAAGTCCAGTAAGTTAAAGGCTGTGCTGAGGGTGGACACTGAGGACCTGGGGTGGGAGACCATTCTCTATTAAAAAGAGCAAGGAGAGAAGAAATCAAATTCACAAGGTATGTGAGCCAAGAGACTGGGTAGACAGCCACATCTCTGGGGGACGCTGGTGTCCTGTGCACTGGGACTTCTGGCAGCCTTCGCTAAGCTCTGTTCTCCTCATTATCATGTCTGCTGCCTGGCCAGTCCATGCTGATGTTACAGGCCAGAATGAATTCAGAGTCCCCAGGCAGACAGCTGCAGCTTCCTTCAAGCTCCTCGGGGAGTCGCATCAAGGGACTGAACTCGGGTGGACAGCAGTTCCTGGGGGTGGAAACTGCAATGCTCTTTCTGCGACGTGGCCAGCATTATGGACACCAAAAGACAGTGAATGTAACGTCTGTTGGACACGCAGTTTTCCGGGCTTTGGAGCTCAGCACTCGTGTGTATCATCTCACTGAATCCACACAACCACCAGGTGAAACAAATAGCATTGGGGTTTCTTTTTAGTTTAGTTTTGTTTTTAAAGATTTTTATTATTATTATATGTAAGTACACTGTAGCTGTCTTCAGACACACCAGAAAGGGGCATCAGATGTCATTACAGATGGTTGTGAGCCAACATGTGGTTGCTGGGATTTGAACTCAGGATCTTCGGAAGCACAGTCAGTGCTCTTAACCGCTGAGCCATCTCTCCAGCACCCTGAATAGCACTGTTATTCCTAGTTTACAGACAGAGAAACTGAGGTATCAGGCAATAATACCAATCAATAGACTTATAATTTATTAAGGAAATAAAACCACAAGGTGACACTTTGGATGAGAAAAGGACAAAATAACTGTTACCCTCTGTCCCGAATAGCTCACGCCTCAGTTTTCTTCACTGATCTGTTTGCCCACATTTCCAGTTGCTACTATGGTGGTTGGGTACAAAAGGCAGCCCCACTTACTGATCTTGGGATAGACATACTCATTGTCCCCAAATTCAGGGAAGCCTGATCAGAATTTTTCCAAGGAACTTAACGACAAGGGCTGGAGAGATGGCTTAGTGGACAAGAGTGCTTGCTGCACAAGCATGAAGACCTGAGTTCAAATCCCCAGCACTCACATGAAAAGCTATGTGTGGCCACAGGCATGGAACCCTAGGGCTAGGGAGGGGGACAAAACCAGAATTACTGGACGTTGCTGGTCAGCAAGCTATGAGATACCCAGTTGAAGGGAGTTAGGTGGAGAAGGACAGAACTGGACGTCTCCTCTGGCCTCATATATGAATGGTAAGCACACCTTCACAGGAGTGCTCATACATGACACACACACACACAGACACATACACACACCCTCACAGGAGTGCTCATACATCACACACACACACACACAGAGAGACACACACTCACACACACACACACACACACACACACACCCTCACAGGAGTGCTCATACATGACACACACACAGACATACACACACACACACACACAGACACCCTCACAGGAGTGCTCATACATGACACACACACACAGAGACATGCACACACACACACACAGACATACACACACACACACACACACACACACACTTAAAAGAACTTTATCTAGAAACCCAGAAGAAACAGAACAAAATAAAAATATAAAATACTGGGTATAGTAGTTCATTCAGTAATCCTAGCACTTAAGGTTAAGACAAAAGGATAACAAGCCAGCCTGGGCTTCAAAGTGAGTTTCAGAACAGTGTGAGATACTTAGCACAGTTCTACCTCAAAGAATTTTGCATGGACACATACAAATTATATGTATTTAATATAAATGTGTAATATATACTATATATTCTCCAGTAATCTAGGAGGGGGGAAAGTTTAGAAAGCAAGATTTAAGGCTGGTGAGGTGGCGCACGCCTTTAATCCCAGCGCTCAGGAGGCAGAGGCAGGCAGATCTCTGAGTTCCAGGATAGCCAGGGCTACACAGAGAAAATGTGACTCAAAAACAAAACAAAGCAACAAACAAAAAATAGTAACATTTGTGTTCTAGGATTAGGAAAATGACAACCACTGGTTGTACTTCTTGTGTGTGTGTGTGTGTGTGTGTGGTATGTGTGTGTGTCTGTGTGTGTGTGTGTGGTATGTGTGTGTGTCTGTGTGTGTGTGTGTGGTATGTGTGTGTGTCTGTGTGTGTGTGTGTGGTATGTGTGTGTGTCTGTGTGTGTGTGTGTGGTATGTGTGTGTGTCTGTGTGTGTGTGTGCGGTATGTGTGTGTGTGTCTATGTGTGTGTGTCTTTGTGTGTGTATATATGTGTGTGTGTGTCTGTGTGTGTGTGTGTGTGTGTGTGTGTGTGTGTGTGTGTGTGTGTGTGGTAATGATGGTAAGGGTTGAACTCTGGTCCCCATACTTGTACTGCAAATACTTTATCATCTAAGCTATCTTGCCAGCTCTTTGTGCTCTTTCTTTTTAATTAAATTTATTTATCTATTCACTTTACAACCCAATATCAGCCCTTCCTCTCTTCCCAGTACCCCTCATGTAAGTCCTGCCCCCATTCCCTTTAGAAGGGGAAGCCCCCCACTGGGTGTATACACACACACACACACACACACACAAACACACACACACACACACACACACACACACCACTCCCTCTCTTCCAAACCTTCACCTCCCCAACCCACACATCAAGTTGCTGTGAGACTAGGCACGTCCTTTCCCACTGAGGTTAGACAAGGCTGTCCATTTAGGGGTAGGGAATCCACAGGCAGGCAGGTGGACAACAGGCTCAGGGACAGCCTGTTGTTGGGCTCCAGTTGTTGGGGAACCCACATGAAGACCAGGCTGCTCATCTGCTGCATATGTGCAGGGGGGTTAGGTTCAGTCCATACTCACTCTTTGATTGGTTATTCAGTCTCTGGGAGCCCCCAAGAGTCCAAGCTGGTTGACTCTGTTCTTCCTGTGGAGTTCCTGTCCTCTTCATGTCCCTCCATCTTTCTCCCAACTCTTCTGTAAGACTCCCCAAGCTCCATCTACACTTTGGATGTGGGTCTCTGAATCTCTTTTCATTGGCTGTTGGGTGGAGCCTCTCAGAGAACAGTTATGCTAGATTCCTATCTGTACCTTGCACTCTTAATATATGCCATTTTCTTTCATCCTCAACATATGAGACCTGCGTTGTCATCCTCCCTTCACAGTGATGCTCAGAGAATTAGGCCACCTGCTAGCTCAGACAAATGAGGAGTCACCCCGCATATCTCCCTATCTCCTCCTCTCTGTCAGTGCAGTGCCAGGGTCTGAACTTTTGAATATGTTAGACAAGTATTCTACCCCCGACCTATAACCCTACCCCTTGTTCCTATTGAGATAGACTGTGGCTATGTAGCCCAGGTTGGCCTCAAACTTGAATCCTCCTGCTTAAGCCTCCTGACTGCCATTACATTTGTTTGTGCTCTCAAGCCCTAAATGAAAGAGGTGGTGATAAAGGGATGCTCTAGACCTCATGTCTGTGTGAGGAGAGAAGTGATTTTCAATGGAGAGCTCAGGTTGGCACCATGCCTACATGGGATGGATTCCCAGATTTTTCCCAGGAAGTAACAAGTGCTTTTCCTCCTCCAGTTCATCTTATGGTCCCCATATCTGCTAGCCAAAAGAAAACAAAGAAATTAAACACTGTATTTCTGCTTGTCCTTCATTTCAAGTTACATATCAAGTCAAGCTGCATTTCCATATTCTCTTAAGTTCCCAATGCCTGAGGTGATGTGAGTGGAGCCTCTAAGTCAGGGCCTGGCTTACAGTCAACAGTCAATGCATCACTGTGCTCATCACCAAGAGGCCTCTTTCTTCAACTACATCAGTAAGTCATCCTGGTTCTCTTAGTATGTGAAGCATTCAGTAAAGCTTTCACTGGGGCTGATAGTAATGGTTACTGAGAAGGAGTACTTATTGAGTTCAGGAGCTGTCTCTTTTAATCTTCATAGCAATCCAAAGATATAGAAATTCTTCCTGTTTTCTCCCATTTACAGAAGATGAAACTAGGCTCAGAAAATGTGAAATAAGAACGTGGCAAGGACACACAATTCCGCAATGACAGAGCTAGGATCTGAGAAGCTAATACAGAGCATGCACACCCTCTGCCAGCCCTGTTCTCTGTGAGTACTCAACAAGAGATACAGACCACAAAATAAGGGAGAGAAATAGCCTCACGTTGGTTGTGGGAGGAGTATGTTTGGAGGAAGCATATCCTGTTGTATCCTGGAAGAAGGACCAAAGAAGGAAAGGAGGGGCTGGAGGGATGGCTCAGCAGTAAAGAGCACTTCTGCTCTTACAGTGGATCCAGGCTCAAATCCCAGCACCAGACATAGTGACTTGCAACACCAGTTGCAGGGGATCTGATACCTTTGTCTGACCTTGTGTACTAGGCATGCATATGATACACACAGTTAAAACACTCAAACACATATACATTTATTTTTAAAGAGCAAAGGAAAAAGAGAGATGCTTTAGGATGGAAAATGATACTTGTATCTACTACATCCCAACCACTGGACATCAGAAGACCTCCCTTCCCTTGGCCATAAAGGTTTGCTTCTCCTTTGAGGCATGTTCTTGGCCAACTGGTCTACCCAGGAAAGCATTCAACACTTTAAGAGTCTGAGGGAGTGAGAGCTTCATCATGTCCCCAGAACCACAGTCAAACAGAACAGCAAAAAGAATTCCTAGAAGGCCCTGGCCAGGGCTGGACAGGGTCTAATGACTCCCTGTTAGCTCCGTATCAGCTAGAGGAAGCCTTCACTGGACAAAGGAAGAACCCATGAGCCTCAAGTCTGTATTAATTCTCAGTAATTATAGGCAGACACTTTCATCTCTCAGAAGCCATAATACTGGTGAATGGAGCAGAGTGTACTTCAAGACTGGGTAGCTGTCCACAGTGTTGGAGTCTTCCCCTCCATACAATCTGACAAGATACTGTTCAAAGGTCAAATAAGGCACACCTGCCACATGGCAAGGATTCTTGGCGATCCAGCCAACCTTCTGTAAGCCCATCATGCATGGGACCTCACCTGTATGATCAGAATCTGACAGCCAGACACCTAGCTGCCCCATTTGTCAACCTGTGCATCTCCCTACACTGTGTTCCTGTGTGCATATATATATATGACAATCCATGCATGAAATAAACAAGGGAAGATGATCATCCGCAGGAGCCCCGGTAGCTTATACTTCATCTTCCTGGGATTAAAACCTAAATTGACCTCAGATGCTCTGAGGAGAGGGTGCTAGGAGGACCCTATGGCTGTGTTGATGGTTGGGTGAGGGAAGGATATAGCACTGTATCACTGAGGAGTACAGCTTCAGTGACTGGTGAGGGGCCAGCAGTTCTACAGCCTTGTGACCATTTTTGCACATATGTAGATACTAATTAGCAGAAATAACTTGCATTTCTGGGTTGTCTACCCTTGTGTCTGTGGACAGTCTTTTTTTTTTTTTTTTTTTTTCCAAGACAGGGTTTCTCTGTATAACCCTGGCTGTCTTGGAACTCACTCTGTAGACCAGGCTGGCCTCAAACTCAGAAATCCACCTGTCTCTGCCTCCCAAGTGCTGAGATTAAAGGAGTGTGCCACCACTGCCTGGCATCTGTGGACAGTCTTACATCCCAGAGAGCAATGGAGGGATCTTTGGGGAGCCACATGTCATGGCCATCACTTCTTGCTTGCAAGCTGCTCAAGCAAAGGCTCCAGGGAAGGCTGGGCCGCTGCTGGCAGGCTGAGGTCTGAAGGGGAACATGTGTGCTTCCCAGGCCTGGGCCTGGCTGTCACAGGCACTGATGGAATTTGAGTATGTCTGTAAGTCTGCACCTGTCCCATTTCACTTAGCCTCAGTTTGGCCCAGGCAAGGCAGGCTACAGCCAAAGTCAGACTACAGAGAACTGGCCAACACTTCTGAGACCAGGTCTGAGGCCAGAAATTATGCAAAGCCTGAAGTTCCCACAGCTGCTAAGGAATCCAGGTAAGGAGCCCAGTGATCACAGCTCTCTATACACAGTTCTGGGACCTTTTTTTGTGGGTGTGTGTGCGTGCAAAATTTGCAATCCTATCACATATCATGCCGTCGCCACTCACTGTGTGGTCTGCGGACCAGCAGCAGCAGATGTGTGTGAGAAACATGGGCTCTCAGGCTCTTCCGACTGGATCATGATCTATATCTGAACAAGATCCCTGGTGATTTAAATGTGTAAAGCTTACTTCTGAGCAACATTTGAAGGATGACCGGGATTAATCCTTATTGGCTATCTAAACACCTCACTTCTGTATCCCATGTGCTCAGGGAGCAGTAAGTACGAATACACATACGATTTCACCTGCTAATCTGAAATCATTGGTGACAGTGAAAAGTTGCAAAAATTAGTACAGAGCATTCTCATACACACCATCCAGTCTTCCCTAACAATAGTAGCTTGTGTGACCATAGGACAACTGACAAAATGAACAGGAGAAAGTTAACCTAGGCATGAGACTATTAACAAAACTACAGACCCCTTTCCAATGCCATCAGTGCCCCCCCCATCCCACACCATTGGCCTTTTATTCTGCTCTAGAATGCTCATGGCTTTCAGTCATTGATCTCTTCAATGTCCTACAATCTGTGATGGTTCCTCAGCTGTCCTTGACCTCTATGACCTCGTCTCTCCAGGGAGGTTCTGAGACGCTTTGCAGTCTGTCCTTCCACACAGAGCTGTCTGCTGTTGTTTTCTTCTGACCAGTCTGGGGTTAGGCTTTTTTATTTGTTCTGTTTATTTACTTTTTGATAAAAGCCACTGTGGTGATGCTAGCTAGGCTCCTCCCAGGACATCATTTCAAGGGGCTCCAGATGTCGGTATGTCTTACTACCAGGGATGGTGACCTTGATCATTTGGCAAAGCTTGTGTCTGCTGACTTTTTTTTTCCCCTTTCTTTCTTTAATAAACATCTCAGAGGAGATTTTTGGTGATTCTGCAACTGTGTTGATTCCATTTCAACTCTTTCCCACTGAACCTAGCACCCACCCCCAGCGGATCTCTCCTATAATCAAATATTGCTGCTGTGTCTGTCCAATGATGATTTTTAAACTTCCCTTCTATATTTATTAACTGGAATCCTATTAAAAATGTAGACTTTCTTCTTCATTCTAAAATCCCTTCATTATTTATTCCAGTGAGGTTTTTGTGGGCATTTGTTTGATCCTGTGGCTTATAATCTGATATATTATTACCATTATTTTATTTTGCTGCTTAAAATGTTCTCCAACTAATTCTTGTAAGTTGGTTGCTGAGTCTCTCACAACATGCTCAATCCTTTTCTAGAAACATCCTTGTTTACTTCCAGACTCAATAAATGTTCTAATACGTCCATGGTAGATGAAAAAGTAGACAAATATAGAAGATCATCTCCCTGCCAGTCCCCAACTTGGAAGCTGTAGGTGATTCAGTTCTCAACTGGAGCAAACAGATGTTCACACCCCTCGGAGTCTCTTCGCTCCACTGTTCATCAAGGAAGGCTAGGAAATCTTCTAACCTGAAGGCAAAGGCAGCACAGTGAGGGCTGGGAATTGGGCTCGCCCTGAAATCCCTTCCTGGACTGCCCGCATCCACCAAGCAGTGTGAGAGTTCTTACTAGCTCACGTAGCAGAGCTGGATCCCTGACTGTATAACCACCCTGTGCCTCGGTTTCCCATCAGTAAAATGCAGGTCATCATGTAAGCACTTGTCAATGACCTGAATAATGATTGACTTTGAAGTGTGGAGTTGGCTTAGGCCATCCTGTGGTACATCTAAACAATCAATAACCAGTAGCCGGGGAGCCTAGCATTCCTAATTAACCTGCCATAGGGATTCCATTCAGTAATTACCTGCCAAGCATCCACGGTGGAGCACGTAACACTGAAACCTCCCATTTCTGCAGTGAGTAAAAGAGATGGCACTGCTCTTACACAGTTATACTCTTCTGGAATAGAAATAGCCTAACCCTAAAAGGCCTTTAAAAAAATCCAAAAAAACCCAAAAAACAACATAACAGGGTTTCTCTCTCTAGCCCTGTCTGTCGTAGAACTCACCAGGCTGGCCTCTAACTCACAGAGATTCACCTCCTGAATGCTGGGATTAAAGGCAAGAACCACCACACCTTGCCTGGATACTTCTTAAGACAGCAGAGGGAGGAGAGAGATAGAATAACAGTGATTTTTGTCAGCCATTTAATTCAGACTTTAGCCAGTGAAAGCCTTGCACTATACTACAGCAGTGACTTGTGATCCAATTATTAGCAAGACTTGCTTCCTGGTTCACGATAAGGATCATGCGAGCTCAGCCTAAAGAATAAAGCCAACATCACTATTTCAGAGCCCGAGTGAAGGGAAGAGTCCTTCCGGCCTTGTCCAAGTCCCTAAGTCAAGAATATGTCTGAAAGTGGGCATGGTGGCATTTGCCTGTGCCTGTAATACCAGCAATCAGGAGGCTGGGGCAGGAGGATTGGAGTTCGAGGCCAGCCAGCTATCTAATGAGGCCTGACATGGTCTTATGGTCTGCTTTTCAGCTGTACAAGCCATTAAATCCCCTTCCACTGCTTCTGCCTGAGTCTTGAGCTTACTTTAGAAAACTGATACTTGATGTGTTACTACTCTCAATGCTTCATAGTTCCATGCCTTGGCCACAAGCTCACAACCCACATACACACACATACGCATGCACATACATGCATATGTATAACCATAGTGCATAGCCAACCCTTGACTTCTCTCTTGCTTGCCTTGCGCTTTCCCAAGCTCCTCTACCTAAGCTACTTCCTCCCAGGCTGGTCAGAATGAATTCCCAGTCCCCAGTTTGGACCCTGGTGGCCTTGCCTTCTCTTATTTAGAGGACTGAGGGACCATGGCTTCTCTCAGTCAGCCAGCAGGGCAATGCTCCCAACCCCAGAAGGCTCCCACTCTGGAGGGTCCCCCTATGCTGTTACCTCATTTCCTGTCTCTGAGATCTCC
Organism: Mastomys coucha; assembly: GCF_008632895.1. Lineage (NCBI taxonomy): Eukaryota > Metazoa > Chordata > Mammalia > Rodentia > Muridae > Mastomys > Mastomys coucha. Next base: position 99,923,515 of record NW_022196912.1, read on the forward strand.
TATAACTCTAGGTCTGGGTTTATTTATTCAAGGATGTTTGAGCCCTTCCATCCATGCCCAGTCAGAAAGCTATATTATTTATTTTTATGTATATGGGTACGCTGTAGCTGTACAGATGGTTGTGAGCCTTCATGTGGTTGTTGGGAATTGAATTTTTTTTTTTTTTAGAACTTCTGCTCGCTCTGGTCAACTCCACTTGCTCAGGTTGGCCTCGCTTGCTCTGGTCAACTCAGCTTGCTCAGTCCTTGCTTGCTCTGGCCCAAAGATTTATTTATTATTATACATAAGTACACTGCAGCTGACTTCAAACACACCAGAAGAGGGCGTCAGATCTCATTATGGGTGGTTGTGAGCCACCATGTGGTTGCTGGGATTTGAACTCAGGGACCCTCCAAAGAGCAGTCAGTGCTCTTACCCGCTAAACCATCTTGCTAGCCTCCAGATAGCTATATTCTAAGGGCAGACCAAGAGAAGCCAAACCCAAACTCCTTCATCCTTTGGGACTATGCTCACCCCTCTTTCTCCTAAGGAATTTAGCATCCAAAGCACTTACTCACACACCGATTGTTGACATTTCCCGTGCTGTTTTCCAGGTTCTTTAACTGGAATGACTATAAGCCTAGCATGGTACCCAGTCAACAATGAGGAAATTATGGCTCAAGAAATGAATAGTTGAGTAAGTGGTGAATACATGAGAAGAATAAAGAGGAAGGCAGTAATGGGACCTGAATAGAGTAACAGAAGGTGAGAAAGCCCAGGGAAAGAGCAAGGGGCTAGGCAGGATGGGACAACTAGCCTGACAGGATGTCAAGAGGAACACAAGTATCCCAGGTCTCTCAAGTCTCTTTCCATGAAAAAAAAAAAAAAAAAAGGCTGGCTCTGGACTCTTCCACAGTTTATAACACACGCACCATTTCTCAAAGACACTGTGCATCGTGCTTTGACATAACCAGTCATGGCAGATGAGGGCTCTGCTCTCATATCCCACGCCCCAGATGGAGCAAGGGCAGAGTGGTTGAGTCACCAGCCGGCATACTAGGTAGAGCCTCTCAGGCAGGGCCTGGGAGGTCCAGTGAATCCGAGGTGCCTCCCTGTGAGGGCTCCAAGTCCTCTGCAGGCGAGGGCCGCAGGGGCTCTTCTCCCACACAGATCTTCCTTCTCTCTGTGCCACCAATTCCCATGCCTGGTCCTATACTGGCACTGCCCAAAGCCGTGAGACCTCAGGCAACCCAAGAGAGCTTCGGGTGACTGTGTGGATGGATTTGCCTCTACGAATGAGAAGCCACGTTTTGTTTTGAATGGATTGTGCTCTGGCAGGAAAGCCTGGGATGCAAATCCACAGAGGGAACATGCAGATGGGAAGCAGATGTGGGGATGTTGCAAGCCCTGCTCCAGCGCCTTAGGCCCACCTTTGAGAATGCCGGCCTTCTGCTGTAGAAAGCTGATGGGCAAGACTGTGCCTAGACACTGTGGGAGCACCGGCTGCCACCCTTGCTTTCTCACACACCTCTCCCACCACACACACACACACACACACACACACACACACACACACACACACAC
>NW_022196912.1:99925119-99990179 GCF_008632895.1 Mastomys coucha
CACACACACACACACACACACACACACACACACACACACACACATGGGAACACCAGCTGCCACCCTTGCTTTCTCACACACCTCCCCCATCACACACACACACACTCGGGGATGAAACATTCCTTTTTTTTTTTTTTTTTTTTTTAACATTCTTAGAAAACATGTTCGTCTTTCTTTGCCCTCTCCTCTGCCCCCATCTTGCCCTGTCTCTTTATGTCACTTGCCTCTCTTACTCTGTCTCTCTCCCAGACATTCTGTCTGTCCCATCTCTGCCTCTCCCTCCTTTGTCCTGGCTGCTTCCCAAGGCTTGTGCCCCTACACTCAATGCTTGGATAAATCTGCCAATCAGCTTGAATCCCTGGGGTGAGGAACAGGAAGAACCTGCCAAGGGCAGACAGCAACCCTGGTTCCCTGAAGGAAGCCGTTTCAAGCCAGCTAGGCCTGGGCGGGCTGAGGCCAAGAATTTCTCACTTACCCTCAGGGCTCTGATATTTAGTTTGAGTTGGGGAGGGCAGGTGGCAACCAGCCTGGAGCTCCTACTAAGCCTGCAGGAGTCCCGGAGCTGTCCCAGCTCTCCATCCATCCTTCAGTCCCTGCCCCGCTGGACACTGTTCTCCCCATCCTGGCTGGGGCCCAATCCTTTTCAGCATTACAGAGAGGTAGCACAGCTGGATACTGTGCTGTTTCCCAAAGGCACAGGTCCAGGTGAAGGGCAGGGGCAGTATCCTCCACTGCCCTGCTAAGCAAGCCCTCCCTTCCCGCCCCTGCAAGGCCCCAGCCAGCCTCCTAAGGCACACGTGCTTGTTCCTTGGCGTGTATATGGAATACATACTTTATCCAATTGATATTGGGCTCTACATTCGGTTGTCTTGTTTTTCTTTATGTTTTGCAAGCCCTCTTAAGTTCTCAGACACGACCTCAGGACCATTTCTAGCCCATTCCAGGGGCCACCGGCCATCTCAAAATTTGATTTTGAACTCTTTGAGTGCTACTCAACTTTTGAGTAGGACTTGAGAGACATACTGAAAATCATCTAAAAGTAGGATGTTGCCATTCCCAGAAGACCAAAACCGTCTAGAAGGACATTTCACAGAGGCTTCTGTGTGTGTGAATGAGGATGCTGTCGGAACACAGCTGGGCCCTCTCTCTGGCACCCTCCAAGTCTCTGCTCAAGGCTGTTCCTCCCCTCCAGCAAGTATTTGCTCCAGGACCAATGGGCACTTCATGTTCCCCTCATGATTCCCAATACTGGGATGTTCTGTATCATAAGATGTCAGGAGCCTGACACTTGGTGTGGCACCTAAGTGTGGCTCTGGATTCCTTCCCGCAGTGAACATTCATTACACTTGTGCCTCACATGATGCTAGGCCATGGTTTTGAGTGGTGACTAAACCAGGAAGCACATCTCTCTGCTCATGAAGAAGATGAACGGGGCTGCTGACAGCAGGATCACAGGGGAGAGACCCTGCAGCTGAGGGGGACTCTTGCAAGGTCACAGCAGCAGTCTCTAAGATTCCGTTTCTTTACCCATAGGAGCGGGAGGTAGTCACAGGACTGCCATGTGGATCCACAGACTATTATCAATACCCGATAGCAAGGAGTGATCATAAGCCACCAAGGAGAACTGCAGAGCTAAAGCCATTAGCAGATAGGGTGGCAGATGCCACAGTGGTGTCCTCTGTTTACCTGTCACCGGAGCCCCATGTTAATACAGGATATATAGTCCACTTCTGAGGGCTAGCACCGTGTCTTTGTCAGAGGCCTGCCTTTGAACTGTTCGATCCTGCTTGGGCCGCCTGTATAGAAGTCAGTCAGGTGCCTGGGTGGTTACTTCCCTGAGCCCCAGTGGACAGCCCTAGGGACTCTGGGAGTAAGGGAGAAATCTCTAGTCTCCCTACAGAGGAAGCTACTTCCCCTCCACAGCTCTTTGGTTGACATTGGACCCTTGCTTGGCTCCTTCTTCCCCCAGCTCAACCCTGGGAAGATTCCTAAGAAACTGTCACTTTTGCATAAACCCTTATTTCTAAATTTGTGCCTGGGAACACAATTTAGGACACTGGGAAATGCTAAGGAAACCTGAGGAGGTGTTTTCCTAAGCTACATGACTTCTCCCTCCTCTCACCAAGGCAAGTCCTCCCAAACATCTATGGACTCGGTCACAACACATGGGCCACTTAACTTCACAGACATCTCATTTCTGCTCCCCGTTCATGGCAAAGGCTAGCACCACAGAAGCTGACAGCATGACCCTGGCATATGGCCTCTCTGCTTACAATTCAGGAAACGGCTTGAACTACGTGTCTCTGGGTCCTGTGTCCTCCCTCCAAGGACCAACACAGGATACCAAAAAGCAGTATAACATTCATCCTTGACAATCGTCACCTTGCTCTTGTGCTAGATGCGCTATGGTCATGCTGAAGTTCATCTTCCCTTTCCTACATGTAGTAGACATGAAGTGGTCCACAAAGGCCAGATTGAAAGGTCAGTCTGGGTATTTTTTCCTGGGCTTAGTGGTAGTTATGGCCATTGTCTTTAGAACTCTTTGATTTGTTATGGTTGTTTTTCCTTGTTCCAAATATTCTCGTTAACTAATTTTCTGATTTCCCCCATAAACTACAGAAACTTGAGACAATCTGAAGTCGTACTATGCTTTGATCAGGTGATGTGTGGGGGACTTTGTCAGACCTGATTCTCTCTCCATACACTCAACCCTTGCTTCTCTACTCATCCCTGTTAATCCCACTGTTAGAGGGAACCAAACTGAAAGATTGTAGCAGGCCCACTTAAAAACATGCCTCATTCAATCCTTCCAGTATCCAAATGTCCGAGCCAACCATCACCACCTGACATGGAGGGACACATGGCAGAAGAGAAATCAAAGTAGAATCAGAGAATTTGAACAGTTTTTCCCCAAAATGTTAGCAAATAATGTAAAATATATAACCTTGAAAAAAGATACAACTTTGGGAGCAGCTTGTACAATCGAGGGGCCCTGAACAGAAGCCCAAAATGCTTAGAAAAATGGCCTCTGGTTGCTGAACTTAAAGAGTTATGGACACACGGTATGTTAAGGTCTGAGGGTTTTTGACATGTCCCAAATGTACAAAGTGTGGCTGTTCTGTTCATGGCTCTCCTTTCCTTGGTGCTCCTCAGCTGCGGCAGGAGGACCCTATAGCATATCTGGGTGAGGTTGAAGAGGAACTGGAAATGTCCAGCATGGTTCTGGCTAACAGCAAACTTGGCTTCTGACACTGGTCTTACTGGCAGGAGGTGTCTGTCACCTACAAGCCCAAGCGCTCCTCTCCTTTTGTACAATTTTGTTTGGGATGACCTCTCCCTAAAAAAAAAAAAGAGTCCACATTTCCTTTGGAAGGGTAAAAGGATTAGCTCTGTCTAGGGTGGGCCAAGGTGGGAGCTCAACAGAAAGTGGGAGAACGATGCCAGCACTTTTAGACTCTGCTGTGGTTTACTGAACATGTCTCGCCACCATTACTGCATCTAAGTTGCAAGCTCCCTCTATACTGCACATTGTGGTACATGTTAGAATCAATCTTTTTTAGTTCAACAAGAGACTAAGCAGTCCATGCAACAGTGGATACTTATCCTCAATTAAATTCAACATAGTCTGAGAGAGCTGTGGATATTGGTGTACCATTGTAAGTACTTTTAAAAGAGGACAGGGGGCCACAGTGTAACTCACCAGTGGAACATTTACAGGGAATTTTGAGACTCTGGGTTCAATCCTTAACATCCAGAAAAGTAATGATTGGAGGCTGGGGAGAGGGCTCAGCCAGCACAGGGTTTGCTGCTGAAGAATAAGGACCCTAATGTGCATTCCCAGCTCCCACGTAAAAGCTGGATGCAGGAGTGTGAGTCTATAACTCCGCTGTTTGAGAGAAGAAAACAGATCTTGGAGGCTCACTGCTCAGTCTGTCTAGCCCAAATGGTAAGCTCCAGGTTTGGCGAAAGACTGTCTCAAAGCAGAGGATGGAGAGTCATAGACAAGGGCATCTGATGTTGACCTCTGACCCACACAGGGGCACATATGCTGCCCCTGCCCACCCCCCAAATACTGGAGGGCATTTTTGCAGGGTTCAACCACCACACCAGCTGCATCTACCCTTTTTTAGAAGGCTATGTCTAGACCCTCTCCCCCCATCACACACAAACTCCCTAACACTCAATATCCTCTAACACATGCTGGGTTTGTAGGTTGAGGATGGACAGTCCAAGAATGGGAATATTCCTCATTGAATGCATAGTATAAGCCAGGAGCTGAGCTTGTTTAGAGCTTGTTCAGACATTCACCAACACCTGGCCATGCTTGCAAGGGTATTGTCCCGGGATCTGAGGCCCCATCAGATAGGCCTTCTAGACTTCTCTCTGGCACATGTCTCAGTGGAAAGAGGCTGCTCCTACATAAACACAGCTCTGGCACAGATCTAAGACAACTGGAAAAGGCCTGTGGCCTGTCACTGCCCATATGGTTGGTTCTCAGTGAGACAGAGAGAAGGTTGCCAGGGTGAGCTGGTATGTCATGAAGGCGCCCACATTTCCAGCCAAGTGATGGACTTGGCTTTTACCCTGAGCTTTGAAACAGCAGCCCACAGCTTGGCCGGCTCTCGTGCTTTTGCTTTCTTCCATTCCCCACACGGGTCTGGAGCTGGACACAGGGCTAAGGCTCTTCCCAAAACATTTGGGGATTGAGAGATGGAGGGATGCCAGCTGCCCTGGAAGGAGCATCAAAATGTACAAGCACTGCCCTGAAATGGGTAGTAACAGTCTCAGGGATGCAGAGTGGCAGGGCTGGTCGGGGACATGCCCACCAGATGGCTCCTGGGGGACCCAGAAGTCAGAGGCCCACACAGTCTGCCTCTTTGCCTGGAGAATGAACAACATCCTGGCCACTCTCTTGCAGGGATTCTCTGGACTTGGCTCTCTGCCCCCCAAGTCACCTCATTTGGGCTCGTGGGAAGTGAGGTGTTGGGACCAAGCTGACACCAGGATTCATCTAATAGACATGTAACATTGCACAGATTACCCCTTTATGCCTCAGTCTCTGTAATACAGAAATACTTATGAGTATTGCTTATAGACAACACAAGCCAAATGCTTACACAGAGTCTGTGTGGAATAAACATGGATTTAACGTCACCTGCTATTATACAAGTTCTGAAACGATTCCTTTAGGTTATTTCCTGTTACTTAGCAATGTTACTCAGGCAAGTGCTAGAGAAACGTAGCTTCAGCCTCGTGAAACCATCAAGGATGCTGTGATTGACAGCTCCTCTGGCTGCTTCCCACTGGCCACCCAGCGGCAGGCTAGTTTTAAAGGCTCCAACTTACTTGTGTCTGTTTCAGCTTATAAGCCAGGCAGAGGTGTTTAAGGACCCATTAGCACCTCACTGCTTGTAAGCACTAACCACCTCTGCAGGCTCCCTTTGGGCTGGTTGAGCTGCCTCTAAAAACTAGTTCTGCCATGGTCCAGGCTTTCTCCAGCTATTCCCAATTCCTTCCCCCTGGGTCACTCCCTTTACCCAGAAAGTGAAACAAGTTACTGGCTAGATTTTGGAAGTACATGTGTATTTAAAAAAGTGTGTGTGTGTGTGTGCAGCTTCCTAGTCTGCTGTACTATCTGAAAGAGATCTTAAGAGTAACTTTACTCAAAACCTTCCCTTCTTCCCTACCCGACACCTGCAGACCCACCTTCACTACCCATCCATGGTTTAGTATGCAATCAGGCAGAGAGGCAAGGGCTCAAATTTGAAGCAGATGTTTGGGATGGTGATTGAAGCTGGGGTGGGGACAACAGAAAAGATGTGGACCCTTCTAGAACTGCTTGCTCTGACCTACTGCCAAGGCTGAGGGAAAATGAGTGAGTGTTCCTGGTTAAACACCCAACTAGTCCCTGTGCCAGGCTTTCCTGGGCCTCGGTCCTTGGATGCTCCGGCTCTGCTTCCACAGTTCTCCATATCCTCGTGCCAACCACTATCTTGGCCCCCTATTCTCAAGTGCACCAAGCCCCTAAGCCCAGGCTCACCCCAAAAGTCAGAGCTGGAGTTTTGCTTCCTTTTGTCTCCCCATAGCTGATCCACAGTGACATTTTTAAAACCAAAACTCACGATATGGTCTGACAAGAGAGATTTGTGCTGGTTCCTGGTGTGAGAGGCTGTCTGGAAGACATAACTTAGATGCCAAGACAATAGAATTTTCAAGGTTCTGGGGCAGAAATAGAGGAGAATCATTGTGGAGTCTGCAGATGGATGGCTGCTACCCGACCCCTCCCACAAGGTTCCCAAGGCAGCTCACATGAGCCTTCCTAGATTCGTTCAATATGTTCATTTCCCTGAGTGAGACACACAGTACCCTCTACAGAACAGTTTCACTTCCACTGCTGGGACTGTCTGAGGAAACCGTGTTGGTATGATCATGAACAAGGCTCCAAAAAAAATCCTAAGGGAGCAGAGCAAGACAGTATTCTTCAGGCAGGGTCCAAACTAGCACCCATCTAGCTGTTGAATTAACCAGAGCTGCCCAACCCCAAGGGAGGAACAAGATGGCCACACCACACAAGAGCTGGACTCATTTCCTGAGTTTGACTGACACTATGGGAAAACTGGGATTGAATTCGATGTTTCCACCCATGGTGGCCACAAACCAATGTCATGGCTCTTCTTCAGAGTGTTGATTCACTTCTTTGTGCTTTGGGATTCACTGAAAATGGCTTGGTCTTTCCTCTGCCATCCAAATGATTTCAACCAAGCACAAATCTGTTTGATTGCTATTAATGTTGAAAATACTCCCTTTCCTCATTCACTCAAGATTTTAATTTCATTCACTGAGCTGCAGGCAACTGGCCAGGTCCCTGCTGCCAAAGTTAATATCCAGGTTTTGTGTGTCTGGGAGAGCAGGTTAGAGAACTGGCCTTAAGATCATGAAGTTCCCTTCCCCAGCCTGATCCAGGATCTACTAGGTGATAGACTATTTATGGTACAATGAGAACTCGCCCCTTGGGTCTATTTGAGTCCATCTTTACAAGAGTTCTTTCTTCTCTGAAAGTCAGGGAGAGTCATTTCCCTTTGTTAAAGACCCTAGATATTTCATTTGTGGCTGTTACTGCTTGATACAGTCTCCAAACACATAAACATTCCCTACCCCTGTGAAAATAAGACAGAATGTCACACATGGAGGCATATGGCCCCGAGTTTGTATGCCTGAGCCTCAGGGAAAGGGCGCAGAACTGAGGTACTCACAGGCTGGGACCATATTCTGTCTAGTGTCCAAAGCTCTCTGTGGTGTCCCATATACAAGGCATGTCTGCTGAGATACAGCTAGGGACAGGACTAGAGGGAAAAGGAGAAAACCACAAATCCAAGGGCGGAACCAGATTCCGGGAGTCTCTTGTAGAAGTTGAAAGGACAACTTGGGAGAATTAAACCTAGGACCTAGGAGACCCCAAAATGACACATAATCTTGTTACACAATAACCCAACATTCTGCATTCAAAATAGCCCAAGAGCCATCCACCTTCTCCAGCTGGCTTGCACATTCTGATATCCCTGACTCTGCTAATGGGCAGAGGAATGTCTTGGCAGCTTCTCTGAGTGGGAGTTCTAGAGAGAGAGAACACTCGGCCTGTGAAGGACAGAAAGCTTCAGCGTCCACCTTTGACAAACCAACAAACAGTGCAGGTGAAAAGTGGGGGTTTGTCAAGATGGATTCATCCTGGAGGATCCTCTCACCAAAAAAACTGACCCTGCTTATAGCTTTAACAGAATCCTGGGGTTACTGGTATGTCGGGGGACGGGTGTTACCCTTTTTCTGGCACTCTTGAAATTGTATGCTTTTCAGTGAAGTGTGCTCCAGGAATTTGGCCTTTACTAACTGGTGCTGTTTCATATAAGGAAAGTATATACAAGACACTTATTCAAATGAGTCTTTCTCTGCAGACAGTTATCAGAGACAAACATCAGAGGATTGCGTCTGACCTCATTGTAATTACCCCATTTGCATGTGACTAAGGATTTTCCAAAGTAGAGATAAAGACAATTTTAGGACTCACCCCCTTCAGTTACATCCTCGAGGGCATCCTCAAGGGTATCTTTATGAGGGGTCAGTTCAAACTTGGCAGCCTCTTTCCCCAGGTTACTAGCTCACAGCTCTACAAAAGTTCCTCCATGTAGATTTTAAAGCCATGACTACTCACTGCATGTCTTAGACATTCTCTACCCTGGAGTAGGGCCTTCTCTCCGTCTAACCCCGAGTCACAGTGACAAATAGGTACACCAAAGTATAAAGTGTTCACCCATCTGTCACACCCTTCATGGAGTAAATGTGAGGCAGGCAGGAAGCACTGGTGGCCCAATGCCTGGGTTCTCTGTCTAAACTAATCTTCAAGAGACAAACCAAAAATGTCACGGTTGGGTTCTGAGAGGTAACGGATTCATCCTCAAATGGTTCTGCAGCCAAGCACATGATGGTACATGACTTTAATCCCAGCACTCAGGAGGTAGAGGCAGGAGAATCTTTGTGAGTTCTAGGTTAGGCTGGACTGGACTACAAAGAGAGACCCAGACTCATAAAAAAAAAAAAAAAAAAAAAAAAAAAAGGCAAGAGATTTCCTACTGAGTCTGAAATACTAGCCCAGTCCTCTAGTTTGGGGATAATTTACTATTAATTCTTAATACTACCATACTTATATACCTAATAACATCTTACTATCACAGAGAATCACATTCATGTCAGACCAGGCCTCAGACAGTTCATAAATGCCAAGGAACATCTAACGCAGCAATCTCAGAACATAGGATTAATCAGGTTCAGCACCAGACGTCTGGGCTCAAGGGGCCAAGATGGTCTGTGAGGTCTTTAAAAACCAACTGAGGACACAACCTAGGGATGTGGAGGACGGCAACAAGTAAATAGGAATGATGTGAAGTCTGGACCTCTGGAGGCTGGGTGACTTATTACCTGGACATTTCTCTTTTACTGTTTTGTCTGGGGCTTTGTTAATGTGTGCTACTAAAAGGGTTTTATGAGGCAAGGTCCCACTGTGTTACTCAGGCTGTTCTCAGGCTGACCCTCCTAGCTCAGCCACCCAAGAGGGGCTGGGGCTACAGCATGTGCTACCACATCCACCTTCCTTGACCTTTCAAGGTTTTTTTCAGTGTATATGTATGCCTGTTAAGTTTGTGTGCACCCTGTTTGTGCAGATGCCTGCAGACATCCTGGGTCTCTGGCTCCCCTAGAATTGGAATTATAGGCAGTTGTGAGCAGCTCAGTATAGGTACCAGGAACCAAAGCCAAGCCCTTATAAGAGAAGCAAGCATCCCGAACTGCTGAGCTATCTTCTCTAGCCCCCTTTTAACTTATTTAGAAACTCTCTCTACTGACTTCCTGATATTAAAAAAAAAATTAAGACATAATAGACACCCTTTGTGTCTTTAGGAGACAAAGCAGGGCCCCAAGTACACACTCTGTCCACAGCAGATTGCTTCCTGCTTCCAGAACACATAAAGCATCTCTAGATGGTTTCCTTTCCATCTTCCATTTAAGCACTGCCCCACCCCCACTCAAACAGTCACTGAGTCCTTAATTATTGTAAGCATTTTATTTACTGTACAAAATATTTACATCTCCAACTGCAGACATCCAGACCTGGCCTGACAATGTGCAGCAGAGCTCAGCCTTTGCCAGGTTCTAGAACCAAGCTGACACTCTCCTTGGTGCTCATGACTGGTCTCCTTCAAGGACACCAAAGCCACAAGCCAGGAGGGCAGCCGGCCTCAAGTACCTATGTCACAAAGCACAGACAAAAGAACTGGCCAAAATAAGGAGTAAGAACAGAAAACTGATCAAGAAATAACACATGTTCTTATCTGTCCAACATACTGTATCTCTTGCCCACACTGGCTAGTACCAAAGCAGTATTAGAAAAAAAGGTAAAAGAAAATGCAAAAGAGAGCAAAATGCTTCTGAATAGTTGGGAGAGTGAAGAGGAAGAGTAGAAACCACACAGTACTAGAGGATTTGTTGTTGTTGTTAAAGACTCTGGTGCCTAAAGGCCACCTTAGGATACTAGCTGCCCCAGTTGGGCTGCAACAGTGCCTAGGAGACTCTGAAAAAGTGCTATGACTAGAGCTTAAAATGAGAGGTCTAGCCACAAGCATACACTGACCCCCTGTGTAGTCTGCAGAGGGGTGCTGGAGCCAGGATGGCAAAACCTAGGAGGAAGAACTGCCCCAAACAACCAAGCAGCCATGTACCCAGCTGGAAGCCCCAGTGGAGGCCTGAGAGGCAGCAGGGTAGTGGCTAAATGATCTTGTACACGTTCCTTGGGAAAGTTTGGGCAGGCAGCAGCACCTTGTCCCGGTCCCTGAGGAGAGCAGTGACCATGTGGCATGGAGGATCCTGGGTAGAGAGGTCCTGATGCCAGGTCTCAAACCCCGAGGATAAGAGAGGTGAGCACCCACGCCAAGAAAAGACAGATGCTGACTGCAAAGGAGGTCAGGCAGGATTCTAGCAGCTCAGGAGGGCTCAGACTGCTTCCAGGAGGCCAAGGCACTGTCATAAGAACTGCCTTGTCTCAGGATTCTGTGTACTTGCTGGTTTTGGCAATAAAATGGCTTGTAATATTCTGAGTGAGTGCCCCATGGAAAATAGTGGCTTGTAGAAAAGCCTTATTAAAGACAGAATTTGGGAAATCCATGTGATATTGAGCCTTCGAGTTGTTTTCATTCAAACACTCATGAAAAGATGTTATCTTCTTTGAGACTGAGAATTTCTCTTTGATCACCATGCAACTGTGAACCCAACAGAACATTTTCCCTCCATGGTTCCCCCACTTCCCGGTAACTGATGAAGCCAAGTACTTGGAATTGCTAGGTATTTACTGCGGCTGGATCTCCACCTTGTCTGTTCCCAACGGCTTCACCCAGGACCTGTGATCACCGTTCCTTTGCCTTAGCGCTGCCAAAGATCACCACCATAGCTGGCAGGCTATGTTCACTGTCCCAGTCCATTGCTCCCAAAATTCCACTAGCAGAATGCTAAAGACAGCTCTTAAACTACCGAAGTCAGAGGTCAGGCCAAGTCCTCCTTCAGTGCAGAGAAACTCAGAGAAAAGCATCAGTAGTCTTCAAGCCATCCTCATGCCTGGACATGGCCTTTCCCCAAGAGAGAAGCACGCTCAGCACTGGAGGCTACAGCGCAGGCATCCTTCGCATTCTTTTGATTGCCTTTCTCACTGGCTCAAATTTGAGAAAGCTTAGCAAATTCCTTATAGATTAATGATCATCTTACAAAATGCCCATAGGGAGTGTCTTTTCCAGTTCTGTAACCATAAAGAGATCCTTTTGTACTACCAGTCCCCATGAGAACTAATCCAGTGCCAAGGCCTGTGCCTGCCATTATGTGGAAGGACAAGCCAGAAAACTTGTGTGAGCCACTTTCTAGCTGTGCTTCTCCTGGCCACTTATGAGAAGAGGTGATGGTTGCCCAGTCTGGTCAGGTAGTAAGCTCCAGGAGACTGGAATGAGCATGGCATAAGGGTCACATGTCGGCTTCCCAATAGAACTGAGTCCTCTGTGGCATGCATGTCTCCCAGCCACAGAGGCAGATCTGGCCACAGAGATCTTCAAAGGACCAACGAAATGACAGCAGCATGGTCCTCCTCTTATGACTGAGTAAAGCTCAGATAGGTGCCACGTGCTCAAGTGGCCTGTGGTAAATGTGGACAGAACTGAGGTAAGAGCAGTGCTTGCAGATGACAGAATACTCCAGACACAAGGGAGCATGCAGTATCTTCTGGCTAATGGTTGTGGTTAAGGTCAGTGGTTATGCTTGTTAACATGTGTCCAGACGCTCTAGAGAGCTTGGGAGCCAAGCAGGTGACAGAGGAGCGGTCAGAGCATGCCAAAGCCCTCACAACCCTCACTGATGGCCAGCTGTAGCATCCTGTGCACCTCTTCATATGAGTCATATGTAGGGAGGCACAGTTGGTTAAAACTGGAAAAACAAGGAGAAAGATGATTAATTCATACGACAAGAAACATGGGCAAGAGCTAGAAAGAGAATCTCCCACCAGGGATGCTTTGGGCAGCCTACCACGTGTGCGCAGTAGGAAGTGTGCTGTGGGTTGGAGCAGCGATAATCTGAAATGAGGGACAGAGGGCAGCAAATCCTCCAGGTGGGAGCTGAGAAGAGCCTGTTGTGAACTGAAGCAGTCGTGCCAGTTCCTCCTGGGTCAGACTGGAAACCACAGTCCAAAACCACCTCATGACCTGGCAGGAAAATACAGGACTTTAATCAACATGGTGTGCAGCCTAAGATCTGATTCCTATGGAAGAAGAAGGATACTGTGGGTAGGCATATGCTCCCATTTACAGTACCACGAGGCACAGATAACAACCCCTGCAAATTTACATTGTTACAGGGTCAGAGGGTAGTCACCAATTGATTGCTTGGCTCCATTTACTTGCATTTCTACCCACTACCCCAGTGGCAGTCAAGATACCTGCCTTTAGGGACCTGAGCTCCTTTCAGCTTGGATAACTATCTGTTTTTCTACATGAATCATCTTTTTGCCAGTCAACATGTCAACTTCTTCAAGTCTTCTACTTTTGTCTTTTAAAACCACTCCATAGAAGTCAATACCAACCCAACTGTGAAAGCTTAGCCCATTACCTTTTCTCTGAAATGCCAGGATCCACCAACCACTACAGCATGGGCTTTGAAGTCAGACACACTGATGTTTCCAGTCCCACACATGAGCAGCTAGACAGACAGGAGGACAAAGATGCTCTATTTAGTTACTTAGTTACCTATTGACATGGGAATGCAGAATAAAACCAATGCCAGGAGAAAGACAGAAAATGAGATCACAATGCTAGAATGAACTGCAATAGGCCAATTCCTAACCACTGTGGTATTTAAAAAAAAAAAATCGCAGTGTTAAAAAAACCTACACTGCTTAAACACACACACACACACACACACACACACACACACACACACACACACAGATTCAGCAGAAAACAAAGTGATTAATATGCAAGCCAATCTGAGTTGGATCCCTAGAACCCACAGTGGAGGGGGGTTACAAACTCCTAAAAGTGGTCTTCTGACCTCAGATTTATCATGGCACACAATAAGGTCTGTGGCACATGTATGCCTGTATCATAGACTCGATTTAAAAAACAGACGATGAATACACTAGGTGTAGTGAATCAGAATCTCTAAAGTTGGATTATAAGCTTATATAGCTAAGAGGTTTCCTAGGTGTTTCTGACAAGTGTGCCTAGTTAAGAACTGCTAAGGATTCTTTGTAATCACAGAATAAAATGAAAGAAATAAAAGGCCAGAGTCTGTGTTCTCATCAGCAGAGGAATGCCAGGGGAAAGGCCCCTTTAGGAGTGCTTTCTCTCAGGTCTCCTTTTGTGGGTTGAACTTTTACTATTTCCCTTTAGCTCTGCTTCCAGTTAAATAGATAAGCTAAAAGGTACAGGGAGAGAGAGAGAGAGAGAGAGAGAGAGAGAGAGAGAGAGAGAGAGAGAGAGAGAGAGAACATTAATGACATCAGAGCCTTAAGTATCTTGTTGATGTCCTAATTTGGCCCAAGAGCCAACATGTTACTTAGCAGACTATGAGTATCCATCCAATAGCTGTAAGGAATGATATCTCTTAATAAAGAGACAAAAAAGTCCAAATTAAGCCCTGGAAGCTTTAGTTTCTTGAAGGCCATGCCAAGTTAGTGAGTGACTAGGAACAGCCTGAGGAAGAGCTGTGGACTGCAGCTTTTCTTCCCACTCTCCTACATGCTGTTTCCAATGTTCATGCTACAATAAAATACCTGGTGCCCCAAAGCACTAGCACTAGGTAAGAGGTCTATCAGAAATTCTAGACTGAGAATTCACTGTTTGGATTTTATAACTCAAGGCACAGACGGTGATGAAAATCAGAGGCTTTGACTGTTCTCTAAGACAGCTGAGCTAACCGAGTAACAATTACACAGCATCATATGATGACACTGACTCTGTTTTCTTACAAATTTTAAAGTTTCTCTTTTTTTGTTGTTTTGTTTTGTTTCTGTTTTTTTTGAGACAGGGCTTCTTGATGGCCCTGGCTGTCTTGGAACTCAGACATCCAACTGCCTCTGCCTCCTGGGTGCAGGAGGAATTTCTAACAGGAACATTGTGAAGAAATGAACTCCTCAGAAAAGCTACGGTAAGTTAAAAGTCATAACTTTTACTGTTCATATATATCATGTGAGGAGCAGCAGCAAGAAAGGACAAACTGGCTCTCTTGGTCCTGACTCAGAAGGGCTTTAATTCAGGTGACCATAACAATGGTACTCACCATCTTAAAGCTAACATTGGGCTGATACAAAATGTGACATTACAGTTACTATAGACCTGTAAATACACACATGTGCTCACACACTCTGCAATACTATAGATATGGAAACACACACGACTTTAATATAACCTATCTTGTGTCTATCTTTCACTAGCATACATCCCCTGAGGGACTTCTGTCTTCCTCACTGCAGTCTGGGATCTCAACACACAGTTCATAGTTCACATACACCTAAACAAATACACTCTATAATCCACTTAAATATGACGACTAGATGTTCCTCATTTGTCAATTAATATCAATAATACTTGATAAATAAATAGTAACTACTACTCTTCATAACTACTTGCTGCTCTATGACTTTCAACATTTTAATTTTTAAAAGATGAGAGAAAGCATACAGACATACACACAGGAAGAGACTCATATACATTAAAAAATTTTTCTTTTTAAGCTGGGCGTGGTGGCGCACACCTTTAATCCCAGCACTTGGGAGGCAGAGGCAGGTGGATTTCTGAGTTCGAGGCCAGCCTGGTCTACAGAGTGAGCTCCAGGACAACCAGGGCTATACAGAAAAACCCTGTCTCGAAAAACCAAAAAAAAAAAAAAAAAAAAATTTTTTTCTTTTTAAAGTGAATCTAACTCTTGTATAATAAAAGTCTCTCTGGCTACACAGTGAGACTCTCTCAATCCTCTCATTTCCTAAAGAGAAAAAGTGAATTTTCTTGCCACACCACTAACAGAAAGAACAGCAAGCAGGGGTCCAGAAGGTGTGCTCTCAAGAACAGCAGTCTTGGGGCTGGTGAGATGGCTCAAAAGGTAAAAGCACTTATGCCAATCCGGAGACTTGTGTGATGGAAGGAGAGAACGAAGTCGACAAGTGGCTTTCTGACTTCCATATACCTGATACCCTGGCACCCGTGTGCCCTCCACACAAGTAAACAAAAATCAATACAAACAAGACAGGTTCAAATCCTAAGCACTTACCTCAAGTTCATTCTCATCAAAAATAGCCAAAAGGTTCTCAGGAACCAACTCATTCAAGCCTGAAACATAAGCATCCAAGTTAAAGCCACACTGCAACTATGGCCCCAACATCTGAAGCACAAGGAGACGGGAGCCCACCTTTCAGGAAATGCTCCACCTCCTCTTTCACTTGACTGGCCAGCCGATACTGAGCCAGCAAGTTTAAGTAGAAGATTTTATTTGCATTGGTGACTGGGGTTTGAGCTCCACCTGTCATGAGTTCTACAATCTGAAACAGAAGGCAAAAGACAAGACAAGGAGAAGCTGTGGTGAACTGTATGCTGTATCAGCCTGAAATGTTCTACAGGCAGTGACTGGACTCCCTCAAGTTTCCCATCTGCATTAGTCTTTTTAACACATTGCTCTTACTCTCCATTTCTGACCTTCAGGGCTCACACCACTACTCCACACTCCACTAGTTATGACTTCCACAGTGGGAATTAGGCAGGGTCTTCTCTCAGGTAGTGCCTTCAACAGGAAGGCACCACGGTCTCATTAGCAATCTTTTAATTCCTTTCCCTTAAGTAAGTCACTCACAGCCTTTTCTCGAATAAGCTCTTTCATGTGACAGAAGCAGCTATCTCCACACATCCCTCTGTCTCCCAAGTGCACAGATGGAAAGAACAACGACTGAGACTTGGGAATTTGGCATCAGATACTGCAGCCCTGATACTAACTTGCTATAGCTATTAGCCCTGATACTAACTTATATACCTATTAGCTGTTTGGTCCTCCTTGTTCTGCGATTTGCCTATCTGCAAAGAAATGCTAAACATGCTTCCTAAGCCACTAACAGAATTTATAAACACACACACACACACACACACACACACACACACACACACACACTAAACAACTATTGAGGGGCATGTGAAGAAGTTCCAAAGCGTGAACTAATTACCCTGGAGAGTCTGTATGGGAACCAGAGTTGTCTCCACAAGTGAATGAAGACCTCCATTAGTTGTTGAGATCAGTTATTTTAAGAACCTGATAACATTTTAATTGCACTGATGTGAATAAATCTTAACATTTCTTAGGTCATAGCTAGAAGTGCTTATGCACAAAAACACACCAAATTATAGCAGTGATATAATATCCATAATTATAGAAAAAAGTTCGACTGTCTTAATCTACTGAGAATCTTGCAGGTGAACAACCTGTTGCTATCCCTATGACCGAGAATTACAGCAAGGTTCTGTTCACTAGCTACTTTGTTACATCAGTTCAGGAAGCAAGGTACAGACTTACTAGTAAAGGGACAGGAAACTGACATTTCTAGCCTTTTCAATAGAGCATTTACTTCTCTTCTCTTGAGATAGAGTCTCTGTATGTAGACCAGACTGACCTCAAACTCAGTGACTTGCCTGCCTCTGTCTCCCAAGTGCTGGGATCAAAGTGTGTCGTCACACTCAGCTGCCACATCTTTGTAATCACTGCTACCTTCCTTTTAATTTAATCGATAACCTAGTATTGTAGTGGCACTATCAAAACTAATGAGGTTTAATTATCTATTATTATTATTATAACTAGCATCACTATTATCATTTGATATTGTGTAACTCCACAATGTAACAAAAACATATTTGCAACAAATATATATCTGGCCAGTAATTTCAGCGCTTAGGAGTCAGAGGCTGTGGATCCCTGTGAGTTCAAAGCCAGCCTGGTCTGTACACCAAATTTAAGGCCAGCCTGAGCTACAGAGTGAGACCCTGTCTCAAAACCAAACCAAACCAAACCCAACAAAACAACAAAAAGGGTTTTACTAGGTACAGGCATTGTATTAAACAAAGAATCAGGCACCTACATCACAATGGCTAATCACTGACAGTCATCCTTCCCAACCAGCTTAGGCAAGGATGCTTCATCAGCACGTCACTCAGTCCTCTGCAGTCTTTCCTTTCCTTCCCTGCAGGAAGTCCTGCCCTAGCAGCCTCAGAGGGACCAGGCTGTAGGGACTTCCATGTCTTGTCTCTCTCAACTTATCTAGTTGGCCTGAGGAGCCAGGCTGTAGGACTTCCATGTCCTGGTCTCTCTCACCTTATCCAGTTGGCCTGAGGGGCCAGGCTGTAGGGACTTACATGTCCTGGTCTCTCTCACCTTATCCAGTTGGCCTGATTTGTTGTATTTCTCTTCTGCAAAGACCAGCTCCATCTCACTCATGTCATTGTTGAGGATAAAGCACACTTTGGATTTATAGAATTCTGGGTCATCTGTTTCAAAATACTGTGGAGATAGGAAGACACAGAAGCACATGAATACTCTTTTTTCCATGAATGAAACTGTAACTGCTTGACACCACTTACACCTTCAACCTTAAAAATAATCAGCTCGGGGGCTGGAGAGATGGCTCAGAGGTTAAGAACATTGGCTGCTCTTCCAGAGGTCCTGGGTTCTGTTCCCAGAATCCAAATGGAGGCTTACAACCATCTGTAACTCCAGGTCCAGGAGACCTGATGCTTTCTACTCAGTGGGCACCAGGGATGTATCTGGTGCATGTATATACATACAAGCAGGCAAAACACACACATACATACAGAATAAAAATAAATCTAAATAAATAAATAAATGGGAAAAAAGTACTTTAGAAAATCAGCTCATGTGGAAAGATTCCAAAGCCAATGGCTAGCCTGTCGTTAGTGAAAACGCACACCTAATATGTTACCTTGTAATGCATACGAAGTCCTATGATTTGGGCCAGGAAAGACCGAGTGAAACGGGCACGGACCAACTGCTTGTAGGCTCCTCCTAGAGAGGATTCATACAAACACTTGCCCACCAGCCGCCCTGCAAACTCATACATCTTCAAGCGCAGGTGAGCTGGGCGATTAGGGTTAGGATGCACCTGTCAAAGAAGAAACAAAAAGGCCTTTGACCATTTTTCATCCATTCTAGCTGATTCTGGAAAGACTCCCAAATCCTATGTACTGCAATTTGGACCTAGACTGTCCCCCAAAGGTGTATATATTTAAAAGTTTTGCTCCCCAACCCAGAGTAACATCAGTAGGACTCAGGACTGAGGTGTGTCCTGGATGAGAACTGCCCAGTCTCTTTCTGTCTGTCTTTCATGCCCTAGCCCTGAGGTGAATCTCTCTGCATACTCTACCACTATGGTGTGCTGCCTCACCATAAACCCAAAAGCAAGGAAGCCATCCAGCTACAAACTGAAGCCTCTAAAAGTCTATGATGAAGTAACATTTTCTCTTTGGAAGCTGACTGGCTCAGGCATTTATTACAGTAACAGAAAGCTGACTCATACCCAATGCTAAGGGAATAAAATTTCAGTTTAAGAATCACAGAGTAGACAACTAAGTGATTTAAAGTGACTGGAGGACAATGACCACTGAAGAACCTTAGATTAGTTTGTGGTTCTTAGTTGACTTGAGTACAGGTGATCTGATGCCTGTCCCTAAACCAGATCTTTTCAAACAGTCACGTACTCTACCTGTGACTCTTTTCTAGTCAGAGATCTAATACTTAAACCAACTGCCACAGGCTTTTTTCTTTGGATAGTAGCTTAATTATTATAAGTGAGTAAAGTTACAATGTAATGTTCTTAGCCAAGTGCTCAACTCTTTCTTCCCATTCTACAGATAAAATAAAGGAGCCAAATAAAGGCAGGCAGCTTAATTAGCTCATTACATACAGCACATGAAGAGCAAAACTCAAGTTGTCCAGCCTCCTAGGTCAGCTATGTGAATCTGTGTATTCAGTGTAGCTTTCCACCCCCCACAGGGAAGGCACAGACTCACTAGTGCTTGGTTGTTGTCACTGAACCGGGTGAAGAGCTGACTGGTGGTATCAAACAGTGCTTTGCAGATTAGCTCAAACCATTCCCGGCGAGGCCCTCCCCAATCCAAAGCTGAAAAGTATAATGAAAATTAAAAGTGATGCTGGCGATTACACCACCAACTATTACTTTTCTTCCTTTAGTTAGCACTCAGCATTCTCCCGTTCCTTTTCTCTAATCCACTACCTGTTTCTTCAATGCAGCTCACCTATATGGTGAACACTTTTTGAAATCCCATTTCCTTCTGTAGATTCCAAAGTATTCTGGTCATTAAGCTAACAGAAACACAGAAGGTCAGAGATCCAGGAAATGGTCACTCTGGATCTGCAGTGGCTATTCTGTCCTCCTGGTGTGAACTTGTAAGCGCTCACCCCCATTACTCTGTTCTCTAAACTCCACCACGCCATCCAGCCAGGCTCCTTTCCTCCTCACAGAAGCTGGGTCTTTGGGGAAGCTTGAAGGGTGCTGGTCTGAGCTTTTTGGGAGAGTGGAAGTAGGAAAGAGAATCAAAACGATAAAATGGAACTTTAAAACCCACCTTCCTCATCTTGGAAAACCACTTCAAAGTTCTTGCTCCAGTCTGAGATGGAAAAGTTCCGAGTGGCCTTCAAAGACTAGAAAGCAGAGCGAGGAAGGAAGTGTTAAGAACACTGCGGCTCCCTCAGCTTCTAAAGACAGCCTCAAGAACAGCACTGGCCACTGAGCTAACTACCATTTCGTGGAAGTGATAGATGGCACAGAAGTAAAACTCATTGATTTTATCTTATATTAAAATACATAGATCTCCAGGAGAAATTCAGTAATTAAAAAAAAATGTGGATGCTGGGTAGTGGTGGCACACGCCTTTAATCCCAGTGCTTGGGAGGCAAAGGCAGGTGGATTTCTGAGTTCAAGGCCAGCCTGGTCTACAGAGTTCCAGGACAGCCAGCCAGGGCTACAGAGAAACCTTGTCTCGAAAAACCAAAAAAAAAAAAAAAAAAAAAGGGGGGGGGGACAGTCACACCAGAGACAACCCCAACTGGCTTCATGCAGCCAGGTATGCAGACCACAACTAAGATGACCCTTGCCTGGCATTGGCCAGGCATAGCACTCCTGAGATGACCCCAGATACCCAGAATCCCTGTGTGCCACTAAGATGAACAAGTAAGTGGTGGAGAAATGGAAGAGAAAGAGAAACAGAGGATGTGGGCACAATGAAGAGAGTCTACCTCCAGAGACAGCCTGATGTGAGTGGCCAGCAGTGGCACCCAAGGCCAGGGTAAGGTCCTGGCCTGTGCTGCCTCTGAGGGTCACGTCGAGGGCCATGTCTAGGTCCATGTGGGTATGCTACCACCAAAGGCTAGGTGAACATCCCTGGTCTGGGTTGCCTCATGGAAGCAAGCTGATGTCTGAGAGCTGTGCAGAGCTGCCTGCCAGCTCTGAGGCCATGGTGGGAGAGCTACGCCCCCAACCTCTCCCAGGAACACACAAGTGCTGGCCCTGGTTGTGGTGGTGGGGAGTGGAGGGGGTGTTGCAGGTGAGCTATCCATGAGGACTTGAATGCTGGAGAGCTGGCCTGGTCCTTTAACGGCAGCACTCAGGAGAGCAGACCCTGTACCTCCCCTGGCAGCAAAGCAGAGCTGGCCTTACTGGCATGGGTGTGAGCAAACTGGCCTTGAGGACATGAGAGTGGGAAAACTGCCTCTGCCCCTTGCCAGCTGCAGCATTAGATGAGCTGGCTAGGGCAGCGATAGAGAGCTGGCCCTAGTGGTGTGCGTACAGGAGAGCTGGTGGCCTGGCCAGCTTAGCTACCAATCAGGTCTAGATCCAGAACTTTGAGTTGGCTCACCCCAATATCTACCCCATCTATGAACTGCTGGAATTCATGAATGGGGTCAAATCCTACAGATCCAAAACTACATGACACAGGGAAGCAACAGAATATCCAAGACGAGTCCCAATGAGGACCCAGTATTGATAGTGTAGAGGAAGCCAGAGGCCTCAAATCATTGCAATGAGTCACTGCAGTGAACATTTGCAAGTATAGAAGTGTGGACAAAAGTGTGGACAAAAAGGGACACACTGTGACACACTACAGCTTTCACAATAAGATTTTTTTCTTTTTTTTTGTGTGTGAGGGGGTGTGAAGTTCTAAGGGCAAGTACAAAGGGATGGGGAGGTAAGTGAGGCTGGGGTGTATGATATGACATCTATAAAGAATCGATAAAAAGCTAAATGAAAAATAATCTAAGTATAATAGCAAATCCCCATGACCAGTGCAAACATGAGGCTGAAGCAGGAGAACTGCAAGTTCAAAGCAATCCTGGTCTATACTGGGACAACTTCTCCCTGGCCAAAAACCAGACAAACAAAACTATCTAACCTAGATTTAAAACTGGAATCTGAAAGTTAGAATTGTTTTGTTTTTCTTTCTATCTTTTTTTTTTAACAAATTTCATTTTATTAATGAAAAACCTCTTACATAAAATGTTTTTTTAAAAAGCATTCAGGCAGTAAGCTGTAAACAAAGAGTCAATGAGTCTTGGTTTCCAGTGAAGTACAGCCTCTCCATTACTCATCTTTATCTACCACAAAGCAAAGCTACGTAAGGAGCCACGCCACATGGGATGTGTGGCTTAGAAAGGGGTTTCCAGTCACAGTTACCAGAGCCAAACACTACAGACTTTCTGGACAGGCACCAAGCCTTCTCACTCTGGGGGAATACCAGGCCCAGGCCAGTGTCTGTGGCGGGGACAGACACTCATCAGGTGTTCCATTTCTACCAGACAAGAGTAACAACAAGAATTACTTCCTTCTAATCCAGCAGAAGCCTCTACTCCAGAGGTGCACTATCAGACTGCTTCTCCAACCATGACTTCTACTCCCTAGACTGCAGCGTGTCCAGGAACTAATCAGCACAGACCAGAGAGCTGATGGCTGTCAGTCTCCCCCACAGCTGCGAGCCTCTAACACAGTGGCCCCAATCCAGTATATTAAAGTATACACAATGAGAAGAACAAAGTTTAAAGGCAGAAACTTATGTTTCATTAAAATAAAAAACAGAAAGAACACACCACCAGATATAGTCAAATACTGAAGAGCTCCTTGGCTGGAGAAATTGCATAGGAAGACATTACATACCGATTCCAACAAGGCGTGTCTGCTGACCTTCAGAGTAACTTTGGAATGAGGTCTCTTCATATGTACCTGTCGAAGCTCTCTCTGGAAAAAGTTCACCTTGTCTTGAAAGGTCTCGGAGCCTCCTGAGGAGCAAGCAGTTCCCCATGACTTATTCTCTGATGTGTGATAGAGCACCACTCTACCGATACACACCCTTGCGGCTCACCACCTTCCCCATCCTTACCGATGTTCTTGTGCAAGGAACGGATGAAAGTGGCTGCTAGAATGTTCCTTTCCTTGCAGCTGAGCTCCACAGGAGGCTGAATGCCATCATCCACCACCAGAGTAAGGAGCTTATGAACAGGGTCAGGGCCAAGGTATGAAAACTAGCACAGAAAATTTAGAAGAAAATGGTTAACTCAATCTATAAACCCCTTCATTCCAACAAAGGCAATCAAACATCAAACAACAAAAACAAGGCAATCCTGTTTTTTTCCAAATGTGTACCTGTTGGGAGTACACATCTCATTTATCTTATATATTTATTCAGTGCATGTGTATGTGCATGTACATGTGTGTAGGTGCACAGCTCACATGTGGAGGCCAGAGAACAGCTTGTGGGCATTGGTTCTCTTCTTTCACCATATGGGTCAGGAAGATTGAACTTGCTCACCAAGCTTGGCTGGCATGGTGAGCTGCTGGGCCATCTCATCAGCCCTATGCCAGTATTCTACAATTCAGTTTTCTGTTTGTCTCTGTTTCTGTTTAAGTGTGTGTGCACATGCTGTGTATAGTCTTCAGGAGTTGGGCCTGCCTTGCTGGATAAACACTCCAAGATGATGCTTGGTCCTTGAGCTTCCAAGCAATTCTCCTGTCTGTGCCTCCCATCCTGCAGTGTGAGTGCTGGGACCATGTGCCAACACACTTGCCTTCTTACATGGGTTCTGGAGATCAACTCAGGTGGTTGGGTTTGGTCAACAAGGATTTTTACTGAGCCATCTTGCTGGCCCTTTTTCAAGTTTTTACTAAGTCTGAGTCAGAGAAATGGCCTTTAAGTAAGGGTCACAGGTAACACTGCATTTCACCATAAACTGTAAGATGGGGAACACAACTCTTATTCCAAACTGCCTGAAGAAAGTCATCTTTACAAACAACATATCCAGGTTAAAGCTTAGATTTAGGCCTAGAGCAATACGAAAAACAAAACAACAAAACAACAAAAACGAAAAAGACAAATTCTTTTTTTTTTTTTTTTTTTGGTTTTTCAAGACAGGGTTTCTCTGTGTAGCTCTGGCTGTCCTGGAACTCACTCTGTAGACCAGGCTGGCCTTGAACTCAGAAATCTGCCTACCTCTGCCTCCCAAGTGCTGGGATTAAAGGCGTGAGCCACCACTACCCAGCAACAAATTCTTTAACATATGAGAACATTCCTTCTCATAGATGAGCTCCAGCACACAGGAGACTATGTACGGGCACAGAAACTGACATCCTTTGAGAGTGGTGCTGAAGACAAAAGACACTGGGAACACATTCTGAATTGCTATTGGTATACTGGTAAAGTAACCAATCTCATTACCATACTTCTGGTTAAGAGTTATATGTTGATGGCCTTTAATGAGGAGATAATATTTTCTTTGTTTGGAAATAAATCTGCACAGAGAGAGAACAGTTCAGAAATACTGAAAGGCCTCAGGAAAAGAGAAGTCTGACCATGCACAGCCCAGTCTGCTCAGCATGAGGTCTGGCTTACCTTTGTTCCGGGACACACTCGGAAGGTGTAGAGGCGCCAGGGGATGATTTTCAGATAGAATTCCTTCACAGAGAATTGCTGGGGCCAACACAGAAAATGAAGTGAGTGACAAAGAAGAGTGTCCAGTCTGGGTATTAAAATACAAACACCAAAGCCTTGTCTATATTTTCATAACAAGAAGAAGATAATTCAGTCAGAACTAAAGTAAGTATGTCCATGGAAGGCAAAGTTCAATCCCTACCTGACACCATAATTTCCCAGGCACATGCCATCCCAATGCTCTAGTCTGATACTCATTGTAGAACGCCTGCAATTAGAGCTTCACTTTCTGGGCACAAAACATTTCACTCAGAACAACCAGGACCCTCTGCCTTGCCTCTGCTGCTCAGTGACTCCCCAAGCCCACACACTGGAGCAAACAACAGCCACTCCCATTGCTCCCTACTTGATGTTGCTGGTTTGGTTTGAGACAGGATTTTAGTGAGTCCCTAACCCAGGCTATACTGAGACTCACTGGGCAGCCCAGGCTGCCCTTGATGTCAGTGACCTTGCTTCAGCTTCCTGAATGCTGAGATTATAGGTGTAAGCTACCATGCCAGGCTTTTTCTTCCTGCCTGAATGGTATTAAGGACTTGGTATGGATGAAGGGTGTGGTGGTTTGTATATGCTTGGCCCAGGGAGTGGCCCTATTAGGAGATGTGGCCTTGGTGAAGTAGGTGTGTTGCTGTGGTGTGGGCTTTAAGACTCTACTTCTAACTGCCTGGAAGCCAGCAGCCTTCAGATGAAGATGTAAAACTCTCAGCTCCTCCTGTACCATGCCTGCCTGGAGGCTGCCATGCCCCCACCTTGATGATACTGGACTGAACCTCTGAACCTGTAAGCCTGTCCCAGTTAAATGTTGTCTTTCTAAGAGTTGCCTTAGTAGTGTTATCTGTTTACAGCAATAAAACCCCAACTATGACAGGGTGACAGGAAGAAGGTACGTGTCTACATGTGTAGAGAGGCCTGGGAAGAAGTACAGTGCAACCTCAAACAAAAGTTATCTAAATACCTTATCATGACAAGGAAGGCTCTTCTTGTGCTACTTGTGAAAAAGAATATAATGCAAGACCTGTTTGTTTTTAAATCTGTTATGTGACTGTTGTCATACACAGTTCCTTGTTTTAGTGCTTGGACTACCCACATGCTATAGGCATGTTCTACTTTGAACTACATCCTCAGCCCCTCACATGCCATAGGCATGTTCTACCCTGAACTACATCCCCAGCCCCTCACATGCCATAGGCATGTTCTACCCTGAACTACATCTCCAGCTCCTCCATACCCTCCATGTCTTAAAAACCAATGTTCTTTAAAGAAAATTCCCAACAACACTAAAAACACTTTGCCAATTTTAAGAATAATTAATTCAGTGATGCTCCTCTGCAATTTTCCACCCCACTCATTACTTTAACTGTCATCCCTTCTACTCCACAGGAAGGCTAGATTTGTTAATAAATATTTATTTATATTATGTTAGAAAGCACAAAAGTCTCTGAGTTTAAAGCCAGCCTGATCTACAAAGCAAGTTCCAGGAAAGCCTGGGCTGCACAGAGAGAGAAAGAAAAATAGAAAGAAAGAAAGGAAGAAAGGAAGGAAGGAAGGAAGGAAGAAAGAAAACAGGAAGGAAAGAAAGAAAGAGCAAATGGACAAGGGAATTTGAAGCCAGTCTTGATTATGGGATTAAGAGATGTAATAGGATGTTCCAATAGTCTCATTTTTGAGAGGAATGGATAAACACAAACAGTCAAAAAGCCTGTAAGAAGGCGCCTCTAAGTTCACCTTCCTGTGCCTCTGCCAAAACTTCTTCATTACTATCTTCAAGCCTGTTAGTGACAACCATTTAATGTGGTTTCACGTTTTCACAAAATGAAAAATCGAATCATTTCCATATAGCATAAGGTACCAGCAGTGATTTTTATCCTCACACAAAACAAACCATTTCGGTAGCAGAGGTGAAGGCCTCCTGTTCCATGCTAGGAAGCCTCTTACTGTCACAAAAACACTACCTGGAGATGACCCAGCCCTACTGATACACAGACTGTCACTTTAGAGTTTCCATTACTACATGCTGGCCAGACTTGGGGGGTAAGGGAGATTTTAAGGCAAGAATAGAGACTCCAACCTTTGGTGACACATAGCAGTACACCTTCTTCGGTTTCTTCACCTTCTCAGGGGTGTGGCACTCTGAGGGGGAGTCTTCATCGTCCTCCTCAATCGCAGTGGAGGGCCGGCGTTGAGAAGAGCTCATGTGCATGGGAGGAAGGTGCCATGGTGTGCTGGTACAGTTGTTAGCATTGTAAAGGTAAGCCTCAAAGTAAATGCTGACTCCTGAGGTGGACACATTGCGTTCAACAATATTCTTCTCATTCTCTGAAACACATGGAGGAAGGTTTGAAATAGGAATTAGGGGAGGGCAACCTGACCTCCTGATGGTCCCTTCATGTACTTACAAGGCAGTTAGGTAAATATAGTTCAAATGTCAAACGTTTGTGGGATGGGTCGGAGAACAGATATACAAAGAGGAAACGACTAGGAAAAGAACAAGTCACAGCTTTCAACTCACCACTAAGGACAATAATGTCAAATTCGCCATTATTGATGGGTTGGTTCTGATATGAAATGCAGGCATGGAAGCAACCTCGGGAATGCAGGGTGAGCCGCAAGAACACCTGGCAAGTCTGCCTGTTGGATGTCACTGACTTCTCAAATGAGACTTCATTATTCTCTTCTTCTTGAGGACCAAGCTACAGGAGGCAAAGCGTGACGTCACATGTATCACTTTCTGCATCACAAAGAGCTTCCCTCCGGCTCCATTAATCTATGCCTCACACTTCCCAAAGGGACAGGAGCTACCAGATAAAGCCAAGAAGGCTCAGAAGTCAGGGAGAAGAGGTGGGAGTGAGGGTCCCAGGAGAGCCTGACTGTCCTGGCCAGGGAAGAGACGGCAGCACTCACCTCATGAATGGCTAAGCTGTAGTTGTGCTCATCTCTCAGGGACATGGAATTGTTGGTTGGGTTGTCATACTCATCTCGGGGCACTATCTGCAGAGTGTGTGGCTGCTCACACGTCAACACCAGAGTAGAAAAATGGCACACAATTTTGGTTTTGGAAGGAACCACCATTCCTGAAACAAGACAGTGAAGACCAATAAAAAGCAAATTCACAGAGATGAACTGCAAAGGCTTGGTTTTGTTGTTGCTTTGGGAAATGACTTTGGTTTTCTTGTTATTTTTAACCACTTTCTGTACCAAACGAAATGAGAAAGAACTGAGAAACACAAATACAGCCCTGCAGTCCCTCAGAGAGCCTTGGAGGCATGTCTTTAATCCCAGCACTCGGAAGGCAGATGCAGGTGAATCTCTGTGAGTTCAAGGCCAGTCTGGTCTACGTGGTGAATTCCAAGACAATCAGTGTTATACAGAATGACCCTATATCAAAAAAAAAAAAAAAAAAAAGCCAAAAAAATGCCAGGAACTGCTGAGATTGCTTAACAGTGAGGCACGTGCAAGCATGATGACCTACGTGACTCCCAGAACACGGAAAGGTGGAAGGAGAGAAAGACATTTATTTCACAAAGCTGTCCTCTAATCTCTATGTGCATACCTGCTATTGGAATGTGTCCAAACTCTCTCTCTCTCTCTCTCTCTCTCTCACACACACACACACACACACACATACACACACACACGGAAAATAATAGTAAATAAAGTAAGAAATGAATACTGAAAACGGTGAAAGTAAAATCAAAGGGCATGACAGGTGTGAATCTAACAAAGCACGTATAAGACTGTATGTGTAGCATCATTAATGCTGTAACAAAGAAAACTGACTTAAAAATACAGAATTTATTCTTTAAGAATTACATGGCCAAGCAGTGGTAGCATGTGCTCTTAATCCCAGGACTTTTGAGGCAGAGGCAGGCGAATCTCTCAGTAGAAGGCCAGCCTGGACTACAGAGTGGGTTCTAGGACAGCCTGGGCTACACTAAGAAACCCTGTCTCAAAAAAACAACAACAAACAACAATTTTCATAAACAAATAAAATATCCACACATGCCCAGTCCCTGTTTGCCCATCATCACCGCAGGCCCTCCCAGCTCCACATCCCCCTTTTTAACCCAGAGTCCTGTCCCTGTGCATAGGTGAAGGCATCCAAATAAGTAAGACACCATGCTTGTGAATTAAAGGATTCAACACAGAGGACATGCCAACTTGCCCATGTTGAAACACAGGTTTAACACAATTCTTATTAAACTCTTAGGAAAATATTCACAGAATTAGACATTATACCAAAATCTGTAGAGGAAGGAAAAGAACTGGAATTAGCTAAAGCAATTTTGAAAAAGAAGAATAAGTGGAGGAGAGCCAGTGCATGAGATCTGGAGGGCAGTAAACAAGGCTCTGTACGGAGGAGGGGGCAGACACATCAACCAACATCATCATATAGAGCCTCAAGCAGACCACCACACATACACCCACCCAGCTGATTTTTGATGAAGGAAAGACAACTCTCTCAACACATGGTCCTTGGGCAACCAGAGAACTTTGAGGAAAAAAAAAAAATAAGAACCTTGTCGCAAGTGTCACACATAAAAATCAACTAAATATGGAGCATGGCTTTAACATAAAAGTGAAACAATAAAACTTTAGAAAAACCAGTGGAGAAAAGTCTTTAGGATCTGGAATTAGCCAGCGACCTCTGACATCAAAAGCATGATCATGAAAGGAATCGTGTGTGTGTGTGTGTGTGTGTGTGTGTGTGTGTGTGTGTGTGTGTGTGAACTTTCTCAATATTAAGAAGGGTTTTACACCATGGAAAATCCTAAGAGGACTAAAAGAAAGAAAAGCCGGATTTTAACTGCTGGACAAGAGACTAGTGCACAGAATTTATGTAAAGATGCTCTCAAAACACAACAGTGGAAACCCAAAAATTTCTAATTAAAAAATATGCAAACACCATGAAAAGATATTTTACCAAAGATAACAACACAGCTGTCAAATGAGCACATGGAAAGATGTTTATCATCCTTTACCATTAGGGAAATGCAGGTTAAACCCACACTCATCAGATTGTCCAAAATAAAAAGGTGACAATATTACAGTGGCTGTAATATTGGATGTGAGGAAATGGAGCCCAAATACTACATCCATTCTGGAAAAGAATTTAGCAATTTCTTTCTTAGAAAACTAAAAAAGAAATCATCAGATGTCTCGGCAAACATCTTCCAGAGTATTTACTTTAAGAAATGCTCTCATAAAAAAAAACAAAAAACCAACAACAAAAACCATATACATGAATGTTAACAGTAACTTTGTTGATAACAGCTAGGAACAGGAAACAGTCAGGATGTCCTTCAATGGATGAATAGTTAAACAAACATTCATACCATTGAATGGTACCCACAAAACAGACCCAAGCACTCACACACTTGACAACATAGACAGATCTCCTGAAAATTCAGCCAGTTTTGAAAGGTTTCTTCGAACACTCTTCAAATGACTTAGAGGGAACTGTAGATTGGGGCTTTGGTTTTAGACAGAGGCTGTGTATCCCCGGTTGGCTAAGGAAGATCTTGAGCTCCTGCTCCCCTTGCCTCTACCTCCTGAGCGCTGGAATGACAGATCACTGCCAACATGAGTCACTGTATCTGGTTTTTGTAAAAGTACAGAAATGGAAAATAGATCCCTGAGTTCCCAGGGCATCAGAAACAAGCCTGTGGAGAAGGAGGATGAACACAGCTACAAAAGGGCAACCCAGACAGAGCTGTACGATGCCATAACTGTTTGTGTCCTTTAAAAAAACTTTTTAAACTTACTTTTATTTTATTTGTATTGTGCTATGCCTACATATATATATGTGTGTGTGTACTATGTACACACCTGGTGCTCACGGAGGCTAGAAGAGGTTGTTGGATGCCCTGGAACTGGAGTTACAAGATAGTTGTGAGCCACAATCTGGGTGCCAGGAACTGAAGCTGGGTCCTCAGCCAGTGACCTGAACTGCTGAATCGTTTTCCAGCCCCATGTACCTTAACTATTAATGTCAGAAACAAGGCTGGGATGTTGTGCCCTGTCACCATTAGGTTACAATCTGAAAGATGTGACAGTGGAAAACTAGGGAAGGGGATCCCCAGCTCTTATTTATCATGCATGAGAATATAATTCTCAACATAAGAAGGTTGATTTAAGCAGAGATGGTACACAATGATACAGATGGTTCTCCATTGGTGGCAAGAAGAAGGTGGCAAATGAGGTGGACAACCTCTGAATGAGGCATCCAGGCAAAGGAGGCTGACAATGCAGACTGCTTGTTCAGTTTCCTTTGCTCTAGAAAAAGAGAACTGGGCACCACTCAAAGAGAGAATCCAATCATTAGGATATAACTCCCAAAGTTAGCCAACGTCCTATTATTTCTGTGGATACCAAAGTAGCCATGATCTAATGACATCTTCAAAAAAATTCTAGAAAGGTACAAGCTGCTAGGATTCCCCAACACTAAACACTGAGATTGCAGAACCAAGAGTCAAAGTCAGAAATTACAGTTTAGACTTCAGTGTCAGTAAGCATTTGTTAACTGGCACAAAGGCATGAATCATAGACAGACATACTGACAGCACTGGTGGATTTTGAGCCAAGATGCTTTTACTTAAAAAGGTCTTAAAAAAAAAATCAGAAAAATGTATCTCCTTTCTCTTCTAGTATCCTAGGCCTTCAGCAATTCTATTCCTGGAGAAATCCAAACACACACCCACACAGACTCAAACGTGCCGGAAAGACCACAAAGTAACATTACTTCTCTTATTTGGAAAGAAAACATTCCCTCCAAGCCTGCTGACTGAGATCCCCAGAACCCACATGATGAAGGAAAGAGCCAACTTTACATGTTGTCCCCTGACCTCCACATGCATACTGTGGCCCGGATATGTCCTTTCCCCAATAAATAAGTAAATAAATGAATCCTGGGTAGGTAGATAGAGAACCTGTACACAAATGTTTACAGTAGTTAAGAAGTCACATGGGAAGAAACAACCTAGATGTCCACAGGTTACAAAAAGACAAACAATACATGGCAAGTAAAAGGAATGAAGGAATAAACAGATTCAGGACAATGGACCTGAAAAGTACCTCGATAAGTCAGACAACAGTCAAAAGGCCTCAGAGTTTAGGATTACACTGATAGAACTGTCCAGAGAAGGCAACTTCAGACTGGCTGTAGTTGGGGGTTTGGCAACAAAATTGCTAACGGGTGTGAGGTTTCCTGGTACCATAATAAGCATCCTCTAAATGGACTGTGCTGGTACCTGCTGAGCAAGGAATTTGAAAACCATTATATTTAAATTGATGAAATCTGTGACATGTGAGCAAAATCTCAATCTAAGTGGTTTAGTTTTTTTTTTGTTTGTTTGTTTGTTTGTTTTTTGTTTTTTAAAAGGAAGAACTTGGAGTCTCCCATTCAGAGGCAGAGCCCATAGTTAGCATGAGGCCCTGGATCCTACCATACCCTACCAGAAAAGAAACGAAAGCACAAAGAAGGCATGGTGGAGTAAAGGGAGAACCAAGGAACGAACCAAGAACCTACCAGGCTGAAAAATTTTGTAGTAGGGACTATAGGCCACATTTAATCCACCAAGCTTCACAGTGATCTCATAGCGCCCAGCCTTGCGCACAGTGAAGGCCACCTTCACCACGTTTGAATTCGGCTCCTGGAGGACTTCCTGGGTCACTGGAATGTCCACTGCTAGTTCAACGTGAGAGATGTGAACCCGTAGTCCCACGGGCCGATGTGCGGGGAAAGGTTGTCCATTCTTATAGAACAACTGCAATGGAGGAGAGGGGTGGGCACTCATTAGTACAGAAGAGGGAGAGAACCACTTCCCATGTGACCAGGGTGTGGGACAGAGGAAGCAGCCACCCAAGGTCACAATAGTAAACCCCTGTGCCCATCTGCTCCTTTCAGTTCTGGTCTTAGGAACACAGCAAGAAAAGAAAACTACTAAATCGTGGACAAGTTCTTTCCCTGTGCAGAGGACAGGGCAGCAAACGCTATAAAGTCAAGAAGACGCTGAGAACACTTGAGGTTTCTGAACAGTAAATGGCGCCTCCTCAGTGTCCCCAGCTCTATTCTAGTATCACTGCTAACACAAATGTGAAGGCAGCTGACCAGCAGCATGGCATCTAGCACTGGCACTGAGGGGAAGGAAGGAGAGCACCAGGCAAGGGTTGAGGGACTCAGGCTCATACACCAAACTTCATGCTACCTACTGGAGAGTTGCTGCATGGGTTATAAAGCTCCTAGGTTGTAAAATGTTAGAGAGTAAGTATTTATGGCTTTGTGGACCACACACAGCTATCCTAACTATGTAAATGAGAAAGCAGCCAAAAGGTAAATATAGCTGTGCTCCAACTAAAAGGTAGCTACAATGCCAGGCAGTCATTGTGGCCCACACTTTTAATCCAAATGTCAGAAGCAGGTGGCTCTCTATGGATAAGGCTAGCCAAGTCTACATAGTGAGTTATAGGACAGCCAGAGCTACTTGGAGAAATCCTGTCTTAGAAACAATGAAAAAGGAGGGCGGCATTTACGGAAACAGAAAGAGGGCTAGCTTGGGCTTTCTGGCTACATTTACTGTCCTAATCTACAATAACTCCTCCCACCTTTCCTTCTACCCTTTTTTTTCTTGCCCTATCCCTTTTTTAGATAATGTCACACAATATAGTCCTGGTCCTGGAACTCATTTTGTAGTAGAGTAGGCTGGGCCAGAACTAACAGAGATCTGCCTGCTTCTGCTTCCTGAGTGCTGGGATTAAAGATTTGTTTTGTTTTGTTTTGTTTTGTTTTGAGACTGAGTCCCAGCTTAGAATGGGCTTTGAGATCCCTATGTACACAGGATGACCTTGAACTGAGGATGACCTTGAACTCTTGATCAGAGAGAGTTCTGCCTCCCATGTGCTGGCATCAGAGCAATGCATCCAACCAGCCTCAACACTTTTTTTTTTTTTTAATTTGAAAAAAAAGAGCATTAGGCTTTATACTTCCTCAAAGATATGTACCCAGTAAATCAAAGGATAGGAAGATTCAAGGCTCTCTAGATATTAGCAATTCCCAAGTTTCTGGGAGGGACTGAAAACAAGGGAAAATGTTAACATTCCAGTCGGCACCACAGACAGCACTGGTCCCTGGAAAGCAAATGACTCAGAAACTATAATGGGTATGGAGACAGAAACATTCCCTTACATGCACTCGGAAGGCCATGCTGTGGCCCACCTCATAGGGGTCCTTCCAATCCCAGGACACTTTGCAGGACCGGGGATCCAGGTAATTTCCCCGCACGTAGTCATAAATGGTCCGGTCCCCTCTGCGCTCACGGTCTTCATTCTGAAGAAAGCTGACTACACGTGCGGCAAGCTCAAAGAGGAACTTAATTGTGAAGAAGAATGCAACCACAGACACTATGATTCCACCTACATGAAAGAGAAACACAAACCACCTGCCAGTTACACATTACAGCGACTACAGAACAGACTGGCCAGCTCACAAAGCTTAAAGGAGGTCAGAAGTGTCTGCGAGATTGTAAGAAGGAAAACAGGAAGGAAAGATGGGAGGAAGGAAGGAATAAAGGGATGGAGGAAGAGGGAGGGAGGAAAGAAGGAAGGAAGGAAGGAAGGAAGGAAGGAAGGAAGGAAGGAAGGAAGGAAACAATGTAATGCATAGAGAGAAGCTTCTAGAGAACAAGTAGGTAACTGATCTCAGGGCAAACCCCACACTGCTGTTTTCTGTAAGTGAAGTTATGCTAGGACATCGCCTCACCAGTCCTAAACAAACTGTCTATGACTGCTTGTGCACCACCCAGGCAGAGCTGAGTGTGTGGAAGAAGACCGTATGTTTGCCAAACCAGAACGTATTTGTTCACTTGCTTTTTACAAAACAGTCTGCTCACCCTGTTCTCTATCACGAAGCCCAGGCACGGCCCCTTCTACCTTCCTGCCATGCTGCCCCTCACATTAGTGCTCAGCACAGTGTGTTCTTGCTTCCTTCCACTTGGAAGCCTTTTGTTTTCTCGTCCACTCGGCAAAAGCCTTCCACAAGCCCCATCAGCTAGGGGTTCCTTCTCTTGGGCCCCCTCAAACGTCTGTATCTACCAACTTCTTCCTACTTAGCCACCACCTCCTTCGTGTTGTGAACTCCTTACAGGCAGATTTTTGCCTTGACTTGGACTTTACAGTAAACAGTGTCTGGCACATATTATAATTACTCAATAAATATTTCCCAAATGAATGAACTCTGCCAACTGTGTGAGGGCACGTTCTGGCACAAGTGGAAGTATTTCTAGCTCCATTTACAAGGAGAAGGTGAGATAGGGAGGCAAATGGAAACTCGACAACATTAACCAAAAGACAAGAAAAAAAAAATCACATACCAATAACGTAAAACATCAGGTCTCTTCAATGCCAACAGACAGCCGAGGATCACAGCTGCAACTGCAAAAGAACATCTGTTCAGTGTCTTCCAATTCTCCTTAAAGCCACCTCAGGAGATAAAGTAGAGCACATGTCATAAGCCCACCAGCTCTAGTCTAGTGACTTAACATCCCCATCCTCTCTGCCAAGCTTGACACCATGTGTCACACAAAAAAAGACTGTGGCACTCTGCCTAAAGGTTTAGGATCTACTGACCATTCTCAGAATGCCACAAGCAGCCACTTGATTTAGTGCTAACTACATATGAAATGATACAGGTCTCATCTTCTTAGACCCTGGGTTCCCTCTTCCATGAAGAGTGCTGCTAATTAATACAAGGAAAGAGGATAATGGAGTATTTCCCTCATGTGATCTGCCTTCTGAAAGCAATCCAGCTATGTAGAAAAAACAGCTATATAAATTGAAGATATTTTTTACAAGTAAATATGATCATCATGCTAGCATTATGAAACCAAACTGAACTCTGGGTCATCCCAATAATCAGTAGCGGGTACAAAAGAGAGGTCATTCATGACATTACCAGATTAGACAAACTGATGGGCCCTAAGGAAGATGACTTCAGAAAGCCAAGTTGAGGGAAAAAAGAGGGGCATCCTAAGTGGTATCCACTAAGACCGGTGTTTGAGGGGAAATTTTCACTGTTACTCAACTTGCTTCCCCCCTGTGTGTACGTCAGCACCCAGTACTCAGAGACAAGACATCTAAAGATTTCTAGAGTCCAACCCCGAGCACAAAACAATTTGAAAGGGAAAAGGAGAACAGGCACCTGTGTGCTTTTATATCTGATTGTACTTCAAGTTTTTAAGAGAGAGAGAGGTGACACATGGCTTGAGACACGAGGACAGGAAAATGCCTATCTGTCTCTGACAACTACAATCTTTCCCCACCAGCAAACAACAAGCCAGAGACAGGAAGGGTGGGCCAGGGCTATAACTAACCATACCACCTCTGTGGGTGTGACTATTCTTGCTGCTGCAACAAGTTAAGATTTAGTATTTTCATCTCCTTAGCATGACTTTGGCATAACATCAGAGCAATGACAGCTCTACAATCAGAGAGTTTAACAAACAGTAAAATACAGAGGAGCAAGGCAGACAGATGTTAGATTCATAGGTTCAAACTGTGACCCTGGCCAAGCCATCTAATCTCTCCACTGAGAACCAGTTTTCTTTTCTGTCAAATGGAGATAATACTCACACGTATCTCATTTGGGTATTATTGGGATTTAATAGGCTAACACAGTAGCCTAGAACCACACCAGGAACACAGTGAGATTTTAGTCTTCATGCTGCTTATCTGTATATAGAAGCAGTATCATAACTCCTTTGCTTCAGAGCTGACGGGAAATTCAGGGAATCTCTATTAACCCCAATGCTCTCCAGGGAGAAATGTATTAACAATTACAAAGAACATGATTTCTCACTGGATCAACAAATCTTACCCTTCAAGGGAATTCTTTACACTATTCTAATGTGATGACTGAAAACCTTTATAAGAAGTTAAGAACTCGCATTAAAGCAGGCCATCCAACAAATACTAAGTGCTTCCTGTGTCAGGCACTGGGGGAACAGCCCAGAGCATAACATCCACTCTGACACCAGCAAGAGTCACCTTTGCCTTGTCGAACCTTCGGTCATTATTTTTCCCTATTAGATTATTTCTCAACCAAATTATTAGCACTTGCTTTTACATCACCTAGACCTTTTCCAGTAAGTCATTTCTATTACCTCTACCAAAATGCTCTTCACTACTTAAAACCCAGGACCAATGACTACTTTTTCCCAAATGACTCTCCTCTTCTTAGAACATATGAGTAAGGCATGAGCTCTGTTGCTTGCACACTCACTGGTCTGACCTTTCTAAACCATCCTTTCCTCTAACATCACAGCCCTAAAGCCTTCCTCAAACACTTACCCTGCTCCGAATTTAGCCTGTAATCCTCTCCATCTCCTCCCTCTCCTTCCTCCTGGCACACAGCCTCAGTGACTGTCATGTCTGTCCTGCTCCACCCTACACTACTCTCCTTAGCCACACCTCATATACTCTTTCATCATCTCCCCCGAGAATCCTGTTACCCAGATCACAACCTTTATACTTGCATATACTCCCCTGAATGCCCTGTTTCTGTGCCTTTTCAAAAGCCATCTCCTGGTACAGTAAACATGGTAAAAACCCAGGAATGAGGTCTCAGACTCCAGCAGAAAAGCTACTGCTGTAATTGGGCTAAATGGAAACGATGTCTGTTAAACTGCCTTCTAAGGAGTGCTTATATTCATAGGGCACTGCTGTTGTCATTTATAGTTATTAGAGAACTTTCAATTGGCTGTGGACAGGGGTAGCTATACTCATGGCTAGTCAAATGATAACAATAGTGACTTGAATACTTAAGAATAAATGAGACATCTGCATCACCCTATTCAAGGCTCAAGGAGCACTGCAGAAGAGAAGGCCACAGAACTTAAGAGCCAAAGACGAAGGGAAGTGGTGGGATACTGTCGGTTAGACACAGCATGGCTGCCACACTTTTGAACTCACAGGAAATATAACTACCTGTACAAGACCTGCACAAGATGGAGCCTGTTAATATTCTAGCCTGGAGAAGGGATGAACTCACAGGACCCCCCTTCCTGAGGATTTATAGGTAGTTAATGGATGATATTTGGGGAGATATTTTTCTTCTGTGACATAGCCACTGGTAAAGTGCCCACGCTCCTGCAAATATAACCAAAATGTATTATATAGATATATTTAATTAATATATGCCAATAAAACCTTTGTAAAAAGTCATGTTCACTGTCTACACACCCTCCCATTTTAGTTTCTGTTCATGGAATAACTCCTGACCTCAAGCTGTAGGAAAAGCCTAACCCCTTACTCCCTAAAATTGCTAATTTTCAATTCAGAAATTCTTTCTACCTCTGGATTTGCACATAACTTTTAAAAGTTTCTTTTATGGCATTTACATTCTTTTCTTCTTATTTTGATTTTCATTTCAAAAAGGTAACTAATATGAGACAAAAACTAATCTTAAACCTTCTCTTATGGGAACTGAATTCGGCTTAGTTGGTGCCACATGGACAGGCACAGGAACCTGAGTTTGGGTCCCCAGAACCCATGTAAAAAAGCCTGCAATCCCAGCCCTGTTGGAGGCAAAACCAAGCAGATCTCTGATGCTCACTGGCCAGTCAGCCTAGCCTAACTGATAATAAGCTTCAGGTTTAAGAGAGATTCCAACTCAAACAAATGGAGGTGAAAAGCTATCAAACAAAGACACTTATCGACCTTGGGCCTTCACACGTGTGTGTACGTCTTAGGGTTCATTGCTGTGAAGAGACACTGTGACCAAGGCAACTCTAAGAAGGGACATTTAATTTGGGTTGGCTTACAGGTTTTGAAGTTCATTCCATTATCATCATGGTGGAAAGCATGGCAGCGTCCAGGCAGGCATGGTGCTGGAGAAGGAGCTGAGAGTTCTACATCTTCATCCAAAGGAAGCCAGGAGCACACTGGCTCCCAAGTGGCTAGGAGGAGGGTCTCAAAGCCCACCCCTACAGTGACACACTTCTTCAACAAGGCCACACCCACTCCAACAAGGCCACACCTCCCAATAGTGCCACTCCCTGGCCAAGCATATTCAAACCACCACAATGCACACTATATATTTGCATGAGCACACACATTCCATATACATACAAGAAATATTTTAAATCCTCACAAGCATCCACTCTAATTGTAGATACACACTATAATAAATATGAATAGAGTGTTGGTTAGATGATATTGTCAACTGTCTGTTCTTTCCTTCATTCAGATGCCTTAAAGTTCAAGAGCTTCACAGAGGGAACCTGTCTTCTAGATACAGCTTAGTTTTTGATTGTTGTAGTCCTGGGATGGGAACTAAGGTCTTGTATATTAATTACAAGTCTACCATTAAGCTACACTCCTAACCCTAATACAGTTTTTGTTTATTTGTTTGTTTTGAGACAGGGTCTCTCTATATAGTCCTACCTGAACTGGAAACCTCTATGTCAAACAGGCTAACCTCAAACTCACAGAGATCCACTTGCCTCTGCCACCTGAGTACTGGGATTAAAGGCGTGTGGCCACCATACCCAAAGCCTAATACAGTTTTATTACATTTACTTAATTACCAGTATATTCAATAGAACCAATGTATCCATTAAGCTCTTTAAGGCCCAAAATTCTT
This sequence comes from Mastomys coucha, assembly GCF_008632895.1. NCBI lineage: Eukaryota > Metazoa > Chordata > Mammalia > Rodentia > Muridae > Mastomys > Mastomys coucha. The sequence continues at coordinate 99,963,868 of NW_022196912.1, forward strand.
ACTTTACTTCAGTGCAATAAGTATATCAAATGTCCACTGTTTGTATCTACAGTACCATCTGGTTTCTGCTGTTCCCACTTCCACGCAACTTACACTGGAACCACTCTCATCTAAGCATTAGAAACACGGTGAACATACTACTCAACACAACTTACTTCCCAATTAGCTGACATTCCTCCCTAGTGTTCTGGCCCAGTCTCACTCTAAGCCCAAAGACTAACAGTACTACTGATAAACTAGTAACTCATGGGTATGTACAGCTAGAGCCAGTGGGCCACATGTAACCCAAGATAACTCTGAACTTGGCCTAACACAAAACCATTAACTTACTTAAGCATTATGAGATTTTCTTTTTCTTTATTGGAAAAAATGCATAGTTCTAGAGTATGACCTCTGCAGATGACCAGGTTACATCACAATAGTCAAAGGTTGGACTTGTTTCAGTGAATGAGGGCTGCTCTAGCGCTAAGAACTAAGCCAACCATTGCCCAATGGGCTTTACACATCTTACCCTACGAACCTAATTGTGACCGAAAGATAAGCACTATTATTCTCACTTCACAGGTCAAGCAAGCAAAACAAACAAGCTGGGCCTAGAAAAGTTAACTTGCTGAGGCTCTCCTGTAAAAGTAGTTCTTGGGGTTTTTTCTGCCCCTTTTGTACCTGAGTAACTGCATGGTGCTTCTATGCCTGCTCTAGTACATTTTAGCTCCTGAATAAAGATACAAAGACCTGGTATTTTTATTCTGATCTATTTTAACCCAACTAAGCTGCTACTACCCAGCCAAATGTCCCAGCACTTGCCATCTGGTCTTGCCCTGGTTGGCTCTGGTCCACGCGTCCTCATGGCTGCAATCTCATGGCAAATCCTCCTGCTTTCTCCATGTGGTTTCTCCACTCCTCCTCCTCCTCTTCCTCTTCTTCTTCCTCCTCCCTCTCTTGTTCCTTTGAGAGCCTACACACACACTGGGGTTGGTAGTCCTGTCCTATTCTCTCTTTGCCCAGCTATTGGCTGAATCAGTTCTTTAACTGAACCAATCGGGGTTAAGAGAGGACGTGTTACAAAATACTGAGGCATGAGATGCTTCATGAAAATGACCAAAGTCCAGACTGTTCTCAACTCTCTGAGTACAGAAATCACCATTTGAGTAATACAAGGACAATCTTTACACAGTGCCTAAAAACATCACTCCCATAATGGTTTAAGTAACAAGCCCATGTCTAATTGACGCCATCAACTTTGTACCCATAATTCTGAACCATGAAAAAGAATGAAGTAACAGAATTAGCCAAGTATTTGGAGAAAAAGGATTTAAGAAAACAAATAATTAAGAAGAAAGAGAGAAGTCTCCCAACCTAATGAGGAATCTCACAGCAAAGCTAAAATCAGGACTACAAATTCCTATAGCTTTTCTGTTATCTTTTGAAGTAAAAATAATGAATGGCAACACAAAGCAGAACACGGTGCCAGCTATCTAGTACAGAGATATCACTTGCTGACTGCAGGATCCTAGGCCAGTGCTTAATGCTAGAGCTTACTTTAACTCACAGGACTTATAAAAGGGAGGGAATTCTTGAAAATACCTCAGGAAATACCAAAATGATAACAGATATACATATTCTAAAGTCTGCAACATCCAATACATTTTAGCCCCACTGTTAAAGATCAGTTGTAAAAAAGTCATTTTTCAAAAATGAAGAATTAGTTCAAAACGTTTCTGCTAGAGCCAGCTGAATCTCACTGTAGCCTGTGCTCCCCCTGTTCTCTCTTGCCAGAGGCTGAGGGTCTGATCACTGACCCACATTCTCCACCACAGTAGTTGAGTCTCAGCATAGTCTATTGGCTCGGTGTGGAGATCAGGTTGTGTCCTGTCCTAAGAGTTACTCTGTGTTGTATAAAAAAGTGACCCACCCTAAGAAACTCTGATTTTATCAGCAGCAATTGACTCCAACTTGAGGACGGAGAATCAAGGATGACTACCCCTTGCTAGATAAGTAAGCAACAATCCGTGAGCACAGTCTGACACACAACTTCTTCCTCAATGTAGAAAGGGCCCTCTATGGCTGGAGAGATGGCTCAGTAGTTAAGAGCACGGACTGCTCTTGCAGAGGTCCTGAGTTCAATTCCCAGAAACCACATGGTGGCTCACAACCATCTGTAATGGGATATGATGCCCTCTTCTGGTGTGTCTGAGGACAGTAACAGTGTACTCATATAAAGTAAAATAAATTAATCTTAGAAAGGGCCCTCTATACATTGACTGAAGTAAGTTAGCCTAGAGGAGTGCCTTTGGATCTAAATCTTTTTAGGAAACACACCAGACTGAGGCAAGGGTGCTCCTCTCTCACCTGAACCACCTAGGGTGTGTGTGTGCGCATGTGTGTTTCACAGTGGTTTCAGCTCAGCTCACTCCCAACTGTTGACATGGCTTTCTCAAACTGCCACCTGTCTCGCCATTTCTTCATCTCTCTCTGTCCACTCATCTGGATCTTGTCCCACTCTTCGCCCCTCTGGTCTGCACCTCACTTCTGCAGCATTTCTAGACCCCAAGGCTAACCTCAGCTTTGATCCTGCAGCCTGACTTGGGTGGTAGCCGCAGCAGCAGTGCCCAGCATGTTCACATTTTACTCCTATCAGCTGCCCAGGTTCTTCCCTAGGCCTCTCTGAAACACTGAATCAATTCGACCCATTTAAACCCTTTATAACCTTCAACTGGGTGAAAATGTGTGTGCATGCGTTCAATACATATTATATATAGAAAATATAATATAGATATATTTATATCTATATAGATACACAGACAGAGTGTTTACTCCATGATGTATAATGTGTAAGCTCAGGGTAAATATTAGTAATTAACATTAGGGTGAGAGAACCTGTGTTTGTCTTGGCGAGTTAGGAAAGTAGAAGTACTTAGCAAACTGCTGCCAGCAAAGCCAGTGTACAATGTGAATTTACTGGTCTCCAACCAAAAGACATTGTAGAAAGGTGCATGCTCTGTTTCCGACACAGTGCACTTCACGATACTTACTTACCTTTAAGCGAGGGCCCATGTTCTAAGAACAAAGTTATTCACCAAAGCAGGTAATTTTCCACTCCTTTTACTTGTCTTCTAACTTGCACATTAAAAAAAAAAAAAAAAAAAAAAAAAAGAAAACAAAAGAAAAAAAAAGAAAAAAAAAAGGCAAAAAGTCACCAGAAAGGATCTGTCCAGCAAATCTTCATTGAGGTTAAGTGTGTCCCAGGAAGCAGAGAGTCAAGTATTTTTGGAATGAAGCATTTGAATGCTGGGGTGAAGAAATAGAGCCCAAGAATGTATCATTCCTGGGCTCCTCTAGTGTAAGACACAGCCAATGCTAAAAGAGGCATCTGCTCTGAAACACCAGGATCCTCCTATAAAGAAAAAATGGTAAGTTCAGTAAGGTTTTGCTTCTGCAAGGGATTTTACACACACACACTCACATACCACCACGACCACCACCACCAAAAAAAAAAAAAAAAACCCAGCAGCAGAGGGTTGGTAAGTTCTGACCAAGGTTTCCAACATAAACTTCACAGTTCTGAAGCTACTTCACCAAGTCCACAAAGGTCCCCTGGCAAGCTCACTGCCTACAAGCGTGTCTCTCTGCAGAGCCTCACACTCTTCAAACGCTCCAGTCTTTCAGCAGAGGTAAGCTAGGGTAGAGATGTAAAGAGGCTCATCACAGTCTCATGCCTCAGTACAGTTCAATGGAGCTGGGACACAGGGCGTGGGAAGCATGTAGAGAGAATGGAGGTGGAAGCAGGGCAGAGGCAGCTTTCAGAGGGCATGCCATAGAATGACTCAGGCTCAGCTGGAGTGAAGAGCTAGCAGAGCTTTAAAAACTTCCTATCTGCCTAGGCAGGCTACTTCCTCTGCACTCATGCACACAGCTCCAAGATGTGGTAAAAGATAATAATATCACTAAAATTTAAAAATCTGGGCTGGTGTGGTAGTGTGTGCCTATAATCTCAGCACCCAGGAGGCTAATGCAGAATGACCCTGAGTTCAAGACCAAAACGGGGAACTACGAGTTGTCAACTTTCAAAATAAAGTTACCAAGTAAAGTCACTTCATAACTCTCAGATATTCAGGGACCAAATGTAGCAAAAAGTGGGCTGTGGGTACACATATACAAAGAGCAACCATAAACCAAATGAAAAGTGGGCTGTGGGTACACATATACAAAGAGCAACCATAAACCAAATGAAAAGGGGGCTGTGGGTGCACATATACAAAGAGCTACCATAAACCAAATGAAAAGGTGCTACTAGCCAGTCAGTGGAGAGACACAGCCTCCCAACAGCACAGATCATCACCAGCCTTCAGAACTCCCAGTGCATACAGTTCTCCCTTAGGCAGATACAGGACTGCTTATCCAGATTTTACAGTCCAGACATAAGGAGTGAGATACTTTCTCAGTTAACTCACAAAAGCAGCAGACAGTCTGGTCCCACAGCCCACATTTTTAATGACCAGTCTCCTATCTTTCTGCTAAGGGAAACCAAGGGAGAAAACACAAAATGCTAAACAAACCAGAACAGAAGGACTGGAGGCCAGCAGATCAAATAAGTTGGCAGACTTTCATAATTAAAAATGGGTAAGTATATGCAAGTATTTTAACACATGGTGATGAACTTGCCAAGTACATGAGCCAAAACATGGGTCAACCAGCAACTGGAACCAGTTTAAAGGATCTACAAACAAGGGAATAGTTATGTAAACTATTAAAGATCTTCATGATAGAATGTTATATGATAATTTAAAAATGAAACTTTTAAGGAACAAAAACACTAGATTGGGAAATGTTCACAAATAAAATGTTGAATGAAAAAGCAAGCACAACATTGTTCATATAGTACAGCCCAATCTTGGAAACAGCATTATATAGTTATATAAAGACTTTAAAAGGGTGATTGGAGATATTCCTCAGTGATTAACAACAATTGCTCCTCTTGCAGAGGACCTAAACTTGGTTCCTAGTAGCTACACTGGGCAGTTCACAACTATGTATAACTCCAGATCCAGGAGATCTAGTGTCTTTTGGCATCCATGGGTATACATACAAATGGCATATATACACATACGCAATAGTAAAAATATTAAATGAATCTTTTAAAAATTATTTCTAAAAAATCAGAAGGAGAGGGCTTGGGAGATGGCTTAGCGATTAAAAGCACTATTTGCTCTTTCTGAGGTCCACAGTTCAATTCCCAGCAATCACATGGTGGCTCACAACCATCTATAATGGGAGCTGATGCCCTCGTCTGGTGTGTACATGCAGATAGAGTACTCATACATAAAATAAATAAATCTTTAAAAAAATCAGAGGAAAACAAAAATGTTAATAGTGGACATCACTTAGAATATGTGTAATTACAACTAATTTTCACATCCTACCTATATTATTTTGTTTTGAGATAGAGTCTCATGTAGCTCAGCTGGCCTCAAATTCACTATGTAGCCAAGGCCTTGATATGTACCACTATGCATGCTTTATCAAAGCCTTCTCTCTCTCTTTTTTTAATATTTTAGAGAGAGGGAGAATATGAGAGAGAGAGAGAAAGAGAGAGAGAGAGAGAGAGAGAGAGAGAGAGAGAGAGAGAGAAAAAGAGAGAGAGAGAGAGGAGAAATAGATGGATACGTGTGCTTGGGTGCTGGTGCTTGTAGAGGCCAGAGAGGGTGTGGGATCCAGTGGAGCTGCAGTTATAGGCAGTTGTGAGCCGCCTGACACAGGTGCTGGGGACTGAACTCGAGTCCTCTGGAAAAGCAGCAATCTTAACCACAGAATCATCTCTCCAGCCCCAGTTTTCCAAATTCTTAATAAAACAAAGACCAAGTAAAAACTTCCTATTTCTGAAGATTATTAATTTTTGGAGATCTACTTTCTTTAAAAGAGGAAAATTGCCTTTTGGGGTTTTCTGTTTTCTCTTTTGGGGCTAGGGTCTCATGTATCCAACCTGGCCTGAAACTCTCTATATAGTTCAAGGAAATTCAAGGGTGACTTTGAACTTCCCCTCCTGTCCCTACCTCCTATTGCTGGGATTATAAGCAAAGCAAATACCAGTTTGTTGGGTTTAAGTTATCTATTTTAAAATTTTCAAATAATGAAATGGGATAAAGAAGTTAGGGCTGGCGAGATGGCTCAGCGGGTAAGAGAACTGACTGCTCTTCCGAAGATCCTGAGTTCGGATCCCAGCAACCACATGGTGGCTCACAACCACCCGTAATGAGATCTGATGCCTTCTTCTGGTGTGTCTGAAGACAGCTACAGTGTATTTATATATAATAAATAAACAAATCTTTAAAAAAAAAAAAAACAAAAACAGCCCGGGCTACATAGTGACACCCTAAAAAAAAAAGGAAGTTTTATTTCTATTCATTATGAATTTTGGTGGCGCTCCAGTCCTGTGACAGCTACTTGGTTATTATAACTAGTTCTAATATACCCTGCCCCTGCTATGAACATGCTTATCCCCATATTTGAGTACCTCTAGCAAGCTTCAGGACTCAACCTAAGCACTGTTAACCGTGTCTAGCCCAGCTCCCAAGCTTCTCTATGGCCTCTATCCATATCAGGCAGAATCAATCTCCTCCTCTTTTGTGATACTCCCAAACCAAAAAAATCTATATTACAGCAATATAATCTGCACTATAATAACTTGTTTACATAGCGGTAATGCAGTAAGAGATGGTAGCTCCGAGGATTCTGAACGTGTCTAACCATTGTTTAAGGTGTTCATACTGAGCTCTTGGGGTCTGTACTCTCTTATAAGTTCCTCACGTGAGTTCTACATGTACATGTTTCAAAAGCACTACCTCGACTGTAGAGCTGGAAGCCCCGATGTTCCCCATGTTCTAACAGCCTTTCAGGAACCCTTAGTGCTGCTAGTATTAGAGACTATACTTTCAGGTATCAGAGACTTCTTAAAGCAGGAGTTGGTAAAAATAATTTGTAGGGCAAATTTATCTATTTGCTCTTGTTTTTTTAAATACAAACAGAATAAAAATGGCCAAGGGCATTCATTCACATATCCAGTCTGTACTCAGTTTTGCACAAGGCAGAGCCAAGTAGAGATGCATGTATATATTATCTGATGTGTTTGAGGCAAAGACTACAGATACCTGGTTTTGAGACAGGACCTCTTTAAATAGCTAAGGCTGGGCTTGAACTCACAATCCTCTTGTCTCAGCTTCTCAAGAACTGCGCTTATAACCTTATGCTACTAGACCTAGCTTAAAGGTCTTATTTTAAAGTTATGTAGCTGCTGTTTATAAATATGAATACATTTCTATAAAAAAAATCAAAGACAGCATAAAATTATTTCCTTCCCATTCTACTATACCTCTTCTAGAAAAAAAAAAGCTAGGAAACCACAAAATTATGCAAAGGCTTCTCAATTCAATTCTTTTTCCTCTCCTATGGTTGGAGAACAGGCTTTCAATATGTAATACAGGCTAGCCTGAAACTCACCACCCTCCTGTCTCTGCTTCCCAAGTGCTGGGCTTACAAATGTGTATAACCATCCCTGGCTCATATTTTATCTCTTAGTAAAAGCCTCATGTTTGTATTCATAAAACAACTAAGAATTTTATTCAATCAATTCCAAAGGCTAACTAAGAACATATTTGTTATACAATGTACCTGGAGGATCAAGTACATTATTGTTCTAAAAATTATTTTAGGGCTGGAGAGATAGCTCAGTGGGTAACAGCACTGACTGCTCTTCTGAAGGTCCTGAGTCCAAATCCCAGCAACCACATGGTGGCTCACAACCACCCATAATGAGATCTGATGCCCTCTTCTGGTAAGTCTGAAGTCAGCTACAGTGTACTTATATATAATAATAAATACATCTTTGGGCTGGAGCAAGCAGGGACTGAGTGAGCAGAGTTGACCTGAGCAAGCAGGGCCAACTGGAGTGAGCAGAGGTCCTAAAAATTCAATTCCCAGCAACCACATGAAGGCTCACAACCATCTATCTGTACAGCTACAGTGTACTCACATATACAAAATAAGTAAATAAATCTTTAAAAAAATTATTTTAATACATATTAATGACTTGGTCTGTTTTTAAAATGCTACTGATATATTTTAAAGATTTATTTAATTTATGTGTATGAGGGTTTGTCTGCAGGTATGTATATATGTGTGCACCTCATGTGTGCTTGGGGGAGGTCAGAAGAGGGCATTGGATCCCCTGGGACTGGAATTATAAATGGTTGTAAACTACCAGCTAGGTGCTGGGAACCAAATCCAGGTCCTCTACAAGAGCAGCAAATGCTTTTAACACTAGCCATCTTTCCAGCCCTTAAAATGCTATTCTCAGGGCTGGAGAGATAGCTTAGCGGTTAAGAGCAATGACTGTTCTTTCCAAGGTCCTGAGTTCAAATCCCAGCAACCACATGGTGGCTCACAACCACCTGTAATGAGATCTGATGCCCTCTTCTGGTATGTCTGAAGACAGCTACAGTGTACTCATATACATAAAATAAATAAATAAATCTTTTTTTTTTAAGATTTATTTTTACTTGTATGAGTACACTGTAGCTGTCTTCAAATACACCAAAGAGGTCATCAAATCCCATTACAGATGGTTGTGAGCCACCATGTAGTTGCTGGGATTGGAACTCAGGACCTTTGGAAGTGTAGCCAGTGCTCTTAACTGCTGAGCCATCTCTCTAGCCCCATAAATCTTTTTAATTAAAAATTAAAAAAAAAATGCTATTCTAAGGAGCCAAGAAAATACCCATGTGAAAGTCTACTTCAGGTACATTTAGAGATGGTGACAGCATGTAAGAATTCTGTTGTCACCTACTGGTTTCCACCAAACATGACAGAATGTAAGAAAAATATAGTTCTCCAGTGTATTCTCTAATGTTTAAAAGAAAAATCATTCAGCTGGGACAAGGTCCATAGATAGAATGGTCTAACTAAGAAGTCTCCCACAAATATAGTATCCTATCATGTTTTGAACTGTTAGTTTATAATTATACTACTTTTAATTTTAATACTTAATTTTACTCTTGGACTTTTTCCCCATCCCAAACCACACCATAAAGAGTTGCTCTCCCCCATCAAGTTTATATTCCTGAGATATTTATACAGTTGTATACTTCTGCTGTCTTGGATCCATTTACACTCTTTCCTCATCAGTCTGCCTCTCTGGTCCTTTAAGCATTCCTGTGGGTCTCCTGTGAACTCTCTCCAGCTGGTCCCCACACTCTGGTAATGAGGTGCCTCCAACTGACTGCAGCCTTCCAGGATCAGCACAGTCAGTCAGAACAAGATGAGCTCACCCTCCTCTGTCCCATGACACAATACTTCTGAGTGGGCAATCCCCAAACCACAGAAAGCTGGTGTGCTGCTGTACTAGACTACAACCCCATTCTTTGCCTGCCAGACCTGGCACTAGGGCAAGCAGAAGATGCCAAAAGCCAGAGAACAGATGATAGATGTTCTTGCAATATCTCTCTTACTAGAGGAAGTAAGCAGAGAAAAAAAAAATATTTTCAAGTTAAATATGCAGATAAGAACAAAGAACACAAAGTTCCATGAGTTTCTAAAGCTAAAACATGGGCATGTTCAAATAGTCACACATATCTTATATTTAGGACCAAAAGGTTCCTTGGTTCTCCACTGCCAGCTTCTGTTCTGTGCCAGGTCCTTAAAGCTCTTGTGCATCGGAGTCTGAAAAGCACACACCTCTTCTGAACTCAGATTACTACCCACTACTGCCTCTCACACATTTAAACATCAACTTGCTGCCCCCATCCCTAGAAAGCCACATTTTCCCTTTGGTTAGAATTATTTTCTAAAACCACTGACAGCTCAACATGTAATTTACTGACAACCAACATCTTTGGTTCCTGTGCATGACTTACTCTTCATTATACATTTCTTGAGCATCTTGTCTGACTACCTGCTAAAACCTGAAGTCCTGAGGCACAGGGATAAGTAAAACAGGATTTCCCTCTCTTTTTGTTTTCTTTTCTTTTCTTCTTCCTTTTTGTGTTGGGAGTCCAGCTAAAAGCCTCAAGCATGCTTTACAAGGTCCTATCATAGAGCTAATCTGGATGCTTACACACAGTCCTATCATAGGGCTAATCTGGATGCTTACACACAGTCCTATCATAGGGCTAATCTGGATGCTTACACACAGTCCTATCATAGGGCTAATCTGGATGCTTACACACAGTCCTATCATAGGGCTAATCTGGATGCTTACACACGGTCCTATCATAGGGCCAATCTGGATGCTTACACACAGTCCTATCATAGGGCTAATCTGGATGCTTACACACGGTCCTATCATAGGGCCAATCTGGATGCTTACACACGGTCCTATCATACCCTCCCTGCCCTTGGTTTTTTCTAAAGTGCCTTAACCATGAACTCAAACTGACCATGAACTAAAACATGGTATGTTGCCCAAGCAAGACATAATTATATTTTCCTTTTTATTTTTTAAAATAAATTATCTGGCAAGTTCATAAATACATATAATGTATTTTGGTCATCTTCACCCAGTACTCTCTCTTACCCTCCCACTCCTGCTGAATCCCCACTTCATCCTAGCAAGTATGCCCTTTCCCATGTCCATGTCTGTCTGTTGCTGTTGCCTTCTGTGACCAACTGAATTTAGTAAGGGTTGCTCACATGAGAATGTGTAGGTGGTTATTCACTGTACTGTTGACAAGTTCTCGGTGGCTATTCCCATGAAGAAAATTACTCCCCTGGGCCAATGCCATTAACTACCAATGTTTCCTCAGGGAAGGGTGGGAAGACAGGAGCTCTGTGAATCCTGATACATTTGATTTAATATGGAAAGTGGACAATTACATGTGCTAAGTACAGTGACAGAGAGGTGTGAAGGGCAGGCAGGAGAAAGGTAACCTTGCCTTAAGAGACAGACAGTCTTCACAATAGAGGCAATAAGGCCAACTAACTAAGAACGAATGTGAGGGGCTTGTGGTTAAGAGTGCACACTGCTATGTAGAGAGGATCTGAGTTTGGTTTCAGCACCCAGTGAAGCAGCTCACATCCTCCCAGAGCTCCAGCTCCAGAAGCTCTGACTCCCTCTTCTGGCTTCTGTGGGAACTTGGATTTTCAAAGACATCTCTCTATCAGATATACAAATAATTAAAGAATAAGTAATTAATAAGCATAATTTTAAAATAAAATGTTTTTTAAAGAATGAGTGAGTACTTGCAAAGGTAAGTGGGGGAGTCTGATATCCTAGAGACAGGTAAAAACAGCAAGGCAAAAAGGGGAGTGAAGACAAATTTCAGCATTATAAAAACAAAATATTTAGAAAGACCACTAGGGACAGGGTGACTGCTTCTAAGTATAGTCTCAGGAATGGAGAAGAACATGAATTTGGTCTTGGACTAGCTACTTAGCCTTTCTTGGTTGTAGATGTAAAGTGGAGACATGTTGAGAAAAGAAAAAATCTAGCTGTTGTAGAAGAGCCAGTCCTGAACTACATGAAAAGAAAGCTGAGAATGGAAATCGCAGACGCAGGTGGTCTTGTTCTAGAGGTCACTGTGCTGGACTGCCAACCGTGACTGTGGCTTCTGTCAGGCCACAGCCAGCTCCAGTGAGGAGGTGACTATACTCTCCCCAAGGGATTAGTTGATTTTCTAGAGAGATCCCATGTGCAAGTAATCATAGCAACCATCTAAAATATTGATGTTCTGTGGTCCTCTCTCAAGGACTATGAGAGTAACAAGAGTATGCTACTGAGAATTTACTGTGGGCCAAGTACTGTACCAAGTCTTTCATCTGCATTACATCATTCAGCCTTCATATCAACCACCCATCAAGCATATCTACTATATGATCTAAGATTAGGAAACAGAGGCTTAGAGAGAGCTGAAATACATCGATAAAGCCACCTATTTGATAGCTGAGTCAGATAATTTGATTTGAGAGCCTATGATATTAACCAGGAATTTTGATGTAATAAAAGAAGCCCTCCTACCCCTGGCCAGGAGAGGAGTAGTTGAGAGACAGGTAGAATGAGAGCTCAAATTATACATTTAATTTGAAAATTTAAAGAACTATTACTTCATTTTAGATTTTAAGCAACAAGAAAATTGTTTGTTTGTTTTTTAAAGTTGTTGTTATTTTAACCAAAGGAGAAAGAGGCTAACAGATTTTAAGAGAAATAACCCTGGGGTACAGGAATGAAAAAGACAGACTCCTGACTGAGAGGCAAGATCAGAGCAGCCATGGTGGTGGTGCCAGCAGTCCCAGCACTCGGGAGGCTGATGTGGGTGGGCTCACTTCTGAGGCCACCCTGACCGATGGAGTAGGAAACTGTATTCCATGAAGACCCCCAAGAAGCAAACCAACCAAGCCTGACAAAACAATCAAAAGTACAAGCCTTCACAGTCAGCCTGAGTTTGCAAAATCCTGTTTCAAATAAAAAAGTTAAAAGAACAATTAGTGGCTGTAGATACACTTCAGTGGCTCAGCAGTTATCTCACACGCATGAGGTTCTGGGTTCAATTCCCAGTAACACACCCTTCCCCCCAAAAAAATCTCAAAGGAGACAAAAGAGGAGGAGGAGAAATGGTTAAAGAAATAGACTATAGTCATGAAATGGCAAGAGAGGCTAGACATTCTCTGTGTTCTTGGAAGTAACAGGATAATGACCTGTGAGATCAGAAAGAAACAAGGGTAAAAAGCTAAACATAAATGTAGACTTTCAGACCTTGGGAGCCTAGACAGACAGTGAATGAAGGATGAAGGGCAAAAGGAAGGAGTTAGCAAGCACAGAAGAGCATGTAAGCCTGTGTCCTTATATGTTATCCAGATAAACATATCCACAAGACAAATGGAAACAAACACATCTGAAAGAACAGATCCATGTGGCAGCCTGGAGACTGAGAAGAGGGAAAGTAGGCAGGCACAGAGACAGACTAAGTGAACTTTGAGAAAATCAATCTAACCCAATGGTGGGGAGGGTTGAAAGAAAAACAATACAAACAGACAAAGGGAAGCACTGAAGAGCTTCCTGTCACATGGTCACACATTCCAAACTATAAACTGGAAGCCAGTAGTACTCAAAATCTTAGGAGAAAGCCAGACTTGGGAGAGAATGACAGCTCTAACTTTAGGGAGAGGCTACAGGTAACAAGAAAGCAGGCAATGGTGACACAGACTTGTAGTTCCAGCTACTGTGAAGGCTGAGCTGAAAGGTCATTTAAGACTAGGAATCTGAGGTCACCCTTGACTGCAGGGACCCTGTCTCAAAAAGAGGACGTTATAAGGTAGGGATAGGTGCTGGAAAGATGACTCAGGTGAGCACTAGCTGCTCTCACAGAGGACCTGGGTTCAGTTCCCAGCACCCACATGGTGACTCACAACTGTCTAACATCAGTCAGTTCCAAGGGATCAATCAGATGTTTTCTCCATGGACACTAGGTATGGGCATGGCACACTTACATCCATACCAGGAAATATTCATACACATAAAAGTAACTATGTTTTCTTTAAGTATATGGGGAAGCAGGCACAAGAAACAGTGGCAAGGAATAACTGGGGCTTTACTGGAGGTCAAAAGAAGTTATTATTTAAGCAGTCATTTAAGCAGTAAACATTGTTAGACCCAGGAAAGATTTATGCCAGAGGGTGGGGGCAGGAACTCAAAAATCAAAGTTATTGTCTAGAGTTTTCCTGTTCTAACCTAACAACTTTAAATACATTTTATGCCCTATAATCCTTGTTGTTTGTTTTGAGACAAGTTCTCTCTACATAACCCTGGCTGTCTTAAACTCCAGGACCAGGCAGGCCTTAAACTCAGTGACCCCATCCCCCGCCTCAAAGTGCACCAGCACACCTGATCTACCTCTTGTTAAAAGTAAGACTATTAAGGCAGGACTGTAGAGATGACTCAGCCTTAAGAGCACTGCTTTTCCAGAGGACCCAGGTTTAATTCCCAGTGCCCACATGGTGGCTCACAGACATCTGTAACTCAAATTCCAGTGTGTCTGACACAGTCTTATGATTTCACATACACCAAGCACACATTTGATATGCATACATATATGCAGGTAAAAGTCATACACACAAAAAATTAAAATTCTTAACATAAAAAACATACCAAAAGTATATTACAGGGCTGCAGAGATGGCACCACCATGTCAGTTGATCTGATGCTCTCTTTTGGCCTCCACAGGCACCTGCACACTCCTACGCACATACACACAACCTGTATACTCATGTGCACATACCCGTACAAGCATAAATAAAAATAAATCTTTTAAAGAAATGAATACTAGTCTAAATTTGACCCAACTTTATAACCAGTAAGCTCTTTGCAATTCAATCCAGGAATGGATATTTCAAAATCATGTGTCTCAAAGAAATTCAGACCTAAACTAATCTAGACACTAACTGGAATCTAATCCTATAAAAATCACAGAATCTCAGTGAAATTTTAAGATTTATTTTAAAAATGTATTTTACATGTATGAGTGTTTTGCCTACATGTTATGTCTGTGCACTATGTGTATGCCTGGTGACTGCAGAGGGCAGAAGTAGTATCAGATCCCCTGGAATAGGAGTTACAGACAGTTGTGAGCTGTCATGTGGGCCCTGAGAATTGAACTCAGGTCCTCTGAGAGCAGCAAGAGCTCTTAGCCACTGAGCCATCTCTCCAGCCCCAAACATAGCAGTTAGATTTGTTCACGATGCTACCTACTGACGTAGTTTGTTCTTGATTGCTGGGTAGTAGTCCCTTCTAATGACAGCGTATACAGGTTCTTTATCCATTCATCATGTGGACACCAGATTGTGCCTACTTTAGTGGTATTATGGATAAAGTTGCAATGAATCTTCAGGGATGAGTTTCTGTATGAATACTTTTTTTTTTTTTTTTTTGGTTTTTCGAGACAGGGTTTCTCTGTATACTTAGAAATCCGCCTGCTTCTTCCTCCCAAGTGCTGGGATTAAAGGTGTGTGCCACCACCGCCCAGCTTTGAACACGTTTTTATTCTCTGAAGTAAATACCCAGAAGTGGAACTGCTAGTTCATATGAGAAGCATATTTTCAACTTCCAAGAAACTTTCCAGGTGCTTTCCAATGTATTTCTTTACATTTAGAGCAACACAGGGGAGTCCGGTTGCTCTACCACCACCAACAGGGGTTCAGATCTTCCCTTCACCCACAAGTTTCATTATGTAGCACAGGCTGGCTTCTAACACACAGAGATCTGCTTGCTTTTATCTTCCAAGTGCTGGAATTACCACTTCTAGCTTCACTTGCATTTTCGGAGGGCTAGGAGTTCTGAGCATCCTGTCAGGTATGTACTAGTTATTATATAGCTTCTGTGATAAGATGGCTATTCAAACACGTTGTCTTCTTCCTGCTGAGCTCTAGGTCTTTACAGACTCTACATGTAAGCCCTCTGCTTGCCCCCTGCTTTCTTTTTTTTAACTTGTGTGAATATTTGTGTGTGTGCCATGTGTGTGATACCTGTAAAAGCCAGAACAAAGTGTCAGATTCCATGGACCTGGAGTTCCCAGCTGTTGTTGAGTACAACATGGGTGCTGGGAAGTGAACTCAGGTCCTCTGGAAAAATAGAAAATGTTCATAACTCTAAAAAACCATCTCTCTAGCTCTCCTTTTCAATTATTTTTTTTTAATAAAGCAATTTTTAAAGATTTATGTATTTTATGTATACGCGTACACTGTCGTTGTCTTCAGACACACCAGAAGAGGGCATCAGATCCCGTTCCAGATGGTTGTGAGCTACCATGTGGTTGCTGGGAATTGCACTCAGGACCTTACAAGAGCAGTCAGTGCTCTTAACCACTGAGCCATCTCTCTAGCCTTCCTTTTCAATTCGTAATGGAAGCTGAACTTTCTAAAAAGTAACCATTTCAAATTTTGCTGAAATCCAACCTTCTCTTTTATAGTTTCTTTTTATTTTTAAATTGTGTGTGTGTATGTTTGTGCGTCTGTGTGTGTGTGTGTGTGTGTGTGTGTTTGTATGTGTAGCACCTAAGCTGGAATTCATCAGGTCCCCTATTGTGAAGTTACAGGTATGAAATGCCTGATAAGGTAGTGGGACTTGATCTGCAAGAACAGTAAGTGCTCTTAACCGCTGAGCCATTTCTTTAGCTCTGTGTTTCCTGGGTTCTATAGTTTTAAAGTCTTTGCCTAACTCAAGATCACAAAGACTTTTTCCTGCTTTCTTCTAAAGTTTATCTAAAAGTTTCATAAGGAAAAAAATCTCTTGTCAAAAATTTTAACAAGATTTTATTAAAACCCTGCAGACCACTTATCTCATAATTACTCAGTTTTATTACCTCTTTGTTTCGTTCAGAGTCAACCTCCCACACTACTAAGCACTACTGAAATAAGGGTCTATTTCTGAATCTTGAAAGACTTTTGTCTTTTAGCAGATTTCCCCCATCCACCCAGTAATCAGCATACCTAAATTTAGCCAAGATTTAAGTCCCTGCTCCGTCTTCAGATCAGCCCCAAACCTCTGCAGCTCTGAATCTGTCTCTGTGGACAAATTCTAGAACCCAGAACCCATTCCTTGGGACACAGCCAGAAACAATCACAACATACCATTCTGTTGTGAATGAGAAGATTCCAAAAGACCATTCTGTCTAGTGCAAGTGTCAAGCTCACCTATGGGAAACTAGAGAAAGCCATATTCCTCACCAGTTAAATTAAAATTTAGCCTAATAAAGGTTAAGGTGACCAGAACCAAAGCAATTCTATGTTCCTTAATTCTCTTTAGATTCTCTTTGCATCATTCTCTTTAAAACAAGACTGAGTTTCTCAGAATCAAACGAAGTAAGTAGCAGATATTCAAAAAGAGAGCTCAGCATTCCACTTTTATCTGGACCAGTTTGCTAATCACTCTGAGCCCTGTGCAGACACAGTAGGACATTACAGATATGGGCCATAAGGAGAGGCCTGAAAAGCTGCTTGCTCTGTGTGGTGTGGTGTGGTGTGTGTGCATGTGTGTGTGTGTGCCATGTCAGGCTTCTTTGGTGGCTGCCTATCTTTTTGTTTTAGAAGGACATCTGATGTAGCTAAGGCCAGCTTTTATCTCTTGATTCTGCTGCATCTACCACCCAAGGGATGGGATTACAGACACTATGCCATCATGCTTGGCTGAAAATATTACTTTTTAATTTTAGCAAATGTTACAATTACCAGCAGTATGTAACCTGTAGCAAATACAGTTTTCTAAAATAATAATAATACTAGGGGCTTTTGGCTATATTTTGGTAGCACTTTTTAACAGGCCTGGGGATACAGCTTAGAGGTAGAATTCTTGTCTCTTAATATATGTGAGATCCCAAGGTGATGCTCCAGTACCCAGTATGGAAACTGAGAGACGTAACTCTGCCATGGGCCTGGCCTGATATCCTTCATCACTGGCCACTAACACCTGTCAGGACAGGGCTATACTTCAAAGATATAAATGGTATGTAACTCTTAATACCGAGAAAGAACTGTCCAAGCAGTGTTTCCCCAAGTACAGAATGACACTATATATTGCTACTTTAGATGGAATTCCTATAAAAAAAGAGTTTCTCCCTGTAAGTCCTCATTTACCATACAGCAAGTGGGCTGCTGTTCATGTACAGGACATGGAAGAAACCAACTTTCAGAAACTCTGTGTATGTGGAAAGGAATCTCAACAGTGATGGGGAAGTGACTGGAGTGCAGGCAACACTGGCACCATATGCCTGCATATGCTAAAAAGCAGTAAAACCTCAAACTTTTTTGAACTTTAGAGACAGCTGACAAGGTGCTTAAAGCTTTACATATGGAGCTGAAGAGAGGGCTCAGCAGTTAAGCCAAGTACTACTCAAGCAGAGGACCTGAGTTCAGTTCCCAGCACCCATGCCAGGTGGCTCACTACCTCCTGTAACACTAGCTCAAGGGGACCTGATTCCCTTTTCTGGTTTCTGTGGGCAACCGTGTTCAGATGCACATATCCTCATATTGACACACATGCATATATATAATTAAAATAAAAATGCATTCTTTTGCTTCAAGTTTTCCCAAACTCTCTCCCTCACTTTAACTGGGTGAGTTCTGACCCACTGGCTCCTTCCATCTGTTAGGATTTTATCTGTTTGGTCTTTTTGGGATACTATCTCACTGTTACACAGCTTCGTCTAACTCCTACTCCTCACTTCGGCCTTTACTGAGATTAAACACACGAACCTAGCGTCTGAATTTATTTCTCTTGGCTGCTGCTTCTATTTTTTTTAAGCTTCTTTCTTTTTTAAAAGATTTATTTATTATTATATCTTAGTACACTGTAGCTGTCTTCAGACGCACCAGAAGAGATCTCATTATGGGTGGTTGTGAGCCACCATGTGATTGTGGGATTTGAACACAGGATCTTCGGAAGAGCAGTCAGTGTTCTTAACCACTGAGCCATCTCTCCAGCCCCTTAAGCTCCTTTTTTATATATTCAGTCCAAAATGTTTGCTGGGCCATTTTCTGGAGCCCTGTCAGCTCAGAAAGATTAAGGATTTCCAAAAATCTTGGAGTTGACAATATGTCTAAATCAACAACAAATATATTTTTAGTATTTTTAAGGGAAAAAAATAATTATTGTTCAATTTATTACTTCCTCTTACCCTGATGTTTTTTTCTGTCTATAAAATAAACTCTTCCATGTTGATCACAGAATGAGGACAGTCCCCCACGTCCCCATCCCACAGTAGCTTTTATGCTCAGGTAACCCTGGACTACTCAAACTTGGCTACAGCAAGAATATTTCAAAAGTAATTCTCTGAACCTGACAAGCCGTCTCCCTCAATAAGTCTAGGAAGTTGTTATTTTATTAACCACGCATGAAATGGCAGGCAAATGGCCAGATACACAGCCCAGTGAGGTAGAATTTTGCAATTGTTATACACACACACACACACACACACACAGAGAGCTAAAATCCCTGCCTCTATTATGATCCACTACTTTCAAGTTACTTTTTAAAAGTAAGTTTAAATGTTTACTTATTTTTGTTACTATTATCAGCGTATGCACACAGGTATGCATGGGTCATGGCTTGTATAGAGGTCAGAGGACTATTTCCAGGAGTTGGTTTTCCCTCTCCACTATGAGTTCCAGGGATCAAATCCAAGTTGTCAGGCTTGTGTGGCAAGCACTTTCAACCTGATGCACCATACTGCTGGCCCTCTACACTCTTTCTTATTTTATGCGTGTGTGTTTTGCCTGCATGTATATGTATGGCCCACCTGTAATCATGGTCCCTTAAAGGCCAGCAGGAGGCACTGAATCTTCTGGAACTGGCAGCTGTAAGCTGTCATGTGGATGCTGGAAACAGAACCTTGATCCTCTGGAAGAACAGCAAGCACTCATCTTTACAGACCCCTCCGATCTTAGTTTTAAGGAGAAAAAAGTATATAACTGAAGGAAGAGCAATCTTTTTTGTGTTTGTTTGGTTATTCTATGGGGAGGAGGGAGGCAGAGTTTTATGTAGCCTAGGTTAGCCTCAATTTCATTATGTAGCTGAGGATGACCTTAACACTCCTACTCCTCCTGTCCCCATCTCTCAAATTCAGGGATTATAGCCATTTGTCATCACTCCCAACTTAATGTGAAGAAAAGCTCAATACTTACAATTCAAAACAAAATTCCTGACAAATTTGAAGCTGTAGATAGCAAGTTTTAAGCTATAAGAGATACATAATGAGACCATGATTTTTAAAAAAAATTACAGTTTGAATGCAATGTGGAATTCTGGATTAGGTTCTACATAGAAAAAGAAGGTGAGCTGAAATTTTTGTGATTTCCAAAAGTCTGTAGTTTAGTAAGAAATAATCTACTAATTCTTAGACATGATACTGTGGTTATGTAAGAAGTTAACACTAGAAAAAAGCTAGATAAAAAGCAGATAGGAATACTGTATTTCACTCCCCTAATCACTGTCCCAACATGGGCAGTGCAAGGTTCAAACCTTTACTAAACATTTTTCTACTCCTTTCTACATACTATTTGCCTACTTGCATTTCCTTCTTTACCAAAACTATTTCATACTTGGAAGGTCTCCATTGCTTTTTCTTCCAAATAGCTTTACCATTTACACCTGAAGCTATCCTTGCATTTGAACTTTTCCAAAGTAGATGAGGGTTAAAATAACATGGACCAGATCTCTGTTGAAAATTGGAAGAAATCGTCAGGCGGTTGTGCCACACGCCTTTAATCCCAGCACTTGGGAGGCAGAGGCAGGCAGATTTCTGAGTTCGAGGCCAGCCTGGTCTACTGAGTGAGTTCCAGGACAGGCAGGGATATTATACAGTGAAGCCCTGTCTCCAAAAACCAAAAAAAAAAGAAAAAAGAAAATTGAAGAAATCATTAACTATTGACTACTAGTTAATACTATTATCATATTATGCAAAATGTTTGTTATTATTAAATTACCATTATCTGATCACTGGCCAGAAAGTACAATGAACACAAAATGCAACAAATATTAGCATTATAATGCTAATATCAAACCACCTAAACAAATACAATAGCTGCAAGCATGCACATATATGAACACAGACGCACATGTACACACACCCTTTAAAGATACACATATTATGAATACAGACATACACATGTACACACACACTGTAAGCAAACACATATATGAACACAGACACACACATGTACACACATCCTGTAAGCATACACATATGAACACAGACACATATGTACACATATCCTGTAAGCATACACATATATGAACACCGCCACACACATGTACACACACAGGACGACATGTAAACCACCTCATAAGTCTGGAAAAACAATGAAGACTAAGCATTTAATAACCCTTCAAAAAATATGTCACTAAAAAACAGTAACTGAAATTTAAACCTAAGATAATTAATGGCTAGAGCCATTTCAAAGGTAAAATGAGGGCCTCTGGTTGTAGCTCAGTTCATGAGGGCTGATCCTCAGCAAAGCTCGAACTGGGTGTGCTAGTGCACACCTGGGATCTTAGTGCTCAGGAGTTTGAAGTAGTAGGATCGACTACTGGGCACTGTGGAGCACACCTTCAATCCCAGCACTTGGGACGCAGAGGCAGGCAGATCTCTGGGAGTTCCAGGCCAATCTGGTCTACAGGAGGAGTTCCAGAACAGCCAGGGCTATATGGAGAGACCCTGTCTCAAAACAAACAAACAAATGAAGTTCTAGGTTAGCCTCAGTTGTTCAAGGCCAGCCGGTTATACACTAGACCTTTCCTTTTAAAAAAAAAAAAGGTAAAATAATATACTATAGTATTTACTAATGTTACAAACTCTTAACTGTTGTAGGGTATGTTAAGCAACCATACTCTAACCAGGACCCTTGCAGAAGGCTGAACATGAACACTAATTTTTCCAAAATATGTGAATTTATATAGTTGATCACTTGGCACAGTATTTAACTATTTACAAGTTATTCTTCAACAGAGGTTAAGCTTTTTGTTTTTGTTTTTGTTTTGTTCTAACAGTAGCTAGCATGTTGTCTGGGACAGAATGGCCTCTCAATAAATGTAAATAAACATGTGATGTACCTCTAAGGTGACATGTAACCAGTTCAACATCAAGATCTATGGGAACACACTGTACCATATATTACCACATTTTAAAGATCTTTTATTTTTATTTATTTTATATATATATGGGTCTTCTCTCTCTCTCTCTCTTTCTCTGTGTGTGTGTGTGTGTGTGTGTGTGTGTGTGTGTGTGTGTTTGTGTGTGGTTTCTTGTGAAGGCTAGAAGAAGGTGTTAAATCCTCTGGAACTAGACTTATGGGCAGTTGTTAGCTGTCAGATGTCGGTGCTGAGAGCCAAATCTGGGTCACTGAAACAGCAGCCAGTGCTCTTAACCATCAAGTCATCTCTCTGGCCCTGTTACGTCATTTAAAGTCATCAGGTTAAATTAAAAAGTAATTAACAGCAAGAAATGTTTGTTGGAGAAACAACATATGGCCCATGAGATATATGTAAACATGTAGTCTGAAACTAGAAATAGGGGCTGGTGAGATGACTCAGTGGGTAAGAGCACTGACTACTCATCCAAAGGTCGTGAGTTCAAACCCCAGCAACCACATGGTGGCTCACAATCACCAATAATGAGATCTGACGCCCTTTTCTGGTGCATCTGAAGACAGCTACAGTATACTTATTTATAATAATAAATAAATCTTTGGGCCAGAGGGAGCAGGGACAGAGCAAGCAGGGTCTACTGGAGTGAGTGGAGCAAGCAGGCCAATCGGAGCCAGTGGGGTAGACTGGAGCGAGCAGAGGTCCTAAATGTCAATTCCCAACAACCCAGATAAAAACTAACAACTATCTGAACAGCTACAGTGTATACTCATATACATAAGATAAATAAATAAATCTTTAAAAAAAATAGAAATAGTATCTCTAAATTAACTTGAAATATAAGATTTCTCTAGGGGCTCTCCCACTAGTCATAACTGTATTCAAAATGTATTTAGATCAATTAATAAGGAGAACAAAGTCCAAGGCCAATTAAGTATTCAAACTGTGGACTCAGGGGTGTCAGAGACTCTTTCTCACAAGTGTGCAGTCAAAAGTAATTACTTTCCACTTCCATCCAACAGTCAAAACCACACGACTTCCCATCCCCATGAAAGGATGGCATTTAATAGCTGAGGCTTTAATCGTCGGCTTTGAGACACCCAGATTATGACAAAATTACAATGCAGCAAAACACTCTGCTAACTATGTTCTCAACCCCCACAGTGTTCCAATACTGAGTCAGCTCCTTATCATGTATTAACAATCAAAGATCAGAAAGTTCTCAGAACAGAACCTGCAAACTGATTTAAAATAAAAGAAGAAAAAAAAAAAAAAACAGTTCATGGGTTTTTCTTTCAGTCCCTGAAATTAAAAGCAAATTACAAATTACCTAGCTCGGCAATTTTCTCTTCTGAGTGCTCACAATCAATCAAGTGCACAAGGGTGCTCTCTCTCTCGCTCTCTCTCTCTCTCCCCCCCCCCCCATCTTTTCTAATCAATCTCCAGGTTTTTTTTTTTTTTAAATAATTGACCATGTTTACTTAAAAGGCAAATGCTGCCAGGCAGTGGTGGCGCACGCCTTTAATCCTAGCACTTAGGGGGCAGAGAAAGGTGGATTTCTGAGTTTGAGGCCAGCCTGGTCTACAGAGTGAGTTCCAGGATAGCCAGTGCTATACAGAGAAACCTTGTCTCCGACCCCCCACCCCGCAAAAAAGGCTAAATGCTTAATCACTAACATGTTTGATTTTTTAAAAATATGGGTGCTGCTAATTCTACCCATGAATGATAGCCAGGCCGACACAACCTGTTGTCAAAAGATAAGGAATTCTGGGCGGGGGTAAAGCAGAAGTAAAGTCTCTGAAGATATGTCAATAGTAAAATGATTTCAACACCAAAAATTCACAACCCACAGATAGGTGAACGACAGAGAGACCTGAAGACATGTGTGTCTCAAAGAGAACAACAGGAAGGACACCAGTTAGACATCCAAACCAGCACAAAATGACCCATTACAGAGACCTGAAAATTTAGTCAGATTCACCAACACGGTCAAGTTTCAAAATAGTAAAAACACATGAACATGCAAGTGGTATAATATTTTGGGTTGGAAAAACTTAACAGGAAGTGGCTGAAAAGACTTTCATGGCAAGCATTTCTAGGGACTATGATTATGATTATGAAAACACAGGTCCTGGTGATGTCTTGGTAATACAGGTACTATGATGATTATCTTAGTTTTATAGACAAAGGAACAGAGGCACCAATTGATGGCCCAAAGTAATGCGGCAAGTAAGCAACTTAAGAGAGGGATTGAACTGCAGCCAGTCAAACTCCGGCTTGCACTGTTATACTGTGAACATCTTTTAACCCAGTAATCACTAGGTCACTTCAGGACTACTCTTCCGAAGGTCCTGAGTTCAAATCCCAGCAACCACATGGTGGCTCACAACCACCGGTAATGAGATCTGATGCCCTCTTCTGGTGTGTCTGAAGACAGCTACAGTGTACTTACATACAATAAATAAATAAATCTTAAAAAAAAAAAAAAAAACTAGGTCAGCAATAAGAAAAATACAAGCCTTAGAACCCAACCGACCCAAACTGACCTCTGAGCATCTAGGTAGGGCACAGCTTCAACATCAGTAAAACAAAGGGCTCAAAAGAGCCAACTAAAATGAAGTTTTACATGGTCTACAAGTCTCATAAGCTGCACATCCCTTTCCAGGAAAACTGTCCCTGGCCTTCCACAGTCCCTCGAGGGGTAAAAGAAACCTCTCCAAATGGTTAAGAAGAACTAGAATACATTCTAAAAGCAATAACAAACAAGCAAACAAATGAAAAACAGAAAACAAAAACAAACACTGCAGATGTTCTCGTTCTCAATCCCACAAATTCTCCCTCTCTCGTTAAAGACAGCACACCAGGCTTCACAATGAATAGCAATGGTTCCCCATCATATCCCAGGGTTGGTAAATGTTCATGGTATAACAGTGCAAGCTGGTGCATTGATTATGGGACTTTGCGTTTGACTGGCGGCAGTTCAATCCCTCTCTTATATATGAAGTTTATGCACCTGTTTTCTTGTGATCATCTAAAGATCACAACTGAGGTAGTTGGCTCAATGAGTAAAGTACTTGCTTACTAAGCAAGAAGCACTGAGCTTGGATGCCCAGGATCTGGTAAGAAAACAAGCCAGACGTAGTGTGCTTGTCACTCCAGCGCCGGAGGGCAGGGATGGGAGTATCTCTGGGCTTTTTGGTCAGTCAATCTAGCAAAAAAGCGGAGGTGGGAGTGCGGGGTGCTTCCAGGTTCGGCTCTGATGCACCTGCACGCTCGTGCTTGTACACACGAGAGAGAGAGAGAGAGAGGAGAGAGAGGAGAGAGAGAGAGAGAGAGAGAGAGAGAGAGAGAGAGAGAGAGAGAGAGAGAGAGAGAGAGAGAGAGAGAGAGAGAGAGAGAGAGAGAGAGAGAGAGAGGAAAGGAGAATATTGGAGGATGTCCTCAAGCGCTATTACAAGCCTCTCTTCCCGAAGAATGGTACACCCAGCCTCACGAAGTTCCACGCCCGCAAGGAAAACCAATCAATAACCAGAGCTTCGAGGCTGAACTACAGAGCCCTGATGTGCCAGAGGAATACCAGAATGTACTGTCAAACTAAGGGGTGCCCAGGATTTCCGAACCCTCTGCCCTCCTCCCCTCTTCTCTCACTCGCCTTCAGCAACTCTGGTGCCTGTGGGTCGGCTGGGCTTTGCCTCCGGCTGGGGCGTGAAGAGAAACGTTACCCGAACGGGGGCTGCAGCGTGTCCAAGTCCTAGTTCTGGGGTCCGAGGAAGCAGCGGCCTCATCCAGCACAAATCCTACCCTCCACCCGCCCCCCAAAAAAATCTCCAGTGTCGAACTCCACCAGCGGTAAGAGCCGGTTCGGAGCTTTGCCGTTTCCCAAAGCAGCTTCCGCCTCCGGGTTGGCCTCTGCCGGAAAGAGCGTGCGGATGACGTAAAGTGTCGCGCTGTGAGCGATTCCAGAAGAACCAAGAGTACGGCGCGAGCATGGTGAGCAGAGTGGGAGAGCTTTGTCAGAGAGCTTTGGGGAGCAAATGGGAGCTCAGCCCTTGGCCAAATAGATATTCGGCGCTTCCTTGTTTATTGTTTGTTTGTTTGATTGATTCCATTCTGGTCTTAGTTCGAAGGAACTTATGTTTTGGGAGGGGGGGGCTGGGTGCTGTTTGGGGAAAGGAGAAGGGGGAAGAAAAATAGGAGAAGAGAAACTTTAAAAGATGTTTCCAGCTCTTTTAACTCGAAAACTTCTGTTTCAAGGGGAAGCAAAAGAAAACAAGGAAATATGCGACCATGAAGCGAATGCTTAGTCTCCGAGATGAGCGACTGTGAGTGCTCAGAACCAACTAGTTTCTTAAACTGATCAGAAACACAGGAGCCACGATGGGCTAAGTAGAAACATTTGATGTTTTTGTTTTGCTTTTTATGTCTTAGGTCTGTATTGCATGAAATTATAGTCACACGTTCAGTGGGGCAGGGGATGGTATCATTGTGGGAAAGCCAGTGAGGTCGTACATGCTTGTCTTCAGTTTGCAGGTCCTGCCACCCAAGTTTAAAAGGAAGGATGGGAAAGGTCCAAGATAGTTCCATCTTTTCAGTTACAAGAATTCAGGCCCGGCAGTGGTGGTGCACGCCTTTAATCCCAGCACTTGAGAGGCAGGCGGATTTCTGAGTTCGAGGCCAGCCTGGTCTACAGAGTGAG